>NC_056743.1:644529981-645129981 GCF_019279795.1 Protopterus annectens
AAAAAGAAATTTGATAAAGAGGCAAATGGTAAGACAGAGTAAGCTTATCTCAGAGGATGAGTTTTTTATATGAAGATGGCCACCTTGAGTGAAATGTTTGTACAATGTGGCTATCTTCTTAACTTGCTCCATGAGGAAGCTGATCATGTCAAGCGGGAGATGGGTGCTAAATATAAACCCCTTCTGCACAAGGATGATGTTTTCATTGGTAACACTAGTGGCAATAAAGATTTAATGAAGGCTATGGTTTGGGAGTATAGAAGGGGTATTGGTTGCCTTTAAAAGTTAATTTTTAACAATTGGGTGAATGTATTTGGTATTTTTAACTTGATGTATAGACTAGGTTTGACTCTGAAGTTTGTGTTTAAGAATAGTATTAATTTGAAGTCTACCTTCAAGACAGCAAATTTCAAAATGTTATGTTCCACTGGAAATGTTGTAATGAGGAGATGTGGGGCCTGCAAGCAATGTAGATTTATTTTTCTTGGTTCCCACGTTACTATTAGAAGGTACTCTAAGGTTATTTCTGTCACTGGTTATTATGATTGCATTCCCAAGGGAATGGTGTATATAGCTTTATGTGCCATGTGTCCTAACGTCTACGTGGGTAAAACTAAGGGCCTTTGAAACCTAGGATTTAACAACATACATATGCCATTAGGAAGGCTAATCAGACTAATGCACTTTGTAGACATTCATAAACATGTGATGACTTTAGGAAGTTTTCTTTCACTTTATTGGAAAAAGTAACTCCCTCCAGTTGGGGGGTGGGTTATTGGGAGTTGTTTTAAGAACAGCAAGAACTACATTGGCAAATCCTCCTTAATGCATTGTCTGCCCCGAGTGTTGATGATAAGGTATCTACTGATAGTGTGTTAAGCATGAGGGCAAACAAGTTATGATATCTTAGAATCCTAAGGTTCTTGTTTATTTATTTATTAATTTATTAACTTATTAATTGATGAATTCCTTTTTGAATTTCAGGTATTTTTTTGCTCTATGAATTGTGTGGCATTTCATCACCTATCCCATTTTACTTTAATTTTTATCTAAACATATATATATTAAATATATATATTTTGTAAAGGTTTTAATGTTAAGTTGTCAATCTCGCCTTCATTCTTGCTTGATGGGTTCGGAGCCGATCCCTCGGCTCCGACTCGGCACTTGCTTTAGCTCGAGAACTCCTTTTACCAGCTCGAGGCAGCCCCATATCCCATGATGCAAGGCAGGAAGTACCCAGATCTCGTTTGCCGCTTGGGAGGTCTTCTTTACCAGCTCCTGGTAAGTAATTCACTTTTGTGACATTTAAGCCCCTTTTACTTAAAAACCTTTATATTTGATAGTTTAACTTTAAACTTAATTTTTCTGACAGAAATCCCTGTCTCTTTTAAATTTTTAGTCAGTTAATTTCCTTTCCCATCCCCTGTTAGGGTGTGTGTGTTGGTTTATTTTACTATATCCCTTTGGGATCAATTTAATTTAATTGGACTGGTGTGTGTGTGTTTTGGGCACCATGTCAAAGAGAGGGTTTCAGGTTTTAAGAAGTGTGACTCGTGCTGTCAGAAGATGTCTCTGACAGACGGTCACACTTCTTGCCTGTACTTTAGGCCCTCTTCACCTGCAGGACTCAGTTATTTGTCACCCTTCAGCCAGAGAGTCCTGCAGGAGAGAAGGAATAAGTTGATTCTGAGGGTCTTCTGCCGGAGGGCAAGTCGGCCCCACAAAATCAACAAAATCTGCCAAGACCCAGGCTTCTGTTTCTAAGCCTGTGGCCTCGGCCCGACTCTCGTATGAGTGAGATCGTTCTGATCTGCTACCGATGGCTATCGGCGCCTTATGCTTTTGACCACTGTGGGTCGGTTCGACCGCCCGACACCCACGCAGCATCGGTGTCGGCCGACACCCATGTGGCACAGGCATCGGTGTCGGCCCGATGGTGGCTGTATCGCCCGCTGGAGCCGATACATCGGCGTTCTGCGGCTCCGAAATCGGTGCCGACAGGATCAATATCGGCCGATGACCCATTCCAGGAAGAGGTCGAGGTCTCCTTCCTTGGAGCCGAGCATTACGGCCTCCCTCTTCTATCGGAGCGGAGTCATCGGAGCCGATCTTCAAGGTCATCCAGGTTGTCAGACCATGACCTAGAGAGTGGTCAGATTGCTCAAGTCACAGGTACTGGCCCAAATGCTACACAGTCCGTCTCAGCAGACGACTGTTGGTCCACACCCGTTACAGTTCCTCCTTCAACTCTACCTCAGAGTTTGGAGTTGGAGTCTTCGGTAAGGTTACTGCTACGGCTGGAGGACGGATACCCCTTCTGTTCCTTCAGCCCCTACTCTTATCTCCTCTTCCTTAGAGGGATTCGTGGTCGGGCTTCCATGGTCTCCTCCGAGGTGAGTGGCATCGACCCTTGTCCGAACCCGCTCTTCCCCTTGGAGCCTCGGCCTTGGTGAGCTCGGCCCGACATCTGCCTCGAGACTTCCCTTGTGGCCCCTGGAGTTCCTAGCTCTTCGGAGCGGGTCTCGGCCCTGCCTGGGAGGGGAGCATTCGAGGTGATGAAGAGTGTACTGGCCACTGGTATCAGTCAGCAGTCTCTTCCCGTAGCTCCTCCCTCTATTGTACCTGTTGACAGCTCTGCCACTTCTCTTGCTACAGGACCCAGAGATCCTGAGCCGCAGGATGCCCCATTGGGAATTTCCCTCTTCCGAGGATTCTCCTGATGTTTCGGGAGATCCTCCTAGGAAGAGGACTTGTAAGAGGAAGCATGTAGACTCCTGAGTCTGTCACTGGATACTGACTTTGATGAGTCAGAGGGATCCCTAGATCCTCTCTGAGGATGTCTCCTTCTCAGACATCCTAGAACTTGAAACAGAGGGAAACTGGCCTCCAACAATCCCTCTGAGGATGAGTCAGTATACCTGAGGCGTTTGGATCTCGGCCCTCCACCTCCTGGGTGTCTCCGCCTTTATGCAGGTTATAGCACGAAGGCGTGGACAGCTCCTGACTCTGTAGAGCCAGTCCCTAGGAGGCCTTCTAAATTTATAACTGCCCCTAGTGACAAACAATTCCTTACAAAGGGTTTCCCCGCTGATGCCATGGTGGTGGCTGCGGCCACCAAAAGGAACTTGCAGATCCTTCCGTGCCGTCCATCCTCCTAATAAGGACTCTAGGACCATGGATAGGTGCAAGCGGATGTTTTCCTCAGCGACCTTTGCTATGCTCGCTGAATTATCTTTGTCACTTCACCAGACTCCAGAGATATCCTGAAGGAGCTGGGAGAAGTAGTTCAGGATCCTACAGCTGCAGGGGCCCAAGAAAGATTGCTTCGCAGCTAGGAACCCTCAATTCCATTGCTAACTCCTCCATGCGGCTAATATCTTATGCTGCTGATGGAAGTAGAGCCGCAGGCACAGGTGTGGCTCTCAGACGCCAAGCCTGGATGCGGCTATGTGATTTTGATCCCTTTAAGGCGTCCTTCACAAATTCTCCCTTTGACGGGACAGCTTTGTTTGGCCCCCAGGTGAAGGAAACCTTGACCAGGTGTGAGCAGGACGGCAAGACTCTTTCTGCTGTTGGAGTCCTTTCCACCCCTTCTAGGCCTTATCCCAAAGGACAGAAGGGTGGGAAGATGTGGTTCCGTAAATCCCAAGGAGTCAGATTCACGCGTCAGTTTACCCCTAGAGGCAGAGGGGGTAACAACAACAGACGCCGCTCTAGAGGCAGAGGGGGTCCAAGAACCAGGGCAACAGGGAGTCTCTTCCTGAAAAGCCTTTTCAGCATCCCTGAGGTGTTGCCCGGCTGTCCCTCCTTGGAGGCAGTCGGGAGATTATCACTGTACCCAGCCTGGCATTCCCTCACTCAAGACAGATGGGTACAGTCGATCATATCCAAGGGTTACATAATTCCTTTCGAGGAAAGTCCCTTCCTCAAGTTCCCTTCCAGATGTACCACCGTCTAAGGGACATTGCAGAGTTAGAGATCAAAACTACTGCAAAAAGAGCCATTCAGCCAGTCACAATAGACCATTCAGAGCCCGGAATAAGGTTCTTTTGGTCCCCAAAAGACGGGAGACTGAGACCAATATTGGATCTCAGCAGACTCAACAAGTCTGTCAAGAAGACAAGATTCGAATGGTCACTCTTCAGTCATTTCTGCCCTTCTTACAGATGGACAACTCCATGTGCTCAATAGATCTTCAGGATGCGTACTATCACATCAAAATTCACAGACGCTCCAGGAGATTTCTCCGGCTGGGGTCCAGTCATTTCAGTTCAGAGCCCTGCCCTTTGGTCTCACTACAGCCCCAGAGTGTTCACCAAATGCATGGCAGTGGTCAGGGCACATCTGAGACGCCAAGGATTCCAGGAGTTTCCATCTCGACGACTGGCTCCTGTCAGCCACCACCAGGCATCAGCTTATACAAGCCAGGGATTACACAATAGACCTTTGTTCTCATTTGGGCATCTCAGTCAACTAAAGTCATCCTTATCGCCCTGCCAGTCTATTACCTTCATAGGCAAACTTAAACACTGTTCGGATGTCAGCTACCCTTACAGAACAAAGAGTTTCAGACATTCAGACTCATGTCAGGATCATTCTGGCCAGCAAAAGGTACAGGCCAGAATGGTTCTAAAGGTATTAGGTCTTATGGCTGCGGCCATCACTCTTCTTCCCTGGCTCGATTCTACATGCGCCTCCTTCAGTGGATGCTGTTCACACAGTGGTCATACCAGCAACTTCCCAATGCGTCACCAGATTCTGGTGACACAAACATGCAAAGAACATCTTGCTTGGTGGATCACATCGCCTCAGGTTCACCAAGGCAGGTGCTTTGTACCCCCCCGATAGCCACTGTCACCACGGATGCCTCCCTGATCGGGTGGGGGTCATTATCAGGGCAGGATGGTTCATGGGACGTGGCAACCGCTCGAGTACCATCTGCACATAAATGTCCTGGAGATGAGAGCAGTGCTTTTAACGTTGCAAGCCCTCAACGACTTTCTTCCCGTAGGGACAATTGCAGTCCACACAGACAACATGTCTGTAGTTTGGTATATCAACAAACAGGGCGGAACCAAGTCCTACCCCTTGTGTCGAGAAGCTCAGACTATGGCAATATCTCCTCTCATCGGTTTCTGGTAGCAACGCATATCCCTGGGAAAACCAACATTATAGCGGACAGATTGAGCAGAGCTATTCTCATGCCTCACGAGTGGTCTCTCAAGCAATCCATAGCGGAAGAGATTTTTCTGGAATGGGGTCGTCCATGTTGCGATCTTTTGCTACTCCCCAAAACAGCAAATGTCCAGACTTCTTCAGCCTCTTCCTCTATCAGGCCATCCCCAGAGACGCTCTGACCCAGGATTGGCCCCAGGGACTTCTTTATGCCTTCCTCCATTTCCTCTGATCCCTCAGGTGATCCAGAAAGCTACCGCTTTGAGAGCCAAATTGATTCTCATTGCCCCTTACTGGCCTCGACAAGTTTGGTTCCCTTCCTCCATCGCCACCTTTTGGTGCAGCCGTGGCATCTGGACCCAGTGCCAGATCTACTGATTCACCAATCCGGTCAGCTGCACCGGTCAATCCCTTCTCTCAACCTCACAGCATGGTTGCTCCACTTCCTTCCTTAGCCAGGCTTCCTTTGATCTCTAACCCAGTTAGAGATATCATAGTAGCTTCACTAAAATCCTCTACCAGGAGGATTTACACAAGCAAATGGAAACGTTTCTCTTATTGGGCTAAGGCCCAAAATATTGATCCTTTTACTGCCCCTGTTCAGGCAGTTCTGGACTTCTTAGCAGAGATTTTCCATGCAGGCTCCTCTTCTTCCACAGTCAGAGTTCAGTTGGCTGCTATTTCTAATTTTCATGTCGGGATAGCAGATCATAATATTATGTCCCATAGACTCTGCAGGGCCTTTTTGAAAGGGATTTTCCTACTAAAGCCTCCAATCAGGAATCCTCCTCCTCAGTGGGATTTAAATTTAGTGCTGACATCCTTGATTCTTCCCTTCGAGCCAGCTGTTTCTTGTTCCCTGAAATATCTTTCTTGGAAAACTTTATTCCTAGTGGCTATTACATCTGCCAGGAGGGTGTCTGAACTTCATGCTCTTTCAGTTCGACCCCTATTTAATTTTTCACAAAGACAGAGTATCTTTGAGAACTAATCCATCCTTTTACCGAAAACAATCTGAATCAATCTATTGATCTCCTGTATTTTTCCCAACTCTTCAGATAGCCCTGAACATAAGCTACATTATCTTGATGTCCACCGTCAGCTTAGATATCATTTGGACAGAACAAAAAATTTAGAAAATCTGATCAACTTTTTGTTTCCTATGATAATAAAAGGCCTTCCTGTTTCTAAAGTGACTTTGTCCAGATGGCTTTCTTCGGTCATCACTGAAATTTATACGATCAGGGGAAAACAGCTGTGCTCAAAACCTAAAGCACATTCAACTAGGAGTTTAGCTACTTCTACAGCCTTTCAAGCTAGACTACCTTTAGACACTATTTGTGCAGCGCCACTTGGGCCACTCCTCACACTTTTGTTTCCCATTACAAATTGGACTTGGCCTCCAGGGACAGAGCCAGTTTTGGCTCTACAGTCCTCAAGAGTTTGTTCCATTGAGCCACCCAGGATAGAGGTGCTAGGACGGTCCCATCAAGCAAGAATGAAGGCGAGATTGACAACTTAACATTAAGATACCATAACTCCATGTTAGTTGTCTTCTCGCCTTCTTTCTGACCCTCCGTCGTTCCCCCTGGCCTGGACAGACCTTGTATAAGAAACTATAATGCTAAAGACCATTTAGACCTGGTCCTTTTTCCATTTGTAAGTTTCTTCTTCCTTTGGGAAGTATTGTTTATGCTTGGTGTTATTGCCCTTTTGTCAACAAACGAGATCTGGGTACTTCCTGCCTTGCATCATGGGATATGGGGCTGCCTCGAGCTGGTAAAAGGAGTTCTCGAGCTAAAGCAAGTGCCGAGTCGGAGCCGAGGGATCGGCTCCGAACCCATCAAGCAAGAAAGAAGGCGAGAGAAGACAACTAACATGGAACGTTATGGTAGGTACATAACTTCTTATTATTGCACTGACTAGTACGGTGTTTATTACTAATAAAAGCATAGCATATCTTCCATGTGTTTAATAAAATCTGTGGCATTTACAGGTAGGCATTTTATTTTTTTATTTTGTTTTTTTTTCTAGTATGCTGTTTGTTTGTTTTTTTGGTGTACTTGTAACCATAAGTTGGACCCTCATATTCATAAACATAGTGTGCATATACGTAAATCCATGGTGCTCACTATACTTTGTACAGAATCACGGCAATAGTCTGATTTATATACTGTAACTGATCTGTGCTACTGACATAGTGCTGCAGAACATCTCCGAATCACATACAGGTAGATTCAGTAAGTCAAGAATATGTCAGCATGTACACAGCATAACAGAGCTTTTGTTGTTCTCACTGGCTATAGGTGGTGAAGATTTGTATATTCATAACATCTATGAGCAGGTTATTGTTGTGTTATATCAGAACATGTGCATTTAGCAACTTCAGCAGTGCACTGATAACATGCACACATGAAAATATGTGCACACTTAAATGTACCATCCAAAAAGCAAGCAAAGTGGAGTAATTCCACTTTTTGTTTACTCTTTATACTTCTGACCCTCCCACTCATCAGAAAGAGTCTTTCCCTCTAAGAACATACCTTAATGGGTTACAAGAGCCACAGTGGTTGACTTAACCTTGACTGTGGCGAGTAATGTGTACTTTGGCTATCTGGCTCTGCAAACAAGGGCAGGGGTGATTTCTGAACATTTTTGCCTCATTTTTTATGCAGAGCATCTCTAATTAGTATATAATGATAATGTAGTGATCTGTTCCTGCTGCAACATCCATTTGCAGGGTGATTCTGCCATCACTAGCTAAGGGGTGAGTCAAGTTAGGTTGTCCTAAAATGCTTGTTCACGTGGTATATCATTGAAAGATGTGTTTTCAAATTCCTTTATATTTAGCATCTGATTTTGTTTGTCTGTATGCTGATGTTGCTCAGATATATTGTACGGCAGCATAGAAAATTTATATGGCCATCATGGATATAAGCATTATTTACAGTACTTAAGGTACGCAGCAGTAACTACATAAATGTGCAGTTCTGTGCTCCATGAGTCACATGATTGTGAATTACTGAACATAGTTTGAGTGCAGATTAGCATACCAACTACTTACTTTGCCTCCTCCTGGAATACAGTTGTGAACAACTCTCATTATGAATCATGCAGGTCTGTGGTGTATGGATCAGACCATGCATCAGACCTGCACAGTTGCATACAATGTTTATAAATAACACCCTTATTCTCAATTAGTTGTTTCATTATACTGGTATTGTAACTGATTTTAAGAGTTTCTTCCTGTACCATAACAATCATTCTTTGGATGAGAAGCATAGCTAGGATGAGGCAAAGGGGGCAGCTGCCCAAGTCAGTAGGTGTTAAGGGGTGAGATCGGCGGGTCTATATTACATGATCGAAGTTTCAAAACTTCGAATCTGATATGGTCGACACCATATAATCAAAGTTTTGAAACATTGAAAATGTAATAAAACACAACAACCTACAAAAACAAACTATTTAAACTCTCTAAGCAGGAGGGCAAGCCCCCCTGCACCCCCCACACCCCATGCTACTTAAATATACTAACTCTGAGATCGCACTACAGTGCAGAAAAGGGAAATCTTCCCTTTCTGCACTGTACGGAGATCTCCGTTAAAAGATTCAAAGTTTCAAGACTTCGATCATATGGTGTTGACCATATCAGATTCAAAGTTTTGAAACTTTGATCTTCTAATATAGACCCGAGATGGGCATATACCATTCGGATGGTAATGCAAATAATAATTTCTGTACCTTTTTTTTTTTTTTTGCTACTCAGCTTAAGGGTGCATAAACAGTCTTGGCACTTCTCAGGTTCTCAGGTGAGAGGTGAGGGGAAAAGCACCAGACTGGGGAGCGGACCTTTTTTGCTCCTTATCTTAGAAGAGTCCAATATCAGGGAACAGAAATAGAAGCTAAATAAACCAGATGTTCTTCGTGTTTCACTGTTGCAGTCATCACACTTGGGTTATCTGCCTGCAGGTAGCCCTCGGTTGGCCCGAGTTCCAGAGTCTTGGGATTTCTGCGTCGGATGCTGTCACTTCTTCCATGACGTCAGGGGTATAAAACATGCAGCCGACGCCATTACATAAGCTTTTCTTGCCGCACGGGAGCCCGAAGCAGTTTGCAAGTGTCAGTCGGCTGCTATCTGAAATTTTCGTTGTTCGAGTTTCAGACCTGAAGTCTTCTAAAGCTAAGAAACCCATTGAGGATCCTTTTTTTCTTGCTCTATCCGATGTCAGAAAAAGTTAACAATTGTCTTGCCTGTGGAAAGCAAATACCGCAGAGATTTTCACTCTTACTGCGTCACCTGTTTAGACCCAGACCATGACTTTCCTCGCTGTAGGATCTGAAGTAGTTAACTTCATTTGTGCATCAACCTATGGGTTATCGAATCCACATCGCATCCGAGCCGGCAGTTTCCAACAGCTAAGATCAGAGTTCCAAGCTCCTCCCCCTTACCCATAACTCCCTGCCATCCCTTCCTGACCTCAGATCTAGTTTGCCGCGGTTACACCAGCAGCTTGATCTCGAGCTTCCAGGTCTTCAACAGTTTTTCTGTGACAAAAACCTTTTCTTTTTCGATTATAGTTAAAGTTTTTGAGTCAGTTTTGTGTGTGCGTTACCTTTCCTTTAGTTTTAGAGTAATTGTTAGGCTTTCCTCCCCCGTTTCTCATGAGAGCGTTAGGGTGTGTGTGTGTGTGTGTGTGTGTGTGTGTGTGTGTGTGTTTGTGTGCTTTTTGGGGCCTAGTGTGTGCATTTGTAGGTTATTATGTCTGAGGCCGCCAAAACTTTTTTCTCCAAGTGTACCGAGTGTGGCCATAAGCTTTCCTCGGCTGATGGCCACACTCAGTGCGTTATATGCCTTGGGGTTGAACACCTGTCTTCTGGCTGCTCTATTTGTGCAGCGTTCAACCCCAGGGCTATCAGGGACCGGAGGTCGAAGCTGATTCTGGCAGGACTTCTGCCCCCGGACTTGGCTCCATCCTCCAGTCCCTCTGTGGCTTCTGCCGCGGCAGCGCCTACGGATACATCCCTTCCCCTGGCCGGGACTCAACCTCCCACCTGGGGCCAGGAGGATAGGGAAGCCAGGAGGGAGAAGCGCCAAGAAAAACACCACAAGTGGTGGGCTGAAGCCTCTGCTTCAGCCCCGCCAGCCAAGCGAGCTTCTCCCCCCGGGACGTCCGGGCCTTCTCCTTCCCGGCTCCGTTCTCCCAGCTTTTCGCTGAGGCCGGAGGAGGATGAGGCCTGGTCTCCCTCGAGTTCATCGAGGTGGCACTCCCGTCCCACCTCAGTGGCCTCTTGCAGGTCCACGAGAAGCCTAACAGATGCAGACTTGGACCGGATGATGAGAAGGTTCCTCCAGGCCCAGCTGCAGATGGGAGTGCTCCTGCCTCCCCCCCCCCCCCGGGGGGGGAGCTCGACTCCTTTTTTTCTCCCCGATTGCTCCTTCCCCGACCCGCTTTCCAGGTTCGGGGTCTACGGAGCCGAGTAGCGTCGGAGCTGGGGGAATGTTGGCGCCGATGGAGTCAGGTACTTCGGCGCCGACAGCTCCCTTGAGCCTGTCGAGTCCCTTTTCTTCGGATCCAGGCTCTCGGAGTCGAGAGTTGAGCTTCGGATCTGAGGTGGTCAGTATGCCTTCGGCTCCGGCTAGGTCAGAGCGTACTGGCCCTTTAGATCCGATCACATCTGCTCTGGCCCCGATCTGCTCGTCGGATCCGAGGGAGGGTCTGCTCTCGGATCCTAGGGAGAGCGGCTCTCCTTCGGCATTCGACGTGGTGGAGAGGGTTCTGTTGAGGGATTCCAGGCCCCCGGCCTTAGCTACCACTCCACTGTACACTCCCTCACAAACTGGTCCGACTTCCATCACCCGGCCCCAGGGACAGCCTGCTCAGACGTCCCAGATCGTTCCCTTGTTGGAACAGGATGTGGTTGGTGAGGCCTCCTCGGACAGCCCCCCCGAGGAAGTTCCTCACAAACGCAAGTGCAAAAGGAGGCACTTGGACTCCCCTGAGTCTTTGACAGAGGACACAGACTTGGAGGAAGGGGAAGGTTCCCCAAGATCACCCCCCGAAGACGTCTCATTTGGAGACATCATGGAGATGCTCAGGATCAGAGGAGGGTGGTCCACCCCAAAGCCTACCTCGGACGAGTCCGTGTTCCTGGAGGCGTTTGAAGCAGACCCATCTACCTCTTGGGTGTCCCCTCCAGCCGATCCCCTGGTAGATCTGATCACTACCAGGGCATGGAAGGAGCCGGACAATGTGGAGCCCGTCCCTAAGAGGCCAGACAGAATTCTTAAACCCATCCTTGGACAGGTCACATTGGAGTAAGGGAACCCCCGTAGATGCCATGTTGATGGCGGCAGCCACCAAAATGGAACTGGCCCAGGAGAGTCCCTCGGTCCATCCCCCGGACAAGGAGTCTCGGGCAATGGACCATTTGGGGAAGCAGATGTTTGCTTCAGCCACCTTCTCCATAAGGTCGCTGAACTACATGGCACACATCATACGGCTCCAGCGGGATCTTATTAAAGAATACGCTGGGTTGCCCCCAGAGTCCATGTCAGCAGAGGACAAACAGGTGTACTCTACCCGAATGGCCACTCTCAAGTCTATTTCCAATACCTCTATGCAGCTACTGTCCCATGCTACGGAAGGAGCCGCTAGAGCTAGCGGAGTGGGCGTTGTCCTAAGACGACAGGCGTGGCTCTGCCACTGATTTCGCAGAACCCTTCAAGGCGTCATTCGCTAATGCCCCGTTTGATGGTTCTGCCCTCTTTGGCAAGACTGTACGCGACACCTTGGTCCAGAGTGAGAAGGACGGGAAGACGTTGTCTGCCATCGGAGTCCGCTTCTCTGCTCCCCAGAGGTCCTTCTCAAAGACCCAAAAGGAACAGAAGAAGATGTGGTTCCGAAAGTCTCAACAATCCCATTTCACTCCGGAAAACCCATCCCTCAGAGGCAGAGGAGGACAGGGTGGACGCCGCCGTAGAGGCAGAGGGGGCCCGAAGAACTTTGGGTCCAGAGAACCTTTCTCTGAATGGCCCACGCAGCAACCCTGAGGGGTTACCCGACTGCTCCACTCTGGAGGCAGTCGGGGGGCATTTCAAGAAAGCACCTAGCAGTTTGGGAGTTCATCACGACAGACCGCTGGGTGCTTCGAATTATATTCAGAGGCTATGAGATTCCATTTCTCCATCCCACTCTCAGACCCAGATACCTCCCCGATGTCCCACCCGATCAGAGGTAGGCCGCAGCTGCAGAAATTCATCAGCTGCTAGAAAAAGGAGTGATCCAGCACATCCCCCCAGACCAGTACGGATCAGGCTTTTACTCCAGGTTCTTCTTGGTGCCAAAAAAGATGGGGGACTTAAGACCAATCCTCGACCTGTCCCTCTTGAACCTGGCAATAGCCAAAGAAAAGTTCCGGATGGTCACTCTTCAATCCATTCTCCCCCTTTTGCAGGAGAACGACTGGATGTGCTGCATAGACTTCAAGGATGTGTACTACCACATTTTGATGGACAGACAATCCAGGAGGTTTCTCCACTTCAGGCTAGGAGCCAGCCATTACCAATTTAGGGTCCTCCCCTTTAGTCTCACCACGGCCCCCCCAGGTGTTCACCAAAGTGTTAACGGTGGTAGCGGCCCACCTGAGACTCCAGGGAATTCAGGTCTTTCCATACCTGGACGACTGGCTCCTGACCGCCCCCACAAGGTATCTACTCTGCACAACCAGGAATTTCTTTCTTCGACTAGCTCCACAGCTGGGGATCACGATCCATGTTGGAAAATCCTCCCTGCTCCCGACTCAGATCATAGATTTTATCGGAGCCAGGTTGGACACAAACCAGCTCTTAGCCTTCTTAACTCCAGACCGGATGTGATCTCTAAGACTCCATGTGCAGGCCATTCTTCATTGCCCAGCCCCTCCGGCGGAATTGGTCCTGAGGGCCCTAGACTCGATGGCAGCTACCATCAATCTCCTTCCCATGGCGCGCCTAAATATGAGGATTCTGCAATGGACCCTCCAAGTCCAGTGGTCCTTCCTGTGTTATCCCCTGAACCATCCTGTCCCTCTCAGCAGGGTTTGCAGGAGAGCCCTGGTGGCTCCAGTCTCTGGACCTCTAAAAGGGGTGCCCCTTCTCTATGTCCCCTCCCTTAGCCACGGTGACCACGGACGCCTCTTGCCTCGGGTGGGGGGGGCATAGTTTGGGCAGGACCGTCCAAGGCACGTGGAACCAGACGGAGACCTCACTGCATATCAATGTCCTAGAGATGAGGGCGGTGCTGTTAGCATTGCAAGCACTTCAGAGCCTTCTTCCCATTGGGACTATTGCGATCCAAACGGACAATATGTCAGTCGTTTGGTATATCAACAAACAAGGGGGAACCAGGTCCTATCCACTTTGTCGAGAGGCCATGAGAGTTTGGGAATGGGCGATTTCCACCAACCGCTTTCTCATAGCGACACACATTCCGGGCCGGTCCAACATCCTAGTGGACAAACTGAGTCACACCATCCTCTCGCCGTACGAGTGGTCTCTGAATCCCAAAGTAGCGAAGCAGGTCTTCTCCAAATGGGGTCAACCTTGTTGCGATCTTTTCACCTCTCCTTCAGACACAAAGTGCAACACCTATTTCGCTCTAATTCCCCCACCCAGGGAATCACCAAGAGACGCTCTGGTGCATGCTTGGCTACCCGGTCTACTTTATGCTTACCCGCCTCTTCCCCTGATGCTGAAGTTTCTGCAGAAAGCCAGATGGTTGGGGAGCACAATAATCCTCATTGCCCCATTCTGGCCTCGTCAGGCATGGTTCCCATATCTATGGTCTCATCTAGTGAATCCTCCCTGGATTCTAGATCCTGTCCCGGATCTGATATCTCACCCTTTGGGCCTGCCGGCCCTGAACCTGGACAACCTCAAGCTCGTGGCTTGGTTGATCCAGTTCCAGTGTTAGCTAGGACTCCCGGTATCTCTTCCCCGGTCAAAGTGATCCTAGTAGCTGCTCACAAGCCGTCTACTAGGAAAGTTTATCTTAGCAAATGGAAACGCTTTTCTATTTGGGCAGAACATCAGAAACTAGATCCTTTTACAGCTCCGTTACCAGCTGTGCTGGATTTTCTGTCAGGATTATTTGATCAGTGCTAGCTCTTCCACAGTCAAAGTCCAATTGGCGGCAATCACTCATTACCATGTTGGATGTGATCTTGGCCCTTTGACCTCATCCAGATTGTGAAGGGCCTTCTTAAAAGACACCTTCTTACTAAGACCTCCGGTGAAGGATGTAATTCCTCCTTGGGACTTATCGCTGGTACTCCAGGCTTTAACAGCTTCTCCCTTTGAGCCTGCTGCTTCGGTAGATCTCAAATTCTTATCCTGCAAAATGGCTTTTCTGGTTGCTATTACTTCAGCGAAAAGGGTTTCGGAACTTCAAGCCCTTTGTGCCAAGCCACCTTACTTGACTTTCCACAAGGATAGGGTATTCCTCAGGACCAATCCCTCTTTTCTGCCCAAAATTGCTTCCGAATCTAACATCAACCAGTCTATTAATTTGCCAGTCTTCTTTCCCAATTACCAAAATAAAGGCGAATACAAGTTACACTCTTTGGATGTACACAGACAGTTAAGATTCTATTTGCACAGGACAGCCAGTCATAGGCAATCAGACCAGCTGTTTGTGTCCTTTGCTAAATCCAGTTTGGGGAAATCTGTTTCTAAAGTCACACTGTCCAGGTGGATTTCCCATTGTATTCTCCTGGCTTATGAGAGTTCTGGCCGGCCTGCTCCTCATGGAGTCCATGCCCATTCTACTCGGTCTGTTTCTACCTCTGCTGCTTTTCCAGCTAGAGTTTCGTTGGATGACATTTGCTCTGCTGCCACGTGGGCTTCTACTCATACATTTATAAACCACTATATGTTGGATCTGGTTTTCAGAGGGAGAGCATCCTTTGGCTCCGCAGTGCTCCAGAACATCCTTCCATAAGGGCCTCCCAAGATTCAGATAGCTGGGGACTCTGTCCCATAGGTTGATGCACAAATAAAGTTAACTACTTCAGATTAAGAAGTTATGTACTCACCATAACGTTCCATCTGAGTAGGTACACTTCATTTGTCAGCAACCGTCCCTCCCTCAGTCCCCCTGTCCTCTTCGGATGTTCATAGATATTCCTGCTTCATGGTAGATTGTATCCAGTTTACACTAGGCAGGTTGTGATTGCAGGTCTTGCTCTGAGGCAAACTCGATCTGAGGTCAGGAAGGGATGGCAGGGAGTTATGGGTAAGGGGGAGGAGCTTGGAGCTCGGATCTTAGCTGTTGGAAACTGCCGGCTCGGATCCGATGTGGATCCGATAACCCATAGGTTGCTGACAAATGAAGTTTACCTACTCAGATGGAACATTATGGTGAGTACATAACTTCTTATTTTGTGCCCTGTTTAATGCCCGAACTATTTGTCATCCAGCTATCTTTGTCGCTAAATTCTTTCTCTTTCTGTATTCAGAAATGGCTTTGACAAGCCATCTGACTAATGAACTGTCGAAAAACTGTAAGGATAAAGACAGAGACAGACTGCATAGGCCGGTACTCAGCAAGGCGCCTTCGCAGCCCCTGATACCCGCTTCTACAGATTTGCATGCCTCTGCTGAGACCCATTCGGAGTCCAGTATGCCGCAAGATGCTTCTTCGACTATGGAACCTGCAGATGTCTCTACCTTGGATGGGTCAGGAGCCGCTGTGCAGGCACCAGCAAAGCTCTTTATTTAATGCATCTCTTCTTCTCTGTCAGGAAATGCTGCCTCAAAGAAATGAAGGCAACATGCACCAATGTGGGAATATAAAAGGAAAGCCATGCACATATATATGCATCAGTGCACTTCAGCTTTAGCCTTCTTTGGGGTCTGCAAGGAAAGAAACTACTGCTTCTGACTTTCAATGGATATAAGACAAACAATGCACAATATAGCATATATATGTAATATAGCATATATGTTGTGATATATTGTTATAATGACTATTCTTCACAGATCTGCACTTACAACAGTTGTACAATTGTAGGAAGTTATCTCCTCCTGACCCTACCAGTGAACAATGAACTTATTTCAAACTGAACTTAAAAGTGATAGGTTAATACCCATCTCCTTCACCTTCCAGGAATACAAACCGACTTTTCAAAGCCTGCATGTACAGGTGTGTTGCAGTAAGTCAGACAGCTTGTTTTCATTTAAAAGAATCAGCAGGAAATACATTGGGGTGCTTTTGTGCACAGTTCCAGACTGGTCAGCTTCTATCCCTATGAAGATCATGACCAATCCTTCAGTGTCGATGTGACATAGTTTGAGAATATGAGGTAGAAACTGGTAAAGTCCTCTACTCATCTCAGTGATAAACCAGCAACTGCAAGTATGTGACTGAGAATTGAAATTTGTAAGGACTCATTCGTATTCTGTCAGTAATCAGCTGGTTGTAGATATGTCCAGAGGGCTATTCAGGCTGCTAACTTCCAGCTTGACTTGAGGTGGGAAACTTTCTCTGGGTGTGGGAAGGGTTTATAAATGGAAGAGGATGTGTTTCAGTTCATATTAGGGTGGAAGGGCATATACCATTCACTAGTCCTTCATTATCCTCCAAAGTATTCCTTTTCTAGTGATGTAGTGTCACCATAGAGAAGACTGCATTTTATATTATGGAGGTAAAGGGCTGCAGTCCTCCATATTATGGTGTCTTGGCGAATATAACCTTTCAAAAAATAACAGCATTTTATTTTTACATGTCAGGACAAAATATGTCAGTATGTAACCCATCAGTAGTTTTGGGATGAATTAACAGATTAATGGGACAATTAAAGACTAGTCAGTACATCTGCTAGAACTACCCAATTTGTATGAAAAGAGATACAACATAACTTGCTACCTTTACAGCACAAAGTATATCATAGATGACATTACGAGTTGTAAAGATGTTATATAACATATACTAATATCTTATTCCCTCAGCATCCACTTTCACAATGTGTGACTATGAATTAGTCACTCAAAAAGACCACATGCTTAAAATCAACCCTGAAAATCAGGACTGATTCATGAATGTAAATGTGATCTAGTTTGGAGATATGAGGTGGTAGCTGGTATTCTGTCTAAAGGAACTTGTGTTGTTATCAAAAGCAGAAGGAGACCACGGTTCAGGTAAGAACTTTTCTTATTTCTATCTCCCATCCCACCCAAATTTCCTGTGTTAGTGCACTTTCATAGTATGCTTAATGGATGTTGTGCAATGCCAAATAAAATCCTTAATTTTGTTTTCTCCTCCATTTTAGGTTGGTGTCATCAGCTGGGGTGTCTTTGATGCGTGTGAGGGAGGAAAAAGACACAGAACTCCATCTTTTGCCCGAGACTTCCACCTCAGCCTTTATGAAGTCAGACTTTGGCTTAAAGAGATGCTGGAAAGCGAGCTGAATTTTATAGATTAATATCTGTCCATGTGTGTAACAGATAAAGAGAGAGAATCATACAAGCTACAGTAACTGGTCTAAGCTAAGATGGAACTCAGCTGGACGCAACAACATATAAATAAAAAGTGATGAGTTGAAACATGTTTATTGATTAGGTTTCTTTCTGTGAGTGAAAGAGATACTAGAATTGCTATTTTTAAGTTCCACCATTAGTAATACAGATTTAAAAAGCAACAATGAAAGCAAGGTATTTTGCTGATAACCACAAACAATGAAGTAATACTTTGTACTTTTCTTTTTTGTAATTTTTTAGTTTTCATTTTATATTGGTAAAGTGATACAAAATTATCCTTTTTCCAGAGTTCAGAGTCGAAAAGACATACACTGATGTCACTATTAGGCAGCTCACAAAGTAGAGGTATAAATGCTGGTGCAGATTATACATTTGTTGATTACATTCCAGTGTCTGTTTTCATATAAATTTTTTTTATTTAGATAACACACATTAATTCTGTAAGGCACTTGCTGCAATTGCAATTATGTAGTTTTTATCATGTATTTAAATAGACACATAGTATTAAAACAGGACAGCAAAAATGTTTTGTTCTGTAAATAAAATTAGCTACTACCAAAAAGGGTTCTAAATGATGAGTACAGAAGAATAAGTTTGATGCTAACCAAATGAAAAAAATGTATACGTTAACATTAATCAGCATTCTGCAAGAGTAGCTGTAGTGTTATTCTCTGTATTTATATATACACCCCAATTAATAAACACACTGGAACTGTATAGTGAAAATGTTGACTAGCTACCACATATGCTGCATGTTAGTATTAAATGTAATGTACTGACACACTTACATAAAGGACAGATTCCAAAGCAATTTACATTTGGGGTAACACAATCAGTTATACAATGCCATACTCCAAGATAAGGAATTCTTGGGTCTCACAGACAGAGGAGGACTTGCAGAGTCTTATACCTGTCTCTAAAATGTGAAGCAAACTTGATATGCCATAGGAATTTGACATTTTACATAGGAAATACAGGAGAGTGCAGTGACCATCTATGCCTAGCTGACACAGTTTTGGCTGAACAAAAAGTCTCTCATAAAATCTCACAATTGGTCTCCCAAGCTAGATGTGTTACCAGAAGATACTGCTCCCAAGACTGGAATATGCATTCCCTATCATTATGTCACACTCAGCTTGAAATATTGCCTTGATTCAAGCCTCTGAAAATAAAATACTACAATTCATGCACCTAGCCAACTGCAGACAGCACCACTGTACCAGTTTATACAAAAATAGATGGCTGCCTGTAACCTCCCATTTGATCTTCCTGCTAGCCACACTCATTTTCAAGCTGTTGTTTGAAAACTACTGCCCATCACTAAAAAACCTAATATGCATTAGGGAACAAATCCATTCACTTATATCAAGTGAATCTTTGCAGTTAGTAAGATGACCCTATTCAAAATTGTCATAGCTTAATGTGCTTCTTTCAAAACTGTGCCATTATACTGAAATACACTACCATTAGATCAGTACGTGACTTGTAGGGCTTCAAAAAGCATCTCAAGAGGCAGCTCCTGGATGAAAACAAATGTAATTGTAAGAAGGATCCAGGCTGATCCCATTGTGCCACATTTAATCCAAGAAGGCACATCTTTCATTTGGCAGTTTGCATTTCCAAGGGGATGACTTCACTTGTAAATTTGTAAAGTACCTAAGGTGTAGCTTCTGTTGTATAATTCATGCTTTGTACCATTGTTTTATGTCTTGCCTTTGTGGCCTAAGTCGTAGCTTCAAAGGGTCCTTACACCAGTCCACTCACCTGGTTAACAAATGTAAAATAAATAAAATTATCACCCTTAAACTGTATCTTCTTTTTCAGGGAGGACTAGGCCAGTCAAGCTAGATGAATTTGTGACTGCTCATCTAATCATCCACTTACTGTCTGAAGGAAGATAATGCATCACACTACTTGAGTCTGGACAGAGGTGGGGATGGGGAGGTTGAACACCAATGTGAAATTGTTCAATCTCGCCGTTTGTTCTTACGCATGGGTTCGGAGCCGATCCTCGGCTCTGAGACGGCCACTTCTACAGCTCTGCATCTTGAGAAAGCTCGAGGCACAGTCCTATCCCACAATCCCCTAGTGCTAACCCTCAGATCTAGTTTGCCGCGGCAGCAGATGCATCGCAGAAGCTCGAGCTTTTCTAAGGCAAATTTCAAGCCTATTATCCTGTCTTTTAACAGGTGTTTTTCTTTAGAAAGGCTTAAGTCCTTACTTTTTTGTGTGCAGTGATACCTTGATATTTTCTTGTTTTTCAGGTTTTATAGGTATATGTCAAATTTTTTGAACATGTCTGAGAAGCAAAAATCAGGCTTTAAGAGATGTTTATGCGGACAGAAAATGTCCATCACGGATAACCACTCTTCCTGCGTCTACTGTCTTGGCCCTCTCCACTTACAGGAGGACTGTTCTATTTGTCATTCCTTCAGTGGGAGGGTCATGATGGAGAGACGCAGGAAGTTGGTAGACAGGGGTTTATTAAAGCCCAAATTTCAGGAGGCCCTTGACAAGGCTGAATTGGTATCCAAGTCTTTGAAGGGGTCCAAGTCTTCGAGAGTGTCGGAGCCAGTCATCGGCTCCGAGCACCTCTATTAAGATTCGGACACCGGCTCCACAGACTTCGGAGTCGGTTGTCGAATGTATATCTTTGATCGAGACTCCGGTCTTGGAGCCGGTCTCGGAGGTCCCGCCGCCATCGATCCTTCACTCGGTGACGACTTGACGCCGACCCGCTCTTGAGACCCTTATCTGATTCGGATGTGGATCGAGTGATACAGAAGTTAATGGAGAACTCGGCCCTTTCTAAATTGATCAAGTTTCGTCCCAGCTGGTTTGAAACTCGAAGCCTCCCTGGGTCATCTACTGCTCCTCCTCCGAGACCTGTCGAGTCTTGAGCCGAGAATCGAAGTTCCGATGATGGTAGAACCATCGATACCAAAGCCTATAGCTGTGCTTTCGGTACAGTTGACCTCGACGCCCTTGGAACGGATAGAGGGTCCCGGGCCGACTATCGTTCCTTGGTTCCCCGAACAGTCGAACCGAGATGTCGGTACCGACTCTCCCCTAGGAGCCTCGGCTCAGATTAGTTGACACCGTCCTCTGGATCGAAGCCGGACCCCGGTCTCGGGATTGTTCCTGGTTTCTCAAAACCAGGAGGGTCTTCGATCCGGTACCGGTGCCTTCGACGCCATGAGGAAGGTCTTGTCGAAACAGACACATATCTCATCGGATTCTTCTTCTTCTCCTCCCCCTAAGGGTCCACGTTCGACTTCTGTATCCTCGGCTCCTACGAAGCGTCGAGACCCAATGCCTCAGTTGCCCCCAGAGGGTGCTCCCGGTTCCTCGGACGCTTCTCCAGAAGCCCCATCTGAAGAAGTACCAAGGAAAAGACTGTGCAAGAGGAGGCACATAGATTCCCCACAGGAATCTCTTACATCAGATACAGATTTAGATGAAGCAGAAGGGTCCCCGGTCCCCTCGGAGGATGTCTCCTTTCGCGGACATCCTGGAGATCCTAAAACAGAGGGGAGATTGGCAGCCACTTAACCCTTCTGTGGATGAATCAGTACTGCTGAAGGCATTGGGGCTCTACCTTCTACCTCCTGGGTGACCTCCCTTTGACGAACTTATGGACTTGATAGCTCGTGGGGCTTGGGAGACACCTGACACGGTGGAACCAGTTCCCCGCAGGCGAATAAGTTCATAACAGCCCCCAGGACAAGAGTTTTCTTACCAAGGGTGTTTCAGTGGATACTATGTTGGTGGCGGCAGCCACTAAGAAGGACATGTCAGAGTCCTCTTCCGTCCATCCTCTAATAAGGATTCAGGACGATGGATAGATATGGGAAGCGTTTTCAGTTCTGCGACTTTTCCATGCGATTGCTGAACTACTTGACGCATTTCTGCGTTTACAGAGGGATCTCCTCAAGGAACTCGGAGATACTCTCCAGGGTCGTACAGATGCTGCTATTACCGAGAAAGTGACAGCGCAACTTAATACCCTTAACTCTGTAGTCAACTCCTCCATGAGGCTCATTTCATATGCGGCCGAAGGTGCGATAAGCGGCAGCTTCAGTGATCGCTCTTAGGAGACAATCCTGGCTGCGGCTGTGCTCCTTTGTGGAATCTTTCAAGTCTTCTTTTACTAATGTCCCGTTTGATGGTGCCTCTCTTTTTGGCCCCAAAGTAAAGGAGACCCTCACTAGGTGTGAGCAAGAAGGAAGACCCTATCTGCTGTAGGAGTCCGTTTTCCCCTTCAGACCATACCCCAAAGGGCAAGAGGCGGAAAGATGTGGTTCTGTAAGACACAGGGTTCCTTTCAGTCCACACAGAGTGATAATGCCCTTCCAGAGGCAGAGGAGGGGAAGAAATGGAAGGCGCCGTCCAAGCGGCAGAGGGTCCATAAAACCAGGGTGACAGAGATACTTTCTCTGGCAAGCCTTTCCAGCACTCCTGAGAGGAGGCCCGACTGTCCTGCTCTGGAGGCAGTCGGGGGACGCTTAACTTTGTACCCGCTGGCCTGGCGAAATTTAACCTCAGATGCGTGGGTACAAAATATAATTACCAGAGGTTACGACATAAAATTCATAAACGTTCCCCCTACCACCAAAAGATTCCCAGACGTTCCACCCAATCTGCGGAATCAAGCAGCCTTAGAGATCCAGAAGCTGCTCAGGAAAAGAGCCATCCAAACAGTCCCGGCAGACCAAATAGGATCCAGAAACAAGAAAGGTTTTTTATTTTAAGGGGAGGGCAACATGTAGGACCAAGCATCTGGTTTATATGGCTAATTGTGAAAAGTGTACAAGCTTCTATGTTGGAGTGACTAACAATATGCTAAAGGTGAGGGTTTTACAACACCTTAGCAATATTAGGAACTGTGATATAAGCAATGCACTATATAGACACATAAGCCAGTATCCTACGCATAGTTTTAAATTTAGATGTATAGTCAATGTGAAGGTTAATGATAGGGGGGGAGATATTAAGCATAGAACAGCTCTAGCAGAATCTAAGTGGATAGTAGATCTAAGAGCACACAGACCCCCGGGCCTTAATGATGTTCTACCTATCAAACCCGCCCTACAGAATAGGCGGGTATTTGTGAGTAAATGATTGGATGACACGTATTTTAAATATGGTTGCTTTTATTGTATTAAACTATGTCTGATGAAGGGCTATCCCGAAAGCGCTTACATCAATAAATTGTGTTTTTTACTGGATTCATCTCAGCAGTGTCCTATTGCTTCATTTTCTTAGGATCCGGAACTTACTCAAGGTTCTTTTTAGTTCCAAAGAAGACAAGGGACTGGAGACCAATTCTGGATCTCAGCAGATTAAACACCTTCGTTGTGAAGGAGAAGTTTCGGATGGTCACGCTACAGTCAATCCTCCCTTTCCTACAGGAAGGAGACTGGATGTGCTCTCTAGATCTCAAGGATGCGTACTACCATATAAAAATGGCCAGACCGTCCAGGAGATTCCTGCGCTTCCGGCTAGGAGCCAGTCATTTTCAGTTTTGGGCTCTGCCGTTTGGCCTCACCTCAGCCCCCAGGGTGTTCACCAAGTGTATGGCAGTAGTAGTGTCTCACTTGAGACAACAAGGATTCCGGGTGTTTCTGTATCTAGGCGACTGGCTCCTCTCCACCACCAGTATCATCTGCTCCAAGCAAGAGATTACACAATCAGTCTTTGTTCCCGTCTTGGCGTTACAATCAATTTGAAAAATCTTCTTTATAACATCACAGCGTATCTCATTTATAGGGGCAATTGGACACTACCTTGGTCACGGTCAGACTTCCTCCAGAAAGGGTTTCAAAACTAGGGAGCAAATTGCAATACTCCTTCAAAAGACAAAGCTACAGCAAAACAGGTTTAAGAGTCCTGGGATTAATGTCAGCTGCACTGGTTGCAGTCCCTCTAGGAAGAATGCACATGAGGATCCTACAATGGCTACTGTTAAGCCCAGTGGTCCTATCAGCACCTGCCGTTGTCACAAATTCTGATCACATCCTGCTGCAAGCAGGATATCACGATGGTGGATGCTATCTCAAGACTTGATACAAGGTCAACCATTTACCCTGCAACCCCAATAGCGACAATAACCACGGACGCTTCCCTGATTGGGTGGGGGCTTATTCAGGGAAAGCGGTCCAAGGTCAATGGTCCAGAACAGAATGCAAACTGCACATCAATGTTCTAGAGCTAAGGCGGTGTTTCTAGCGTTGCAACACTTTCACGGCATCTTACCTCAAGGAACAGTGGCAGTCCAGACAGACAACATGTCAGTGGTCTGGTACATCAACAAACAAGGAGGAACAAGATCTTATCCACTATGCAGAGAGGCCCTCAGGATCTGGCAATGGGCTGTCTCCACCGGACGCTTTCTGATAGCAATGCACATTTCTGGGACGTCCAACGTAATTGCGGACAGGTTGAGCAGAGCCATCCTGTTACCTCATGAGTGGTCTCTGAAATCTCAAGTGGCGGAAGCGATATTCCGCAAGTGGGGCCAGCTTTGCTGCGACCTTTTTGCATCGCCGATGAATGCCAAATGCAGAAGCTACTTTGCCCTTCTCCCTCCACCAGGGAGTGTCCCCAGAGATTCACTGGTTCACGATTGGCCCCCGGGTCTCCTGTATGCTTTTCCACCCATTCCGTTAATCCCCAGGTTTCTACAGAAAGCCAAACGTCTGGAAAGGACCATAATTCTAATAGCCCCATTCTGGCCTCGACAGATCTGGTTCCCCTTTCTTCAGGCCCATCAAATTGAGGAGCCATGGATTCTGGACCCAGTTCCAGACCTTTTGACCCATGCGTCAGGAGTCCCTCATCCATCCTTGCAGGCCCTAAAATTGACAGCTTGGCTGCTCCTCTTCCCATCCTAGCCAGGTCAAGCCTTTTGTCCCCTCTGGGTTAAGCATTACAATTGTTTCCCCTTTTAAACCATCCACTACAAAGACTTATCGGAGCAAGTGGACACGTTTTTCTTATTGGGCATTACAACAAGGATTAGATCCAACAGAAGCGCCGATACACAAAATTTTGGAGTTTCTGTCTAAGATCTTTGAAGAAGGAGCATCATCGTCCACAGTTAGAGTCCAACTGGCAGCCATATCGAACTTTCATGTGGGTTACAAAAATTCTTCCATCATGTCCCACAGACTTTGCAAGGCGTTTTTGAAAGGCACCTTTCACCTCCGCCCTTCCATTCGTAACCCAGTTGCTCCTTGGAATCTTAATTTAATTTTATCCCAGTTAATGTTACCCCCTTTTGAACCAGCCTCCACAGCCTCTCTTAAGTTCGTGTCATGGAAAACTTTATTCTTGGTGGCTATAACCTCTGCTCGTAGAATTTGAATTACAGCTATCTGTTCGACCTCCCTACTTGATTTTCCACTCGGACAGAGTGACATTACACACCAATCCGTCTTTTCTCCCAAAAGTTTGTTCACTCTCAAATATTAACCAGTCCATTGAACTTCCCACCTTCTTCAAAGATCACACTAACAAGTTAGAATATATGCTACATAAGTTAGACGTCCACAGACAACTCAGATTTTATTTGCAAAGGACAAAAGATGACAGAAAATCAGACCAACTATTTATATCCTTTGCTGACCAAAGAAAAGGTATGGCGGTTACCAAAGTTACCTTGTCTAAATGGCTAACAGATTGTATTAAATTTATCTACTCAGGCGAACCAACAATTACCTTTTCAACCCAAGGCTCATTCTACCAGGGCTATGGCCACATCTCTAGCCCATGCAGCCCGTTTGCCGTTGGATACTATTTGTGCGGCAGCAACCTGGGCGAAGCCTCATACCTTCATTCTCCACTATAAGTTGGACAAGAACTCCAAAGATAGGGCCTCTTTTGGTTCCACGGTTCTCAGGAGCGTTCTCCCATGAGCCACCCAGGGTAAAGGAGCTAGGGACGCTACCCATGCATAAGAACAAGCAGCGAGATTGAACAATTTCACATAAAAAGTTATGTCTTACCATAACTTTCCAGGTGGTGTTCATCTGTACTGTTCTTACCCACCCTCCATCCCCGGCCTATGTTTTTTTTTAGAGAACGGGATGATTTGGATTCCAATTCAGCTTGTGTTCAACACCTTCTGTTAGTCTCTGGCTGCTGCTGTTGTCAGGGTACTCCTTTCATTATCTAGCTGTTTTTTGGGCATTGCTGCCCCTTATCTTTAAATTACTGCTGGCCTGGGGCATTGTTATCTTCTGGTGTTAGCAAACTAGATCTGAGGGTTAGCACTAGGGGATTGTGGGATAGGACTGTGCCTCGAGCTTTCTCAAGATGCAGAGCTGTAGAAGTGGCCGTCTCGGAGCCGAGGATTGGCTCCAAACCCATGAGTAAGAACAAAGGCAAGATGAACAATTCACATGGAACGTTATGGTAAGACATAACTTCTTTTTAATAATAAATAATAAATGAACAAAACAATACTAAATATATATTCACAGTGATAGAGTTCAAAACTTTAGGAAATATTTAAAACAACATTGCAGGACAGTCTCAAATAAATAAAGAGAAATATCTAAACTAAGCTTCACTATATTCCTGACTGTATCTAAGTGAGTTACTATACTCTAAAAACTTACTAATAGAGCAAGGCAGATGTGGTGACTGGATCTTCTAATTGTTGTCAGGTCCAAGACGGAATGCATAATGCTCTGTCTCACTAAGTGATTTCTCAAATTAATATCTAAACTATTACTTCTAGGATAGCTTGCAGAATGACATCATTTCTTGCCATCTGACTACTACTTCCCAGGCCAAACAATCATTTATGAAGCTGGCAGTATTTTGCATCTACCTTTAAAAATATACAGACAAGGGCTTCTCCTCAAACCTCTGGCAGATACTGGAAGTCATAAAACTATTACATTCCTTCATGCTTTCAAAACTAGCAATTAATTCACTGTAAAGACAATATGGAAAGTTTTCTAGTACAGACATTGTGTCTCTTGCTGCATTGAAAACTGTAAGACACCATCTTTTATGGCTTGCCATAAAGTAATTTAATTTTAGGTTGTTGTTTGTTTTTCGGCTTTTTCCCGGTAAGGGGTCGCCACAGTGGAACTCCGGTCCGCCAATGATTGGCAGTAGATTTTTTTCCGAAATGCCGAGGTGCCAGCTCGACATCCAACCTTCAACGAAGGCACGCCCATTTACACACACATGTCTTTTGAACGCTACCCAACCGCGGGGAGGACATGCAGACTCCACATATTTTTCTAAAATTTATAGACAGAGGTTAACCTCCTGTATCCCAGTTTCCACTGTTAACATATAAATTTAAACAGTTACACTAGTGCATGTACGTTTCTGTTCTCTCCCAGTAGACACACCATGGATGCATTTCAAACACAAACACTTTATAAAATACCATCTGATGTTGTTAATCTTCATTCATTCCTTACTGATGGGTTATCGGTTCCATCCTCGGAACCGAGCTGGCCTCATACCAAGCTCGCATCAGCCAAAAACTCTGCAGCCAAGATCCTACCCAGAGTTCTCTGCTCCCTGTTACCTCAGATCTTGTTTGCCGGGTTGCTGTACAGCTTTGTCAAGCCACTCTCTCTCAGCTAAGTGAACATTTTTTTTAAGTTTTTCTATTGCTAGTGTTTAAAAAGTTTTCAGTCAGTTACTATCGCTATACTCCTACCCTATCGTAACTTTAAGACTCTCTCCCTATAGTTTTTTCCCTTTTATTACCTTTTTCCTTACTTTTGAGGTAATTCTTCATTACCATAATTGGTAATCCTCCTTTTCACTTTTTTAATCTTCTGGGTAACTTTCTTAACTCCTTGGTACTGTCATTCTTCTCCCTTCATATCATTACGTTGGATAAGAAAAGTAGCGTTGGTTTTAAACAATGTACAGAATGTGGCCGTAAGTTACCGCTTTCTGATGGCCATGATTTATGTGTCTATTGCTTGAATGTCTCCCACCTTTCAGTGGTCTCCCCCATGTGGGATTTGCAGAAATCTTTCGACCAGAACTCTCAATTAAAGGAAGAATAAATTAATTCTGAAAGGTCTTCTTAAAACTCCTTTCTGCAAAGCTATTTCTGGGTCGGAGGGTTCACCCCCTCCTGCTAAACCCTGTAAGAGGCATTCTTCCTCCTTGAGGTTGCTCACTTCATCTCCATCTGGAGATCGCAAGGAGTTGACTTACAAAAAGGTGAAAATTTCAAGCCCGGTGCTGCCATCTGTGGTCCTTTCAGCCCCAGTCTCAGCACTGCCCCAGAAGATTCTTACTCCAGCTATGTCTTCTTTATCACCACTGGCACCAGAGTTCCCAGTGCAGACACTAACGGCGCCGACAGTTTTGTCATAGCCTTTATTGGCACCATCTCTACAGGTACAGTCTCCTTCAGCACCGTTGGTGCAGACTCCTTTGGCTCCATCCTTGCCAATGCTATCAACCTCCAGGATACTGTCTTCTATGGTGCAGACACCTTCGGCACAGACATGCTGTTCCGTGCAGTCTTTTTCAGCACCATTGTTATCAGTGCAGATACCTTTCTCGATGGCACCGTATTCTTCGGTGCAGACATTTGCCACACTGCCCTTTACGGTGCAGACACCCTCGACTTCTATGGCACTGCCTTTGCTGGCTATGATAACCTCGACACCATTCTTCTCGGTGCAGACACCCATGAACTAGAAAGGACTAAGTATTCTCCTTCCTTAGATCCGTTTGTGGGAAGCCAATATAGCCCTTTTTTAGAAAGGCCAGAATCTCCTTCAGGTCTCTCTGAGGTCGACCAGGAGCCTCTCAGAACAGGATGTGTTGCGGCTTGTCGACCAGTTGCTTGTGGCCAGTGGTCTCTCTCAACCATCTAAAGCTATGTTCCCTCTTCCAGTTGACCATATTTCTCCACAGACTCCAATGTACACTCCTCCTTTGACTTCCATGGAAGCATCAAAGCCCCTTCCTCTGACAGCAGCTTCCCTTCCTTCGACACCAACAGTGGACCTCACTTTAGAGCTGGAGTCATCCTTGTGGCCCTCGGTGCACTGGGCTCTTCTCAGGCTAGTGGCTGTGCCATGGGGGTAGGCATTATTGGTTCCATGCCAGTTTTTTCTATGGCACCCTCTAGGAATCCTCCTCCCCTCATACTCCACAGTCCTCTTGAGACTCCTGGTCTAGGGGTCATCTCATCGGAGCGAGGTTCGACCCTGGTTCCGAGGTTGTCATGCTTGGTTCTGGGCTCCCATCCCTCTTTGGGTGGTCTGCCTTCCAGGTCATGGAGAGGGTGCTTGCCTCCACTGGCAAACCCTCCCTGTCGGAGTCCTCACCTCTTCTGTGCCGCAACTGTTGCAAGACACAACCACCAGACACTGGGCACAAGGGCTTCAGGTTTCTCCCCCTCAGGAAATCCCCTCTTTGCAATCTTCCCCAGAGCTACCCACTGAGAAAGTCCCTTGCTAGGCTTCATACAAGAGGAAGCACATGGACTCCACTGAGGAGTCTTTGACCGAAGATACGGACTTTGATGATGGGGAAGGGTCCCCACAGTCACCCTCTGATGAGGTGTCTTTTGGTGACATCCTCCAGATTCTAAGACAGAGGGGTGACAGGAAGTCCTCCAACCCTTCCTCAGAGGAATTTGGATTTCTGCAGGCCTTTCGTGCCCAGCCCCCTACCTCCTGGGTTACCCCACCAGCCAGTGAGTTTGTCCAGCTCATCTTCCAGTGTGCATGGAAGGCTCCTGACACTTTGGAAGCTATACCTCAGAGGCCTGACAAGATTTTATCTCCCCCTGCTGAGCATCCCTTTTGGTCAAAAAGGTCTTCCAGTAGATGCCATGGTGGTGGTGGCTGCAACCAAAAAAGACTTGGCAGAAGAGAGACAGACTGTCTGTCCACCCAACAAGGAGTCTCAGGCGATAGACAGACTTGGGAACCATGTGTTTGCTTTATCGACCTTCGCCGTAAGGTCCTTGAGCTACTTAGTACACTTTACAAGGCTCCAGAGGGACCTTATCAATCAACTCTCTGAAACCTTGTCAGGAGCTGTTTCTGATGAGGTGCACGACAATGCAGCTTCTCAGACAGCGACTCTAGAATCGATATCCAATTCTTCCATGCACCTTATTTCACATGCAATGGAAGGAGCGGCTAGAGTGACAGGCGCAGGTTATAGTCACGAGACATCATGCCTGGATGCACCTTTGCAACTTTGCAGACTTCTTTAAGGCTTCCTTTATGAATGCCCTCATTAAGGCTGCTTCATTGTTTGGCCCTAAGTTTAAAGATATGCTGGCAAGGTGTGAACAAGATGGCAAGACCCTGTCTGCAATTGGTGCCTGACACTCCACCCCTCAACAATTCTACTCCAGAAATCAGAGGAGTGGGAAGATGTGGCACAGAAAATCACAGGGCTGTTTCCATGATGTATGTTCCGAGTTCTCTCCTAGAGGCAGAGGGGGGAAACTCCAATGGAAGATGCCCCTTTTGGGGCAGGGGAGGTCTGCGAAACCAGGGTTCCAGAGATTCTTTCTCTGGTCAACCCTACCAGTGCTACTGAAGTGTTGCCCAATTGCTAACCTCTGGAAGCAGTCGGGGGTAATTTTTCCTTGTACCCCACTGCCTGGTGAACCATAACCACCGATTCTTGGGTACAACGGATAATATCCAGAGGCTATCACAACCCCTCCCATCTCTGTCCCACCTCAGCCAGAGACTTACCTGACATCCCACCCATTCAAAGGGAAGCAGTAGCACACGAAATCTGAAAGCTGCTACAAAAAAAGAGTCCTCCAAATGGTCCTCCCAGACCAGATAGGTTCCGGTTTTTACCCAAGGTTCTTTTTAGTGCCAAAAAAGACTGGGGACTGGAGAGCGCTTCTGGATCTCAGCACACTGAACAAATTTGTAAAAACAGAGAAATTACGGATGGTTACGGTTCAGTCTATCTTTCATCTTCTGAAAGAAGACGATTGGATGTGCTCTGTAGATCTTCAAGATGCGTATTACCATATAAAAATGGACAAGCACTCAAGAAGATACCTCCGCTTCCACATAGGAGCCAGTCACTACCAATTTCGAGCACTGCCCTTTGGTCTCTCTACAGCCCCCAGACAGTTCATCAAATGCATGGCAGTGGTCATCACTCACCTGCAACTTCCAGGATTCCAGGCATTTCCATACCTAGATGACTGGCTCCTTACCACCCCCACCTTCCGTCTACTGGAAGAAGCCCTAGACAACACTCTTCTCACAGCTCAATGCCTGGGAATCACTATAAGCTGGGAGAAGTCCAACACAACCCCAGCACAATCTTTAGAATTCATTGGGGTTCTGTTGGACATGAGGAATTGCACAGCATCTCTTCCGGATCACAGACTTCAAAGAATAAGACAACAAGTTCAACCACTAACCTGTCACCACAAATCCTCTGCTCGGTCCATACTCCAACTCTTGGGGTCAATGGCAGCCTTGATCTCCATTGTTACTCTGGCCAGATTCCACATGAGACTTCTTCCGTGGCTACTTCTCACTCAGTGGTACCCTCTACAACATCCTTTGTCTTTTCAGATAAGTGTAACTCAGAGATGCAAGCAAGATTTGCTCTGGTGGATGTCTTGAAATCTCCAACAATGGTCTCTCCCCATCAGTCCCCATAAGCCAAAAGCCACAGTGACCACAGATGCCTCCCTGATGGTGTGGGGGGTATGTCAGGGAAACTCGGTCCAAGGCACCTGGTCAGAGACAGAGGCCCATTTGTATATCAATGTCCTAGAACTGAGGGCGGTGCTATTAGCATTGCAAGCATTCCACTCAATCCTTCCATCAGGGACTATTGCAATACAATCAGACAACATGTCAATGGTTTGGTACATCAACAAGCAAGGGGACACCAGATCTTATCAGTTATGCCAAGAGGCCTTGAGAATATGGCAATGGGCGATAGCTTCCAACCGCTTTCTAATTGCAATGCATGTTCCCGGGAGCGCCAATATGATAGCGGACAAATTGAGCAGGTGCATTCTACAACCGCATGAGTGGTCCCTCAATCCTGTGATAGTGGCAAGAATTTTCAACCACTGGGGCCAGCCTTGCTGTGACCTATTTGCTTCCCCAATCAACTGCAACTGCAGCAACTATTTTGCCCTAATCCCCCGTCGGGGACCGAGAGACGCTCTAGTCCATGCTTGGCCCTCGGGTCTGCTTTATGCTTTTACTCCTCTTCCCCTCATCTCTCAATTTCTGAAGAAAGCATGGCAGTTGAAGAGCAAAGTGATCCTCATTGCTCCATATTGGCCTCGACAAGTTTGGTTCCCCTTCCTCTGGCCTCACCTACTAGATCGACCATGGATTCTCAATCCATCCCCAACATTGATCTGCCATCTGCAGGGTCTGACTCACCCCAATCTAACAAGCCTGAAACTGACAGCTTGGTTTCTCCACTTCCTATGATTGCCAGGCAGGATAACCTCTCTTCCCCGGTGCGCAATATTCTTATTGCATCTCATAAATCTATCTCAGCAAATGGAAAACGTTTACATTATGGGCAGCAAACAAACAATTGGGCCCTGTGTCAGCCCCAGTTTTGGTGGTATTAGATTACTTATCAGATCTTTTTCAATCTGGGGTGTCAGCCTCTACTATTCGTGTTCATTTAGCAGCAATTTCTAATTTCTACATTGGCTTTCAGGACTCTTCACTCATGTCACACAGACTCTGTAAGACTTTCTTGAAGGGTGTTTTTCACCTAAAGCCTCCCTTTAGAGAACCAGTACAGCCTTGGGATTTGGCCTTGGTTCTACAAGCCCTAACAACTCCCCCCTTTGAACCTGTGTCTTCATGCGATTTAAAGTACCTCTCTTGGAAAACTTTGTTTCTGGTTGCAATCACATTGGCCAGACGTCTGTCAGAACTTCAAGCCTTATGCATCAAAAGTCCCTACCTTATTTTCCATAAGGATAGAGTATCACTGAGAATTAATTCTTCCTTTTTACCAAAAATGGTATCAGAGTGGTCTATCAGCCAGTCTGTTGACCTCCCAGTATTTTTTCCTAATCATTCTAACAAGGGAGAGTATTGCTTGCACTCCTTAGATGTTCACAGGCAAATACGATTTTATCTGGACAGAACAAAATCTACCCATAAATCAGGCCAACTATTTCTGGCCTTTTCTGGACCAAGGCTAGGTCATCCTGTCTCTAAAGTTACATTGGCATCATGGTTGAGAAATTGCATTACCTTCATCTACAACAAGAACTTCACCACCTTGCCTCACAAAGTTAAAGCTCATTCTACAAGATCTATGGAAATTTCAGCAGCTTTCCATGCTAGGGCTTCCCTCAATGACATTTGGTCAGGGGCCAAACCCCATAATTTTATCCTTCATTACAAATTGGATTTGGCCTCCAGAGGAAGAGCTTCTTTTTGTTCCATGGTGCTCAGGAATGTCCTTCCATGAGGGCTGGCCAAGGATACAGGTAGTTGTGGACTCTGTCCCATCAGTAAGGAATGAACGAAGATTAACAACATCAGATAAAGAAGTTATGTCTTACCATAACATTCCATCTGTGTTGTTGATCTTCATTCATTCATTACTCCCCACCCCCCGTCCCCCTCCGGAGGTTCTTGGTTGATCTCATATACTCCTTTTTTTCCATTACTGTAGGTCTGTTATGACCAGAGGTAGCCTCTACTTTTGTCTATCAATTTGTAAACTCGATCTGAGGTAACAGGGAGCAGAGCATTCTGGGTAGGATCTTGTCTCGAGAGTTTTTTGCTGGGGTGAGCTTGGTATGAGGCTGGCTCAGATCCGAGGATGGAACTGATAACCCATCAGTAATGAATGAATAAAGATCAACACCCAGATTGAATGTTATGGTAAAACATAACTTCTTTTTTCAACACACGTCTGTCAAACCAGTTTGATATACACATGACATACAGTTCTAATACATTTGTAACACAATCATCTTATATAAATCATTTTGAGATTCACCAGTGACATATAATTATTTACAAAACTCCAGCTAGCTGTACTGGCTGTATCTCCTTTCGTCACACTTCTCCCCCCCCCCTTTGAAGACTCAAGCTAGTTTTTCAAATGACCCTTGAAAAACATCGCTTGAGAGGAATGAGCCTATTTGGGAATATATTACCCCAGTCCCTGTCTTGGCAGCCCATCTGCGTTGGCATTCCTAACCCCACAGTGGTGAATGCACTGTCATATCATATGCCTGCAACCCTAGGCTCCACCTTATTAACTTCACATTTTGCTGGCTGGCTTGATGTAGCCATGTTAAGGGATTGTGGTCTGTAACTACAGTGAATTTCCTTCCATACAGATAAGGCTGAAGTTTCTGCAGTGCCCATACTACAGTTAGACATTTATATTCTACAGCTGCATAACATTCATCCCTTGGTTGGAGCCTATGGCTGAGATATACTGCGGGGTGCTCTTCTCCCTCTGAGGAAACATGGCTGAGTACAGCCCCCACCCCATGGTTTAAAGCATCCATCTGCACAACAAATTATTTACTGTAATATGGACTGGCTAACAAAGGGGGTCCTCCCAAAGCTCCTTTAAGATTCTGGAATGCCTGCTCACATGCTGGGGTCCATACTACCTTTTCTGGCCTGTTTTTCCTTGTCAGGTCTGTAAGGATAGCAGCTAGGATACTATAACCGAGGACAAACTTTCTGTAGTACTCTGCTGTTCCTAAGAATGCCCTCACCTGCTTTTTGTTAACAGGAGCAGGCCATGCCTGAATGGCTTCCACTTTGGCAGGTTCTGGCCTGATCTTACCACTTCTCATTCTGTGTCCCAGGTAGGAGACCTCTGCCATACTCGCTTGACACTTACTGGGCTTAAGGGTCAACCCTGCCCTCTGCAGTCTGTCCAACACCTACCTGACATGCTGAAGGTGCTCTTGCCAGGAATGGCTGTAGATGGCAATATCATCAAAGTAAGCAAGGGCAAAATCTCCTGCTCCTGCTAGGATATGATCTACAAGCCTCTGGAAAGTCAATGGGGCATTTTTCATCCCAAAGGGCATCTTTGTGAACTCATACAAGCCAAAAGGAGTCGCAAAGGCTGACTTCTCTCTAGCGTTGGGAGTCAAGGGCACCTGTTAGTAGCCCTTGGTAAGATCAATGGTGGTAAGATACTTAGCCCCACCCAGCTGCTCTAGGGATTCATCTGTCCTAATGGGGTAATCATCTAGCTCTGTGTGAGTATTTAATTTCCTGTAGTCCACAAAGAACTGGGTGCTGACATCCTTCTTTGGTACCAGCACCACTGGGGAGACCCAGAGACTGCTGGACTCCTGGATTACCCCGGGTTACAACATTTCCTGTATTTTCTCCCTCTGAGTCTGTTTGATTCTCCCAGGCACCCTAAAAGGGGACTGCTTAACAGGCTTTGGGGTCCTGTATCCACATAGTACTGCACCAGGTGGGCACATCTTGGTTTCCCAGTGAACATGCCCCAAAAGTCCTGTAACACTGCTTGGATTTCTCAAACCTGGGTAGGGGATAGCTGCTGGGACATTACTACCTCTTCCACTGAGGTGTCAGTCTGAGCCTCACTGAGGAGATCAGTCACCAGATCCCCATCAGACTCCTCTTGCCATCTACTGCAAATACTAAGCACAAGGGCCTCTCTATCATGGTAAGGTTTCATCATGTTAAGATAGTACAGTTTGTGCTGCTACCTCCTGCCCATCAATTCTACCATGTAGTTTACATCATTGACCTTCCTTACCACTTTGAAGGATCCCTCCCAAGCTGCCTGCAGCTTATTGTGTCTGACAGGAATGAGAACCATAACCTGCTGCCCTACAGCATATTCGCTGGCTCTAGCATTCCTGTCATGCCAGACATTTTCCTGCTGTTGGGCTTCTGACAGGTTCTCCTGTGCCAAGCCCATGAGTTCCCTGAACCTTGTCCTGAGGTTTAGGATATATATCACAGCAGACTCCTTGCTGATTTCACACTCACCCTCCCACTCTTCAAAAATCAAATCTAGAGGTCCTCTCACCTTAAGCCCATACAGCAACTCAAAAGATGAAAATTTGTGGATTCCTGGGGCACCTCACTGTAAGCAAACAACAGATGGGGCAAATATTTGTCCCACTCCCTCTTAAACTGGTCTGCAAATTCCTGTGGCCTTTATTGTAGAGTTTAACCTCTCCACAAGACCATTAGTCTGGGGGTGGTAGGGGGTGGTCGTTAGGTACTTCACCCCACAGTACTTCCACAGACAAGCCAGCAGGTCTGACATGAAATTGGCACCTCTGTCAGTCAGTATTTCTTTTGGGAAACCAACCCTGCTGAAAATCTCTAACAAAGTATTTGCCACCTTTTCTGTTTCAATGGAGGACAGAGCTACCGCATCAGGGTATCTGGTAGCATAATCTACTACCACTAGGATATACTTCTTTTCTGTGGAACGTGGGAAACTCAGAGGCCCCACAGTATCCATAGCTACCCTCTGAAATGGCTCCTCAACCACAGGCAAAGGCATCAAAGGAGCTTTGACCTTGTCTCCAGCCTTGCCTACTTTTTGGCACTGCTCACAGGACCTGCAGTACCCTGTTACATCCATGGAAACCCCAGGCCAATAAAGGTTCTGCATAATACGTCTCTTGGTACAGTTTATGCCCATATGACCTACAAAGGGAATGTCATGGGTTGTGGCTAGAAGTGCCAGATGTTAGGCTCTGGGCATTACCAACTACTGTATTCACTCACCCTCTAGCCCTCCCTCAGTGGTCCACTCTCTGTACAGTAACCCTTTGTTCAAGTATACAGATTCCCCCTTTCCTTGAGAATCAGGTGCCTCCCTCACTACCTCCCTCAAGCCTTGTAATGGTAGGGTCTGAGAGCTGAGCCTGTCTCAACTCTCTCTCTCTTTGTAACCCTTCCCAGATCCCCTTCCACAGGAACTCTGGTATCCTCTGACAAAGGTGCCTCACTGTCAACCTGAGAACTACTACTCACTTCTGCCCTTGCAGTCACTCTGTCCAAGAGAACATCAGTACCCACACCAGCAGCTGTGGCTCACCTTCAGTCTCACTGCTACAGGGTAGCTCCCTCCTTGATGTAACCACTTCACCAGTCCTGGGTTCAAGTATGCAGTCTGTCTGGGTCCCCTCCCAGACTACCAGACCTACATGCTTGTCTCCAAGCCTGACTGCATGTAACTGTATGCATGCAAGGTACTGCATTATCAAAATAATTCCCTATCAGGACATCTGCAGGGATATCCTGAAACACACCTACTTGCTTGCTTCCTTTTGTAGGCTCTCAGTCAAGGTGAACCCTAGCCAAAGGTATTTGGAATGCAGTCCTTCCTAAAGCTCTGACTGGAGTAGATTACCCAGGCAAGTAGTGCTCCTCTTTAACTGTTGCAGGCTTCACAATGGTTAGGTCAGAGGCTGTGTCTCTCTTAGCAGTGTCCTGTTTCCCATCTGCTAAGATAGGATATAACCTCTTGTGGTAGTTTAGTATTCTTACTGTCTTCAGACAATTTACTGCTGGCATTCTGTCATTCCCACTTACTGGCTCCCCCACCTTTTGTTCCCCACTATGCCTCCATAGACATTTATATGCTACATTACCCCACTAGTTACATTTAAAACATTTAACCCTTGATCCTGGCCATGTATCTGAACTAGTGGCTTCCCCTGTTATGCGAAGACTCTGTTAGGGCTGTTTAGGCTGCCCACCATGGGTTCCCTTATACCCATGTGCAATACTGGGTATCCCTTTCCTATGCAGTGATGCCCTGCTTGTTAGGTATAGGTCTCCTTTTTTCCCCAACTCATCTGCGGTGTTACATTCTCTATCTGCCAACCTGATTCTCATGTCTCAGGCAAAATGCTAAGGGCTTGTTCCCTCTCCAAAAGGTCTGCCAGCCCTTCAGAAGTGGTGACCTGACACCCACTCGCCCACCTATGTAAATAAGTGCTTAACTCAGCAATATATTCACACAGACTTTCATCTGCCTTGCGCCTATGCTCAGGAAACTTTTTTTCTATAAACTTCAGATAATAACTTAAAACACTCTAATAAACATTTCTTTACTTGGTTATAGTGTACACAATCAATATCAGACAATTTAGGAACAGCAGTAATAGCCTGACCATGGAGTAAGTGGGTCAGGAACCATACCCAGAGCCCTTGGTCAACATTATACTGTTTACATACCCTTTCAAACATATGAATAAAACTATCAAAATTATCACCCTCTGTAAATTGTGGAAGAAAGTTACTGACCTTTATTGCTTCTGGGCTTCAGTTATTCCCTTCCTCATTACTTCTATGACTGTGGTGAAGAGTCAGCATCTCCTTTTCATGTTGCCTCTGCCTCTCATTTTCTTCAGCTTCCAGATGTCTCAGTCTCTCTGCTGATTCTGCTTTGACTTCCAAGTTCTGCAGTTTCTCTGCTGATTCGATTTTCAAATGTTTGGCCTCCAGTTCAAGTCTCTTTAACTCCAGACAGATTTTTAAGTCCTCTGAGGCAAAGTTGAATCGTCCATTTTCTGAGAGCTGTACATCACCAAGGCCAGTCTGGTTATCTTCGGGGTTATTGGTCTGTGATGCAGCTGTGAGTAAGGCTGCAATCATTTCCACTTTAGTCAGGTTGGCATGCACCAGTCCTTTGACTTGGCATATCTCAGGCAACTGGCTCTTTGTCATCTTGCCATAATCCTCTGCTGACATCCTTGCCTGCTCTCCATGACTAACTAAGCTAACAAAAAATAAATAAAACCATTGTGATATGAAACTGTGAATGTCCACTGTGTGGCTACTTGAGTACAAACACATCCTATGGTGACCATTATTTACAGGCTACAGGAGTTCAATATCCACACCACTTAATCCCAATATGTGATGTGGTGATCCCACCACTGTTCAACAATATGTGATTTGGATATCCCACGATGGACAACCAGTATGTGATGAATCCTCCACTGGATCAGTAATCAAGGGGCCTCAATCTTCACCACTGGCAACAGTGGGGGACATTCACTGAGAAGATGACAGGTACACACACATTTCCAGACGCAGCTCTTTGCATCAAGTGAAATTTCCCTTAAGAGTACACAGAGGTCACAGTCAGTCCAGGGCTGGTTTCTCCCTTTTCCTCCAGATCCCGAATAGGACTTCCCACTGGCACAGCTACAACATTGAGTCTTTAGCCAGGCTTCAAAGCCAATTCCTCCAACACTTTCTCTGTCCAACCAGTGCTTTGCTAACACACACACACTCTTGGAGATTTGTTTTACACACACACACACACACACACACACACACACACACACACACACACACACACACACACACACACACACACACACACACACACACACACACACACACACACACACACACAGACACACACACCTGGGAAAGGCTGGCACAGGTTTACTAGCTATGTCCCTTCTGCCCAGACTATAAGGTAGTTATCACTGCCACCAGAAACCCTTATCAGCTACTAAGACCCTTAAGAAAGGGTGCCCAATTTTAATGTGTAATATTAATACTAATACAAATGGGAGTTTGACCAAGAACAAGGCTCTTAGGAATGGCCCACACAGCATCACCAAATAAATATGCAAGTACTCTCAAAACTTAAATCTCTCTTCATAGATCAGCCACAATGAAAGGTTTAAATATATTTAATAAAAGAACAAGCCAATACTAAATATATATTCACAGTGACATCACCATAGGAAATATTTAAAACAGCACTGCAGAACAGTCTCAAAGAAAGAAAGAAAAATATCTAAACCAAGCTTCACTATATTCCTGACTGTATCTAAGAGAGTTACTATACTTTAAAAAGTTACTAATAGAGCAAGGCAGATGTGATGAATGGATCTTCTAGTTGTTGTCAGGTCCAAGACAGAATGCAAAATGCTCTCTCACTAAGAGATTTCTCAAATTAATATCTAAAATATTACTTCTGGGATAGCTTGCAAAATGACATCTTTTCTTGTCATCTGACTGCTAGCTTCCAGGCCAAACAACCACTGATAAAGCTGGCAGTATTTAGCATCTACCTGTAAAAATATACAGACAAGTGCTTCTCCTCAGATCTCTGGCAGATGCTGGAAGTCATAAAACAATTGCATTCCTTCATGCTTTCAAGACTAGTAATTAGTTCACCCTAAAGACACTACGGAAAGTTTCCTAGTACAGACATTGTCTCTTGCTGCATTGAAAACTGTAAGATACCATATTTACTGGTTTAGCCATAAAGTAATTTAATTTCAGATATTTTTCTAAAATTTACTAGACTGAGATTAACCTCCCGTGTCGCAGTTTCCACTGTTAACATATACATCTAAACAATTACACTAGTGTATATATATTTCTGTTCTCTCCCAGTCGGGCACACTGTGGATACATTTCAAACACAAATACTTTATAAAATACCTTTTCAACACACGTCTGTACAAACCAGCTTGATATACACATGACATATGGTTCTAATACATTTGTAACACAGGCATCTTTTATAAATCATTTTGATATTCACCAGTGACATATAATTATTTACAAAATTCCATCTAGCAGTATCTTCTTTCATCACAACTTAATTAAGTCTTGGTTGCATTATCATATGTGAATGGGACCACAGGATTGCATCTATAAAGAAGAAACATATCAGCTTTGCTAAATATCTGGAGTGCCTGCAGGAAAGACTACCAAAAACAAAGGCAATGATTGGAGGAATAACCAAACTCAAGCTACACTGATGGATAGTTCAGAAAATTCATTACGTATAAATCAAATTATTACCAAAGTTCAAATTATAAATTTTACACTCTCTTCTTATACAGAAATGGTCAACAGCAAGCTTTCTAACATTGAATCAGTGCTTTCAGCCCATTCAAAACAGCTCCCAGTGAAAAACATGTAGTTAACGGATGCCAAACCACCTCATGAAGTTGACTGAAGCTTGGCTGGAAACTTTGACTAGTGGACTAGGAATTTTTTAAGAATCTCCACTTTACTGGTATCCCTAAAAGAGAGGAAGATGCATATTGTGTGGCTTCCATGAGAAGACAGTCCTCCAGATGGCATGCAACAAGATGAAATCCTGATTGAGCATGCCCACCGGGTTTTTATTTCACAGCACCTTTGTCTTATGATACCTTGCCCTGATTTGAGAGCTTTCGGCTAAAAGGCAGGATTCTTTCAACCCTTTAGACCCCCTGAGGAAGATAATAAAGATCACAGACTCTTATGTTCTCTGCAATCATGATTACTGTGCAGGCACAAGAATGAAAAGGGTTGTCTTTCAATCTGTTAAGTTGTGCCAGAAATCTATTAGTGCTGTAGATTGCTTTAACCTGCACATGTGACAGTTCATCTTCAAGGAGGGCCTGTTACTTTTTCAACCCCAGATGAAGCATCGAAAAGACTGAAACAAGCCTCTCTGAGAGAGAAACTAATTCAATGTTTTCTACTTCTGATGGGGACTTTCTTCCTTGGGGGAGTGCAGAGCCTGGTGCTAGATTACAGGATCTGTTTCCAGTTTCTCAAAGGAAGTTGGCTAATCAGCAGTGTGCTTCACCTCAAGCACAGCAATACAATGCATGGAACTCTGGTTGACTGGTTAAAATTGTTTAAACTGGGAGAATGATGTATGTAACTGGCATATGGCAATTTATCTAATATCAGAAGAACCAGTGTTAAAGTATATTTAATGTTTTACAATTGTTTGAAGCACTTAGATTAAAGTGCTAGATGTGATATGGTATGAGCTATTTTTTCATATTTTGCTTGCTACAATAGACATTCCCATTAACCACTCACTTTGCTAAGCTCAACAGGGGACAGACATGATGTACTACTAAATCTGGGAGGACTTGACTACATGATAGAGAATAGTTTGCACACAATGTTCTACACACTTTACTCAGTAGATTGCTTATGCAACTGGTCAGTCGTGGACTTACAGCAAAGTAGAATTTATGCAAGTTAATTGGTTCTAATTTCCTAGGCAGTTTAGAAATTCCTTTTGAGCTGCTCAATATTTTACAGATGAACTCTGTATTTTGCATGTCCTTTGCTGTAATTAGCTTGCCTCTTAGACATGGCCATGCTAGACCCAGTACTGTACTAACTGGTTGGTTCTGTAAAGGAAGGGAGTGGTAATTGTTTGCATGGCAAAAAATAGCAACATATTATTTTCTGTCTTCCTTATTTGATAGATTTCTGTGTAACTGATGGTATATTGCTGATGGCTTACTGCAAATGACAGTGTAAGCTAGCTTAGCCTAGTTGATACATTCCTGTTGGGCTTTTGAGCTTATTATGGATGAGCTTCACATTTTACATGGCTTTATCTGTCTTGCAATCTTATTATTTAAAATTATATTGAGCTATCTCACTGATCGGGGTCTGAGCTGTCACAAGGCTGTTTTATTAAGTATGAATTAATTTTTGCTATCTCTAAGTTATGAGACAATGTGAACAAGTGCTTTTGCTAAGTTTAAGAGGCATTTTAAGCTTGTTGATATGATGTTATCTGTATCCTAATATCCGGGCATTGTGTAGCCCAGTTGCTTTATGTGTTACTTGAATGTGAATGTTACGCAGTGCTAAGGGTTGGGGATTGGAACAGGATAACTTTAAATGTGAGTTTTCTTTTCTTCTTTAGGTTCTAGGTCCCATTCGCTGCCTGTTGGGTGGTGTGTTTTCGTTCTCCCTTACCATCTTAAGTTATGAAGCCTCCTCTTTGGAAGCAATATCTCTTGATGTGATTTGTATTTAGTTGCCAGCTGCTGCCAATTGTGTTATTATTTTTGTTGTTAGTTTGTTTCTCCCTTTTAATAGACAAGCCTTGTAAAGAAAATAGTCTGTGTAAGATTTTTAAGGTGGTTGAATGGCAGGTGTGCCAGCAATGACAGTCACACAATAGAGCTTATTCTAGTTTGAGAAAATCTGTAATACTTTTATCTTTCCTTGCAAGCTTGGTTGAAAATACATAAAATTTGGAAAGAACAGGTCTGGGCGAGATGACTCATTAACATATGGATTTCCTCTTTAACTCATTAACACCTATGTGATGTGAAATGTTACACCTTCAGTAGCCTAAACACATTGTTACAGTTCAAAGCATTTTCTGGGACATCAACTTTAAAACATAACACAAAGAAATGCAAATATTTTGAGAATAATAAAAGCTATTAAAGTGGTACAAAAAGCAATGTTCTCAGTAAAAAGTATTTTTATTGATAACAGTCTGTGCAGTCATCAGTACATCATTGCTATAATATATTATTATAAATACAAAACCAGAGTGATATTTTTATCTAATGTTTCACAAACAGTCATATCTTGGAGCCTGTATAACCTAGAAGTGTTTTGTCAACTTACTTTAGTTAGCTGGACATAACCTTTCACATGACAGCAAAAGGTTACTTTCTATGTGCATGTTTACTAAGATATTCCAGAAATATGAAGAATTATGTTTATTTATATAATTAGCAATATAAATAACTCTGAATATCTCTCAAGATGTACAACTTAGAGTGCAAATATCAGACAGCTTTCATCATTGTCTAAGGTTTCATCTGATGTTATGCAATGGTTTGTAAGTCAGGCAGTTTTAGAAATATTTATTTTAGAAATATTTTAGAAATATTACATATTTGCATAATTACTAGCAAATAACTACCAATATCTGCAGTACAGTGTACTGTAATTACATATTGACAATGTACATTTCTTTCTTCTACCAGAGTATTTCACACTATGCCTCTCAATAACATGTAGGTCTCTCAGTTATGAAAATTATAGATACAACTATGAAAATAAGAATAATGAGGGGAAATCAATCATTAATTTCTCCACTGCAGAGAATCTGAGATTAACAGTGTTAGTTACGATTTTACTAATTACACCTTGCACTTTCTAATACTACCTATTAGTAAATTGTGACTCACTTAGTTAAGGATGACTGACCCAGAAAAATGGAAGAATACAAAAAAGCACTACAGGCTTGAAATAGTTAATGCAATATGCTGACATATGATGTCTTGTTTTTGGGATGTTTACAGGGTCAACCAGTCCGGTGAAGGTTCAGTGAAGAGATTTTGGAGTGTTTGCCAACCCTCAGGACTGGAAACCCAGCATAATTTGGCTTTATGAAATTTACCTTGTGACACCCCTGCACTGACCCAGTAATCAATGAGCCTCAATCCTCACCACTAGCACCAATTAAGTATGTGCACATTGGGAGGATGACAAGTACACACACAGTAAAGTACAATTTGCCTTAAGAGCATAAAGAGATCACATTCAGTCTGGGGCTGGTTTCTCCCTCTCTCTCCAGATCCACAATAAGACTCCCCACTTGCACAGCTATAGGGTTAAGATCTCAGCCGAATGGTCAAGCCAAAACCTCCAGCACCCTCTCTGTCCAGCCAGTGCTTTGTATCCCTGCCCAAGTAGCTCACACACACACACACACACACACACACACACACACACTTTGAGATTTGATTTATACACAAACACACAGATACTCTTGGGGAAGGCTGGCACAGGTTCACTAGCTATGTCCCCTTCTGCCCAGACCATAAGGTAGTACCAGCTGCCACCAGCCACTCTTATCAGCTACTATAAGGCCCTTCCCAAAGAGTGACCAGTTCTACTGTGTAATGTTACTATTACCCAAATGGTAAGCATGACCAAGACTTGAAGGCTATTTAGGTGTGGCCTGTACATTGTCACCAAATATATATGCAAGTACTCTAATAGCTTAAATATCTCTAAAAAAACAGCCACAATTAAAAGGTTTAAATATATTTAATAACAAATAATAAAAGAAAAAGACAGTACTCAATAACTCAACACAGTGACAACGGAGTTCAGAATCATAGGAAATATTTTATAACAAAATTGCCGGACAGTCTCCCATAAATACAGAAAACAGCTAAACTAATCTTACTATATTCCTATCCATCTCTAAGAGAGATTACTGTAATCTAGTACTTACTATTAGCAAGGCAGAAAGTGCTGATGATGGTGAGTGTTTCTAGGTTCAAGACAAGATAGAAAATGCAAAGTCTCTGAGAGGGTTTCCAAATTAATATCAAACATTACTGTTGGGTAAGCTGGATAACATCACTCTTTGTCACCGCTGACTTCAGTTCCCAGGCTAACAGAATACAGTTGTGTACACTTACCATAAATGTAGATGTTCGAGTGTATTCACTGTTGCAGTCATCACATTTGGGTTATCTGCTTGCAGTAGCCCTCAGCTGGCCTGATTATCAAAGTCTTGGGTCCTGCATCAGTTGCTGTGTCATCTTCCGTGACGTCAGGTAGTCAGGGGTATAGGCATGCAGCCGATGCAATTACATCAATTGTTCTTGCCCCAGATGTCAGGTGCCCCCTTAATGGGAAGCAATTATATATATATATATATATATATATATATATATATATATATATATATATATATATATATATACACACACACACACACACACACACACACACACACACAAACACACACACACACACACACACAAGGCTATACCTCCAGCACAAAAGCAAATACACCAAAAAGCTTTTAAGCATAGTAAAGGAGAGTAGAGGTATAGCCAAAAGAAGTCAGGGGGCTGGAGGGAGGGTAACCAGAACTGCAACAGTGAATACACTTGAGCATCTACATTTATGGTAAGTGTACAACCCTGTACTATGTTCTTCCTGTTTCACTGTTGCAGTCATCACATTTGGGTAGATTTCCAAAGCTAAGGATGGAAGGAGGAGTTTAGAAAGCATTAGGACCAGCTATAAGGCCCTGCAAGACTGCAGTGGCAAAGCCAGCTCTGGATTTAGAGAAAATTGGTAAATAGCAATGCTTGGTAAAAGTATGTACAGAACTCCAGGTAGCAGCTTCTAGGATGTACCTGGTAGGGACACCTCTGAGAAAGGATGTAGAGGTAGATGCAGCCCTGGTTGAATGGGGTCTAATCCCCTGTGGGATAGGTTTTCCATGGTGCTTATAGCAGAAATGAATGAAATGGTCTATCCATTTAGAAATGGTTTGCTTTGAAATAGCCTTCCCCTCTGCCCATGCAACAAATGTCACAAGCAGTTGTTCAGATTTCCTTTGAGGTTTAGTCCTGTCCAAGTAAATTTTAAGTTATCTGTGCACATCTAAGGAGTGCAGTATCCATTCCCCTTTGTACTGTGAATTATAAAAGAAGTTTGGCAAATAAATGGAGTGATTAAGAGCCACACTGGATACCATCTTGGGCATGAAAGAAGGATTGGTCCTGAGGGACACCCTGTCCACATGAAAGATGATAAAAGACTCCACTGCCATAAGGGCCTGTAATTCAGATACCCTTCTTGCTAAAGTGATTGCTAAAAGAAAGGAATTTTAACTCTGCACTTGCAGCTGGCTCAAAAGGAAGAAGAGTGAGTTTTTCTAATACAAAGTTAAGGTCCCAGGCTAGAGTTGGGGCTCTCCTGGGTGGTCTTAAGTTTTTGGACCCTCTAAGGAACTGCTTCAGCAGTGGACAAGAGAAGAGGGGTGGTTCTGTGTTGTAATGAGCTGAAATGGCTGAGGCATGAATTTTAATGGAGGAAAAAGAAAGGCCCTTGTGAAGCATCTCAGTTAACTATTGAAGAATCTGAGGTAAGTTGGGCACTGCTGTGCCCATCCCTTGAGTTTGGTTCCAGACAAAGAATCTTTTCCATTTTTCAGCATAACATTTTCTAGTACTAGGCCTCCTTGCCTCCAAAATGATATCCAAAACTTGTTTACTGAGGGATGGTAATGGAGAGATTAGGTAATTAGCCAGGCTGCCCGGTACAGGGTTTGAAGCTGAGGGTGCAGAATCTGGTTCTCCTACTGTGACAGCAGGGTAGGGGTTTGAGGCAGGTGTCATGGAGCCAGCAGTGACAAACTGCGCAAGAGGGGGTACCAGTGTTGGCGTGGCCAGTCTGGTGCAATCAGTATCATCCTTGGTTTGTCTTCTTTGATCTTTAGTAGTACTTTGTAGAGGAGAGGCAGAGGAGGAAAGGCATAAACTGATAGATTTTTCCAGCTGAAGGACACAGCATCCACTTTCCAAGCTTGTTTGTAGGGAGTCCTTGTGCAGAATATTTCCAATTGGTAGTTCTGGGGGGAGGCAAACAGGTCTACATCTGGGCTCCCCCATTTGTTTATCAACATGTTGAAAGTCTTTGGTTCCAGTTTCCACTCATGTGGGTCCATAATATTTCTGCTTAGTTCATCTGCCAATGTATTTAGTTTTCCTGGCAGGAATTAAGCCTGTAGATGCACTTCGTAACTCAAGGTTGTGTTCCACAGAACCATGGCTATTCTGCAGAGGGGGTAAGAACGGGTACCCCCTGGCTTGTTTATGTACCACATAACTGTGGTGTTGTCCATCATTACCATTAATTGTCCTGGAAGAATGTGGTCCTTGAAGGCTGTCAGAGCATTCTGTACAGCTAACATTTCTTTTTGATTGATATGCAGGTGCATTTGACTTGGGTTCCATTTACCATGAATGCACTTCCCTGCCAGGTGCGCCCCCCCCCCCATGCATAGTCTGATGCATCTGTTGTTAGGGTTTGGGCAGCAGGGGGTAGAATGAATGGTAGTCCCTTGTTTTGGTGGCAGGCCTCTGCCTACTAAAGGAACTCTAACCATAGGCAAGGTATGATAGGAATCATTGCTTCTAGATCCTGAGAATGTTGACACCATAGGCTTTTTAGATACCATTGTTTTTTCATATGCAGTCTTGCATATGGAATTATTAGAATGCAGGAAGCCATGAAACTCAAGGTTTTCAGTATTTGCCTTGCAGATAGCAGGGTTTTTGTTGCCATTAGTTTGAAGTAAGTTGTCAAATAAATTTGTTTCTCTGGTGTGAGGAAGGCCATCTGGGAAGTTGTGTTCAAGCTTGCTCCCAGGAATATAATTTGTTGACAGGGTACCAGATGTGATTTCTTTTCGTTTATGGTGTACCCCAGACAAGTTAGCACCTTTTGTACAAATGCCAGATGATTCAAAAGTATGTCCTGGCTTTCTGCCTGAATTAGACAATCGTCCAGGTATGGGTATATTTGAATATTTCTTTGCCTGCAAAATGCAATGACTGGAGCTAGGCACTTTTTGAATACCCTGGGCATAGTAGATAAGCCAAAGGGCAGTGCAGAGAACTGATAGTGCATGTAGCCTGCTTTGAAGTGTAGGTATCTTCTGCAAGATTCCCTGATTGGATGTGCAGGTAGGCTTCCTTTAAATCCAGTGTTGCCAACCAGGCATCTTTGCCTAGCATAGGAAGTAACTGGTGAAGAGTTAGCATCTTGAATTTTGGAATCACCAAAAAGGTGTTTAAGATAGAAAGGTCCAGGATAGGACTGGAATCTAGATGCAGGATAGGACACCATGAATTGTCTTTTCTAGGTACCAGGAAAAGTCTTGGGTAGAAACCTTGTCCCTTTTCCTCCTTTGGTACAGTTTGAATAGCCTTTATGCTTAAGAGAGAGAGTACTTGCTTTTGAGCCTCTGCCCACTGATTTGGGGGTAGATCTGACCAACCATTTGGGGTTGGTAATGTGTGGAAGTGAAATCTGTATCCTTGGGAAAGTATATTTAAAACCCATTTGTCCTGGGTAATAAGTTCCCAGTTTTTTGCCTGAAAGAGCAATCTTTCCCCCCTAAAGGAGCAGTCAGCTGAGAAGTGCTTGGAAATTTTAAAGTTAAGTCATTGAGACAGTTTACCATGGGGGGAATCTTACTAATCCCTGATTTGGAAGTGGGGACCCCCCCCCCCCCACTGCTTAGTCCTGTGTATACCCTGGGACTGAAGCCTGGATGTTCTGCTGGTTCTGGGTTTGGACTGAGAAGGCCTGGAAGAGGCAGGAAAGGACCAATTCTTAGAGGGCCAATGCCTACTAAATCTTGGAGGTTGTACTTGTAGGGAATCTTTAACAGTTTGCATAGATTTAGCTTTTTTCTCCATCTTTTTAAGAACTTCTTCTGCTTTGTTGCCAAACAGGCGGTCCTGATTTAAGAGAGCATCCAGCAATTTAGCTTTAATATGATCTGGCAAAGATTGCTCCTTAAGCCAAGCATGCCTTCTAAGTACAGACCCAGTGACAGCAGCCCTGCAAGATGCCTCTAGTGAATCAAAACTACATTGAAAATTATGCTTTCCAACCTGTTCAGCAGAATGCATTAAATCTTGTAAATCCTTATTTTCAGCACAGTCAGGAATCAACATCATTTTCTGTTTAAGCAATCCAATAATATGCTGATACTTTAACATATGAAACTGGCAGTTTAAGGCCCTAATAGCCAAAGTTGCAGAAGAGTATATCTTCTTACCCCATCTATCCAGCACCCTGGAGTCTCTATCAGAGGGGGTAGGATTTTTGGCAGTAGTAGCCTTGATGTCCTTGGGTCCCTGTGAAATGGTCTCAGGATCCACAGTAGGATTGTTAAAAAGAAACTTGTGAGAGTCAGAAACCCTGTAATAACTATCAGGTTTTCTGGGAGCAGGAGGTAAGGAGTCAGGGGCCAAGCTAGATTCTGAAAAGGCATCATCAACAATGTCTAGTACAGGAGGGATAGCTAAATGCCTGTGTTGGGGCAGGAATAAGAAATCCTTGAGCCTCTTTTTAGAATCAGAGTAATCCTGGCTTTCCCAGCGAAAGTGCTCCCTAAGAGTATGCAGGGTTTCACCAAAAGAGAAATCCTCTGTGGGGGTGGGGGAGCAGAGGGAATAGAGTCCTCTGCATCAAAATCCTCATAGGTAGATAAGGGTGAATCCTGGTCATCAGAAGAAACAGAAATTTCAGAATCCTGGTCAGAAGTATCATAAGTAAATTCAGTCCTAGGTCTCTTAGAGGGGGAAGGTTGGCTTCCCCTGATTAAAGTAATAAGGTCTTCAGTCATTCTTATCATTTGTTTTTTAGGCATAGAGGCCCGACCATGTGGTCTGGGCATCAGTTTTATAGGCATGGTTCGTGTTTTAGGCCTTGAAGAAGATGGCATCAGTTTAATATGCAAATAAGTAGGCTTGACTACACCCTCAGAAGCCGGTGCCTGCACAGCGGCTCCAGACCCATCCAAGGTAGAGATATCCGCAGATTCCACAGTTGAAGCATCTCGCAGCATACCGGACTCTGAATGGGTCTCAGTAGAGGCCTGCGAATCTGATGTAGCGGGTATCAGGGGCTGCGAAAGCGCCTCAATGAGTACCGGCGAACTGACGACTGGCTTAGAAGAAGCATCGTCGGCAGCTTTGGACCTAGGCAGCCTGTCTCTGTCTTTATCTTTACATTTTTTCAGAATGTTGGTAGTCAGATGGCTTACTGAAGACATATCTGGATAATTGAACCGAGTACCAAAATATTTAGAAGCGAACATATACTGACGACAAATAGTTCATTGCTTAAATAAGGCACAAAACCGACAGCGAGGTATGTCGTGGTCAGGGCCTAGGCAAGAATACAGTATGAATTAAAATCTTTGTGAGGTATTTGCTTTCCAGAAGAAATACAATTATTGACTTTTACTGAGCCGTGGTGGTACAGCGGTTGCGTTGTTGCCTCACAGCAAGAGGTTCTCCCATTCGATTCTCAGCTAGTGTGCGGGGAGTGTCTTCTGTGTGGAGTCTGCATGTCCTCCCCACAGTCGAGTAGCCTCTGAAAGACATGCGTGAATGGTTGTGCCTTCGCTGAAGGCTGGGCGTCGGGCTGGCAACTCGGTCCCATAAAAATCTATTGCCAATCATTAGCGGACCGGAGTTCCACTGTGGCGACCCCTGATCGGGAAAAGCCGAAAAGACAAACAAACTGACATCAGTTTAGAGCAAGAAGAAGTTTCCCCAATGGGGTACTTAGCTTTTAGTTGAAGACTTTGGTTCTGAAACTCGAAAACGAAAATTTCAGGAGTTGTCCCACTGGCACTTGTGAACTGCTTCTGCTTTGGGCACCGCATGGCAAGAAAGACTGATGTAATGGCGTTGGCTGCATGCTTTATACCCCTGACTACCTGACATCATGGAAGATGAGACAGCAACCAACGCAGGACCCAAGACTTTGATAATCAGGCCGACTGAGGGCTACTGCAAGCAGATAACCCAAATTTGATGACTGCAACAGTGAAGCATGAAGAACATCTTAAAATTTAGCACCTCTGTGTCAAAATTACTTACCTCACAGAAGTTTGCCTAGAACTGAAAGTTGTAAAACAGTTAAACACTTTTACATTTGAAACCTGTAATTATTTCTGTTTCCAGACAATAGAAAGAACTTCTAGCTGTAGACATACTGTCTCCTAGCTGAGGTAAACACAATCGTAAAACTCTTCACTTATTTTCTCAGAGTTTGCAAGTTAACTCTGTATGTTCCAACTTCTACTATGAAAACACATTTGCACAGGCATATAGTTTATACACACTTCTGCTCTTTTCCAGCAGAGTACACTGTGGTTACATTCTTGAAGCTCAGTACATAACATGCAGTTCGGCACACACTTCTGCACCAGTAGTTTAATATCCACATAACATATAGCTTTCTTACATTTGTAAGACAAGCATACGGATCATATTAATATTCACAAATGACATATAATTATTTACAAAATTTCAGCTAGCTGGGCTGGCAGCCTCATACACCTTTCTCAAGACTAGCACCAGAAATTAGTTAAAGCAGGGTATTGCCTGAATGCCTATGCATCTTATCCTTAGGGAATGTGCTAGCGGGTAGCAATTATAACTAGTAAATATATTCCTTTCCAAACACTGGATATTTTTGTTGTCTTATGGATAGGGAAGGTAGATATCTGGTGCTTAAAGACTTACTGGAAGGTCAACACAATCGAATCAACTAGAGGCAATTCTACACCATCAACTAACTAGCTGTGACATGGCTCGCAGTCTGTGATCCATGTTCTCCTGTCTTGAGGATACTACACATAACAGTTGATGTCCAACATGGAAGGTAGTGAGGGATGCCATCAGAATTAGTGACAGCCTCATGGCAATCAGACTTCAGTGTAAGGATCTGACACTATTCATAATCTTAGGATATGTCCCACTACATGGGTTGTGATAGTGCGGAAAAGAGTACCTTCAGACAGCAAACACAGCACCTACTAGATAAAGCAGAAAAACAGGAACTGAAATGCATAATGGGTGACCTGAACACTCACATCGGAACAGATAGAACAGGTTGTGAGGATTGTCCACGTCCACATTTGTGGGACAAAAGGAATAAAGAAGGAGAGCCTATTCTAGACTTCTGTCTGGCAAATGCTTGATGGTGGTCAACACATGGTTCAGCAAAAGTACAGTCACAAGATTACATATAAAATAGTTGCCAACATGCAACTCAGGTAGACTTCTTCCTAGTAAGGAAAAGGCACTGGAGTAGAATCAGTGAATGCAAAGTCATCCCCAGTGAAATAGTCAACCCACAACATAAACCACTGTTTGCCACAATCAGCTACAAGCAGTGGTCAGAGAAGGCTCAAAGGTCAACAGAGATTAGGCTGAATACCTGGTACCTGCCTGGAGAGAAAGTGCAAGCGATGAAGGAATTACTCAGGGCTGTAGCACTTCAGAAAAAAGATGGTTAGTGGAGTTGATGAAGAATAGCAGCACCTTAAAACAGCATATGTGAGGACTATTGAACAGATACATGGCTGAGCCAGGTATAGAGATAAGGTACATAAGGAAAGTTGGTGATGGAATGCAGAAATCCAAAAGGTCATCTAAAGAAGGGTGGAGTGCAGGAAAAAGTAGGAGATAGAAAAGATGGACCATGCTAAGAAAGAATATTTTCTGGTTAACAAAGAGCTAAGAGAGGAGTTGTAGTAGCAAACAAGAAGCCATCAGAGGCACTCTACCAGCTTCTGGAAAGTGACTGACTAGATGGCACAAAGAAACTCTATCAGGTTGTAAAGCAAAGACAGAAATAAAGAAGATAGTCAGAAAATGTTCATAAGGGATGCCAGCAACAACCTACTTACTAGTCCACAGGACATAAAAAACAGATGAATGAGTACTTCCAGCAGCTTCTGAATGAAGAAAACCTAATTGAAGCTGTACTTCCCCAGACACAGCTTACAATGAAAGAAGAGGAGGAGCCCACCCTAGAAGAAGCAAGTTAAGCACTAAGGAAAATGAAGTCAGTGAAAGCAGTAGGGTCAGATGAGGTCACAGCAGGTACAATCAAGATGCTGGGTGAGGTGGGTAGAAATGTCTCCTGAGGGTACTCATAGCAGCATGGAGAGAAAGGCATATCCCAGATGACTGGAGAATAAGCACAATAGTGACTGTGTACAAGATCTAAGGGGGACATCCACAACTGTGGGCAGTACAGTGGTATCAAACTCCTGTCACGCTTTATGAAACTTCTGGAGGGGGTGGTTGATAAGTGAAGATGCAGAACAGTTGAAAGTCAGATAGTGATGAGTGATTTGGATTTGGATCAGGATGCAGTACAGCCACCCTAATGTTTGCAGTGAGACAGATAGCTGGAAAGATTCCAAAGACAACCACAAGGCATTCTATAACTATGTCAAGAGTCTAAATGGCAATGCTCAGATTTGCTCTGAGCTACAACAGAATAGCATTAAATATACTGATCCCAAGGATATTGCCAATATCCTGGCAGATCAATTTAGTGCCAACTTTACCCTCTCTCACCCCCTAAATGGCCGATCTCAATACCAGAAGATTGCCAAATTCCGGTAATAATGGCCACACAGGTAAAAAACTCACTATCCAAAGCTAAGAATACAGCATCCATGGGACCAGATTACATCCCAGGCTGTGTATTACATGAACTACAAAATGAACTGGCACCTCACCTAAGTGTCATATTTAATCATAGCCTCACCTCAGGCTTTGTGCCCACTGAATGGCATACAGCTACAGTTATCCCACTCCACAAGGGGGGATCCACCTTGGATCCCAGGAACTACTGCCCCATCAGTCTGACGAGCCTGATTTGCAAGGCCATGCAACATATTATCATGGAACTTATAAACAAAGGTATTGGCAACCTTCAAACACTGGACCCCACCCAGTTTGGGTTCGTAAAGGGCCAATCTTGTCTCCTGAACTTGACTGACTTCTTTGAATCAGTCTCCAGAGCCATGAACAAGGGTCAGGTGGTCCACACAGCCTATCTGGACCTCTCCAAGGCCTTTAACACTATCTCCCACTCTGGAATCATAGATAGACTTACTAAGCTGGGCATTAATTCCTAAGTCACTCGATGGATTGCCAACTGGCTTACTGACAGAACCCACACTGTAAAAGTAGCCGACTCCAAATCCAGCTCCAGACAAGTGACAAGTGGAGTACCTCAGAGTTCAGTTCCGGGACCGCTCTTGTTTGGCATCTACTTTTCTGAAGTACAGGCCAACACTAAGGGACTCTGGCTAACAAAGTTCGCAGATGACTGCAAACTGGGAGCCATTACTGAATCCCCAAATTATGTGGATACTGTACAAAATGACCTTACAAAAACAGATGCTGGGTGCCAGAGCCATGGGCTCAAGCTCAATGCCAATAAATGTATAGTTATCCTCTTTGGGAAAAAACATGTACCCGTGAATTACCACATAGGTGGCAGTACACTAAACACCAAAAGTGTGATAAGAGACTTAGGGACACAGCTGGACAGTGGTCTCACTTTCGATAACAACATCACCACAACAGTCAGGAAATCCTTCTATGTGGCACACCTCATCACTAAGGGCTTTTCATCCAGAAAAAAGGAGGTCATTGTCCCACTGCACTCATCCCTCATTAGACCCATTATAGAATACAATGCCCCATTTGGTATGTACCTCTCAAGACATCTGCAACAACTGAAAAGGCCGCAGAAATACCTCACTAAAAGAATCACACGCCTAAAGCAGATGCCCTACACTGACCGCATTAATAAACTCCAGCCACACTCTGTTGCATATCGTCTACTCAGAGGCAATCTCTGCTTAACATACAAGGCCATGTCAAACCCAGAGCTGTTGGACATGCTACACTTAAAGAAATCCCAATCCCTCAGAGCCACACGCTCCAGGGATCTAAACCTTGTCATCACAATAAACAAAACATGCTGGAGGGATAGGTTCCTGACCCAGAGACACCCCAGACTCTGGAAAAGACTGCCCATACATGTCAAGCAGAGTGCCTCTTTGGCCCTCTTCAAAAGGAACCTTGACGATTGGATGGGAGAAAGGAAATTCACCCTGGGGATCACGTCAGTCAACCTGCTAGACAGGGGTCCAGGGAAGTAAATAGTGTGGGAAGAAATAGCCAGGGAATTGTTATGGTTAGGCTTGTATAGGCCCTAGGGCTGATAGCCTAGTACTAACCTATGAACCTATGAGATGAGGAAAGAGTCCAAATGGGCATTTCTAGACTTGAGAAATCATATGACAGGGTACAAAGAAAGCTAATTTGAGCAGTCCTGAGTTGGTTTGAAGTCCCAGAACACTAGTAGAATTAGTGTAGGCTATGTGCAAGGACCCAATGACTCAAGTATGAGCAGTATTCTGTCTCACAGAGGGGTTCCCATTGGTGCTGAGTGTGAATCAGTGTTCAGCTGTGCGTCTACTGCTGTTCATACTGGTGATGGACTACATTAGCAAACAGGATAAGAGGACAGCTCAACAAAGTTGTTGCATGCAGACGATATGACATTACAGGTAGACTCGGATCAAGAACTTCAGCAAAGGACAGGGGAACGTAATGGAAAACTGAAGGACCCATGAGGTGAAACGGAGTACAGATAAAACAGTTACAATGGCAGCAAATGGGGGAAATCAGAAAAAGTTGAAAAATGAGATAGAAGGGAAGATAGTGGAACAGGTTAACAGTTTCAAGTATTTTGGAGGGGTGGTTGAGAACAGAAGTCTGAATGAGGAGGTAAAAGCTAGAATCAACTGAGCTGCAGCCAAATGGCACAGAGTGTCAGGGGTAGTGTAAGAGAGAAATGCCAAAGAAGCTGAAAAGTAAGGTGTACAAAACAATGCTGTAACCAGTATTACTGTATGGTAAGGAAACCTGGGCATTAAAGGCAGAGCAGTTGAGAAAACTAGAGGTGATGGAGATAGTATCTGAGACAGGTGGTAGGATGCACACTATGTGACAAATGAAGAAATGAGGACATCAGAGCAGGAGCCAAAGTAACTCCAATTGCAAAAAAAGGTGAAAAAGAACAGAGTATTGTGGTTAGGGCACATGTGTAGAAAAGCAGAAGACAATCTGGTGAAGAAGATCTGGGACAGACAGGAAGAAAAAGGTAGGAGAGTGGCACTGAATCAAGAGAGATAGTGACAGTTGACATGACACCCCGATCCATGTAGAAAATGATGGGGTTGATGCTGCTGATATTAAAAGACTTGCTGAAAGGTACTAGTATTATAATGCTGAACTTGTATATCCCCTCCTGGTTCTACTTAAGATGTGGTTCAGGGACTACTAAGAGAAGGCATGATTTTCTGGAAAAGTGACTGTAACACAGTTTTCTCAGTGAGGGAGGTTTCTTCAGGGTCCTGTTCTTACCTAGTACCTGTTCCTGAGAAATACATCAAACAGTACCTTGACTCCATGGGTCTCATATACATGTATGGGACTCTTTCACTAACTTCACATGAATTTACTCGCCCTGCCCCGTTTTCTTCCCTCTCTAGCTGATTGTTTCAAGTGAGCATATGCATCGTGTTACTGAGTTGGAGTATGTACCAGTAGTGATCTTAACTCATTTCCAGTTAATTATGAAATTTGACCAAGAAAGGTAGAGCAGATTTTGAAACATTTACTTATATATTCGTAAGGAAGAATCTTCTCTGGGTAAACTGAATAGTTTTGTGAGGAGGTAAGGGAGTATGTTGTGGGGCAGATGAGACTTTTGCCATCCCAGTGCACATGTGGGAGTATTTTAAGGTAGACCTACAGAGAACATACATGGAATATGGCAATAAGTGTCAAAACAATATTGTATCCAGTGTAGATATTTGCTATGAGGAATTGTCTTGGACCCTGCCAGACATCACTATGGATAATTTGGATGTGGAATGTATGGGTTGCAAAAATTCAGGAAAAGAGAACTGACATTTTGGACTACAGACTAGATCATATCAAAAATGCATTGAAAATTAGATTTTTGAGAGCTCTTCAGCTAATTTAAAGCATCTGGCTCTGACACTTAGCTCTCAGATGGCTGACAGATTGCTCACTAAACTCCATGACACAACTTCAAAGAGCATTCCATGGTCTCCTGGGGGGATCCTGGGGAGAACTGTCACTTACTATAGTAAATTATATTCTGAAGGTACCAAGTTTTTGTTTACCCCAGATCCTGTAAATAAATTAACTTGATCTATCTAAAGTACTGGATGGCAATGCATCTGTCCTATTAGCTTGGTTCAATCAACCTGGGACTGCCTTTATTGGAATCCTGTAAAGCGGAGAAACCTTGTGTTACTAGTTTTTCCTTTTTCTCCGTTTTTTCCATTTTGTGTGGTAATACCTGGAACAGCCCCAGCTGAATCTTGGAAAATTCAAGATTGAAAATGTGCACTTCGACACCATTGTACTAACAGATGCAACAGCAACTACTGATGTCACATTTAACCCCTTAACTTATGAGCATTTTCATGTCTGTCACCAGAATATTGACAGCTTTGGCAAACTTTAGCTCTTTGATTTAAATATTTATTCCTGAAAGTTTCAGGGAATGTCACTGGCTTAAGTATTTATAAAACACTACTGGGATTGGACTCTTACCCTCAAACACACAAAGGAGCATGCATCTTAAATTTTACTGAAAAAAAATCAGATGTTAAGTTGTCAATCTCGCCTTCATTCTTGCTGGATGGGTTCAGAGACGATCCTCAGCTCCAACGAGCTAATTTTACCCTATATCCCATGATGCTAGGTGCTAACTACCCAGATCTTGTTTGCTGCTTTCACAAGCGAGGTGCTTTTTTTACCAGCTCCACAGGTCAGTGAAAAATTTCAAATTTTTCTACTCTTTTCTTAGGATTTTTCCTCTTTATTTTAAAAATAGACTAGCATCTTAACCTCCTTAGTATACCACTTCCGTTGGGTTCCCATTTTTGTTAATCCCTAATCCCAAAAGTTATATCCCTCCCCTGTTAAGGTTAGGCCTTAGGCCCTTTCCGTTTTTTTCCCGTTCCCTTTTTTTGGGACAGTTAGGTGTGTGTCTGGTTTTGTTAACCTTAATTTTGTTCGTGTGTTACTAGGTGCGTGTTTTAACTTTCCAAGGAAGATTCTTCTTCCCTTGACAGCTTAATGTCTAAAGACATTAAAGTCTCAGGCTTCAGTGCTGTTAGAAAATGTCGCTGACAGACGGTCACACTTCTTGCGTGTATTGCCTGGGACAGGACTCTTGTTCTGTTTGTCATGAGGACTTATTAAAGCCCGAAGGTTCCCGGCTAAGTCCTTGCGGAAACCTTCCCATCAAACTGTTGGCTCCGTGCTTCAAGCCGGCTGGTGGCTCACCTACTGTGTACATCTATGTTGCAGTCTTCTGCAGCCACCAAGACTGTCTTCAAAGTCGGCTCCATCGGCACCACTAGTCTCGGTGCCATCTTCCAGAGATCTAGGTCTCCGTCCCTGGAGTCCATTCACTTGCTCTTGGAGCAGAGCCATCAGAGCCATTCCTCTCGGTCTTCCAGGCTTTGACCATGACCTCGAGAGGGTGGTTATGAACTCCTAAAATCTCAGGCACTGGCCCAAATGCTTCATAGCCCGTCTCAACAGACAGTGGCTATACCCATATCATCTGATTCCTCCTCCGACTCTGCCCTGAGTTTGGAGCCAGAGCTCCTTACCTCCCCTTTGGCCGATCTCTTCCATGGTCCCATCCTTGGAGGGATCCGCGCTTTTCCTCTTCGTCTCCGGGCTCGGTAGTAGCATCGGACCCTTGTCTGACCCGTTCTCTCCTCCCTCTCGGGGCGCTGGTGAGCTCTGTCCTGCCTGATAGGGGCGCGAGGTCATGAGGAGTGTACTGGCCCCAGTGCCTGCTCAGCTCCATCAGCTCCTCCCACTGTAGTGCCTGCTGTGGTCTCTACCCAGTCTCTCATTCCTGACCGTAGAGATCCTAACACCTCAGGTTTCCTCATTGGGAATATCCTCCTCTTCCAAGGTTTGACATGTAAGAGGAAGCATGTGGACTCCCTGAGTCCATCACATCTGATACCAACTTGGATGAGTCGGAAGGGTCCCCACAGTCCCCCTCTGAGGATGTCTCCTTTTCTGACATCCTTGAAATCCTCAAGCAGAGGGGGAACTGGTCTACCCTCAATTCTTCGAGTTGGTTTACCTGGTGGTTCTCGCCCTTCCACCTCCTGGGTGTCTCGATGGAACCCACCCCAGGCCTTTCAAATTTATAACAGCCCCGTCAGATAAACAATTTTTAACTAAGGGTGTCCCAGTTGATGCCATGGTGGTGGCTGCAGCCACTAAGAAGGAACTGGCCGATCCTTCAGTGCCTATCCATCCTCTTAATAAGGAATCTAGGACTATGGATAGGTTGATGTTCTCTTCAGCGACCATTTCACCCGCCTTCAAAGAGACATTCTCAAAGGATCCAACAGCTGCGGGGTCTCAGGACAAAATCAACTCCCAGCTAGGAACCCTAAATTCCATTGTCAACTCCTATATTATTTCCTATGCAACCGATGGAGGCACATGTGTGGCTTTAAGGCGTCATGCCTGGATGTGGCTTTGCAACTTTGCAGACCCCTTCAAGGTGTCCTTCACTAACTCCCCCTTTGATGGTTCGGCATTGTTTGGACCTCAAGTGAAGGATACTTTGACCAGATGTGAACAAGATGGCAAGACTCTCTCTGCCGTGGGAGTCCGTTTTTCAACCCCATCTAGACCATATCCTAAGGGTCAAAAGGGTGGAAAAATGTGGTTCCGCAAATCACAGGGAGTCGTCAGTTCTCCCCGAGATGCAGGGGGGGGAACAACAACAGATGCCACCCTAGAGGCAGAGGAGGTCCACAGAATCAGGGTAACAGAGCGTCTCTCTCTGATAAACCCTTCCAGCATCCCTGAGAAGCTGCCTGACTGTCCACCTTCGGAGGCAGTCGGGGGAAGGTTATCGCTGTACCCAGAAGCCTGGCTTTCTCTCACACAAGACAAATAGGTACAGTCGATTATATCCGAGGGTTACAAAATTCCCTTTATCCACACCTCAACTCAGCCAAAAGGGCCCCTCCCAGACGTTCCACCCAGTCTAAGGGGACAAGCAGTACTAGAAATATCAAAACTGCTAACAAAAAGAGCCATCCAGCCAGTCCCAGCAGACCAACTAGGATCCAGAATCTACTCCAAGTTCTTTTTGGTACCAAAAAAGACAGGGGACTGGAGGCCAATATTGGATCTCAGCAGACTAAACAAGTCTGTAAAAAGAACGAAGTTCTGGATGGTCACGCTACAGTCCATTCTACCCTTTCTGGGTCAGGACAATTGGATGTGCTCAGTGGACCTTCAGGATGCTTTCTATCACATCAAGATGCACAGGCGCTCCAGGAGGTTTCTGGGGCCAGTCACTACCAGTTCAGGGCCCTGCCCTTTGGTCTCACTACAGCCCCCTGAGTGTTCACCAAATGCATGGCAGTGGTTACGGCTCACCTGAGACATCAAGGATTCCAGGTGTTTCCGTATCTAGATGACTGGCTCCTTACTGCCACCACCAGGCATCAGCTTCTTCTTGCCAGAGATTACACCATTCAAACTTGCAAAAGGCTAGGTATCTCCATAAATTTCGAAAGTCTGCCTTGTCGCCTTGTCAGTCTATTACCTTCACCTTGGACACCGTACAGCTCTCAGCAAAATTAACCGAGCAAAGAGTTTTAGATATTTGAAATCACGTTCATATCCTCCTTCAGAGCAAAAGAATCCAGGCCAGGTTTGTTCTAAAAGTGTTAGGTCTCATGATGGCAGCCATCACGCTTTCACATGCGGCTCCTTCAGTGGATGCTCTTCTCCCAGTGGTCCTTCCAACAGCTTCCTTTGACACACACCATCTTAATAACTCTATCTTGCAAGAAACATCTGTCTTGGTGGATGGTCTCCCCTCAAGTCCTTCAGGGCAGACCATTCATTCCTTCCCCTCCGGTCGCCACGGTCACATCGGATGCCTCCCTGATCGGGTGGGGGGGCATTTTCAGGGCAGGACAGTCCAGGGCACATGGCAACCTTTCGAATGCCACCTGCATATAAATGTCCTGTAGATGAGAGCAGTGCTTTTGGTGTTGCAAGCCCTCCAAGACTCTCTTCCCTTAGGGACTATTGCAATTCAGATGGACAATATGTCCGTAGAGTGGTATATCAACAAGCAGGGCGGAACCAAGTCCTATGAGGCAGTCAGACTTTGGCAATGGGCGATCTCTTCTCAGCGGTTTCTGATAGCAACGCATATCCCCGGGAACTCCAACATCATAGCGGACAGGTTGAGCAGATCTATTTTCATGCCACACGAGTGGTCTCTCAAGCAATCAGTAACGGAGGAGATTTTTCAGAAGTGGGGTCTTCCTTGCTGCGATCTTTTGCAACACCTCAGAACAGCAAGTGCCTTGACTTTTCACTCTTTCCTTCAGGCCATCCCCAGAGGCGCTCTAGTCCACGATTGGCCTCGGGACTTCTATTTCCATTAATCACTCATTTGATTCAGAAAGCTACGAGCCAGGATGATCCTCATTGCCCCTTATTGGCCTCGACAGATATGGTTCCCGTTCCTGCATCATTACCTTTTGGAACAGCCTTAGCATCTGGACCCAGTGCCAGATCTTTTGGCCCACCAGTCAGGGCAGCTGCACCAATCCCTCCAATCTCTCAACCTCACAGCTTGGTTGCTCCACTTCCATCCCTAGCCAGGCTTCCCCTGATTTCCAATTCTGTTCGTGATATTATTGTAGCTTCCCTTAAGTCCTCTACCAGAAGGATTTATACTAGCAAATGGAAGCGTTTTTCCTTCTGGGCAAGGGCTAGGAATATAGAGCCCTTCACTGCTCCTATACAATCAGTTCTAAATTTCCTAGCTGAAATTTTTCATTCAGGCTCTTCATCCTCCACAGTAAAGGTTCAGTTAGCGGCCATTTCAAATTTTCACATAGGTCTATCAGACTCCAGCATCATGTCCCACAAGCTTTGTAAAGCCTTCCTTAAGGGTATCTTTTTACTCAAGCCCCCAATCAAAGACCCCCCACCACAGTGGGATTTAAATTTGATTTTAACATCCTTGATTCTTCCTCCCTTTGAACCTGCAGCTTCCTGTTCTTTAAAGTTGCTCTCTTGGAAAACTCTCTTCCTAGTTGTCATAACTTCTGCTAGGAGAGTATCAGAACTCCATGCCCTTTGCATTCGTCCTCCTTATCTAGTTTTCCACAAAGTCAGAGTTTCTCTCAGAACTAACCCGTCTTTTTTGCCCAAGGTGGCTTCTCAGGCAAATTTAAATCAATCTATCGATCTTCCAGTTTTCTTCCCTAATTATTCTAACAGGGCGGAGCAAAAACTGCATTATCTGGATGTTCATCGTCAGCTCCGTTACTATCTGGACAGAACTAAACAAACTAGGAAATCTGATCAGCTTTTTCTGTCCTATGCGGAAGGTAAAAATGGCCTTTTGGTATCCAAAGTAACCTTGTCTAGATGGCTGTCCTCTGTGATTACCTGTATCTATCAACTCAGAGGTAAAGAATTATCTTCTAAGCCAAGAGCCCATTCAACCAGAGCTTTAGCTACATCAACAGCTTTTCAAGCTAGATTGCCAATAGATACTATTTGTGCAGCGGCCACATGGGCCTCTCCTCACACCTTTATTACACACTACAAATTAGACATGGCCTCCAGAAATAGGGCAAATTTTGGTTCCACTGTTCTCAAGAGCCTGTTCCGATGAGCCACCCGGGATGAAGGTGCTAGGGACGCGGTCCCATCCAGCAAGAATGAAGGCGAGATTGACAACTTAACATTGAGAAGTTATGTACCTACCATAATGTTCCATGTTAGTTGTCTTCTTTTAGCTTCTTTCTTGCGGTCCCCTCATCATCCCCTAGCCTGGATAGACCGAAAGGATTCCCCTTTTCTTATCGGGGTCTTCACTTTACACAATTTGAAGCCTAAACTGGTTATCCTTGGGTAGCTATAGCTTCAGGTAGTGGCACATGAATTTTTCCTTCTCCTTCTCTCCCTTGGGTTGGGAGGCTAAAATTGCTATGTTCTCAGCTACCAAATGAGATCTGGGTAGTTAGCGCCTAGCATCATGGGATATAGGGTTGCCTCGAGCCGGTAAAATTAGCTCTCGAGCTTTAGTATAGGCCAAGTCGGAGCCGAGGATCGGCTCCGAACCCATCCAGCAAGAAAGAAGGTGAGAAGAAGACAACTAACATGGAACGTTATGGTAGGTACATAACTTCTCATTCAGTGTCATTTTTATGCCTCAATGTACAGAGGTGTGAAAGAATTCCTTTTACATCTGAAATCACACCAGTGTTATATAATTCTTTTAGAAGCTTTTCTTTGTTTTTAGTATGAAGAGAGACAAAAGTTATACCATTTCCCTTCAGCTATTTCATAAAAGTTTTATTTTGTCAACTTGCAAAGGCCATTCTTGCCTGAATTCCATCCTAAATTCAAATGAGAATTGATCTCTACTGTTACAAAATATTCTGATGAAATATTCTAGTCAAGACCATTTGGTAATTTCACTTTCATTTTGTTTTGCATAGCCCGATAACTTTTAGGAAAAGTAGACAAGAGAATCTCAAATAAGGGTGTGCATCTCAGAGTTTGTAAAATATGCACATTTCATTAAAACATACAAAAATGAGAGGAAATATTACTTTTCCAAAGAAAATAGTCTTGTTGTTGGATCTCATTAAACATGAACACATCAGTAATATGATTCTGATAATTATTAAGTTGATCAGCTTGAAAATATATGAAATATACACTTTTTGTGAAACAAATGGCACAACTAGTATATCCAAAGACTACATAAGACTACTGGTGGAACCTCACAATAAAGGACCAATGTTCTATAACCAACAAAGTTACACAGCAAATTTTTTCAGCATAATATATCATGACCTTTGGGAACAAGATGCACTTAACTGGTCACTCCAACTCAAAAGACACATGCACAACTTCACCTTCATGTTATACAGTCTATTGCACATGAGTGTAAAGGGGGGGGGGTCATAAGTCTAGTAACAAAAAAAAGCTGTATTAAGGAGAAATAAATGGGAGTTTTACCTGTGATCTCATAAAAGTGCTGCAAAGAAGTATTATAGGCCATTATTGCATTCTGAATACTGAGTAGAAGTTGATCTCAGATCCCACAGTAAAAAATTAATATAATGCAAAATATCAAACTTAAAACCACCTGGTCCTGTCTGTGAAAGGCAATGTCTTTTTAAAACTTTGGGATGGGATGTAATTACAAAACTTTCTGCCAACAACAGGGTATTTAGCTATAAAGCACACTTAGGGTTGCAATTCTTACCTTACAGCTATCACTGCAACACACCTTCATTTGACTCCACATGCTCAGCCACATAAAGGCATGGCACTGCACCCATGGTATGTTACCAGTGAATTTTATTTTCTGATGAAATACATAGGATTTTTACTTCTGACATAATGAGAAATTTATAGACATATATTCTGGAGATTACTTTATACCTGGTCTTTTGTGCATAGGTCAAATAGCCCCCAAGCTGAAACCAAACATAGTGCCAGACTGTAACAAAAAAGGCCCTCTGAAAAGCTGGATTAACTAGTTTTATATAATGGAGATGATATGTCAGCTCCTCGATGGTTGCTTACATAAAAAAATTCTGGAACTTCTAAAATACTTGCATGCAAAAGACATAGATAGCAACACAGTGGAATGTAATCCTTCTGAGATGGCACACTACTTTTGACTGTGAAAAAATCCCATAAATACAATGACCATGTGGTTCATAGACAGATATTATCCCCCCCAAGTGATCCAGTGATCCTGTAACTCCCATTTGCTTTCCTACATCAGCTGCCACCTGAAAATGATGCCCACAGTCTCTATACTCTTGATGTCTCTGAGAAGAGAACAAAAATATACAGTACTTTATTTCCACTTACTTCATTAGGCCATAATAAATAAGTAAATAAATAAATACATGCATACATGCATACAAATGTATTGTGCTATGGTTGCTGTGTATTGTTACCACTACCCACAGACTTATTTGGTTTTCTGCCAGTAAAAAAGTGAAAGTATATCAAATCACAATAATGAACTTCTTTTTCGTGCTTTCAGACACCAAAATCTGTCCCCACACCACACCAAAAAGCAGCTCTGATTTATTTATTTATTTCCAGTTTGATGACCGGGGAGGTCCACTGGGCTCAGAGAGCCCATTTTCACTGGAGGCCCAGGGAGCATTACATAGTTTAGTTACAGATACAACCATAGTAAAGAAGTCACAATTTACAATTTCATTTCATGTTAGAGAGCAGGCATAAATTCTTTGGTTACATAGTACAATTATGATATTTACAATATGTACATTTATGTTTGGTTAGCTAATACTCAGAGTTAGTCAGGAGTTTAGGGGTGGAGTGAATTATTAGACTAGGTGGAAAGAGTGCAGTTGCATTTCCTGTTAGAGGAAAGGTAGGAATATAGCAGAGTTTTAAAGTTTTTAAAGTTTTCACAAGTCCTTAGAGGGGAGGAAGAGAATTCCATTTTTTAGCTAAGGAAAATTATAGCAGAAGTTGACCAGCAGGACAATTGGGTTTTCAGACAGTGATTAGGTTTTGATGAGTAGATCTGAGAGTTCTCCAAGGGGTGTAAGGTTGAAGGATGTTGGTTAGTGCAGGGCACTTAGTAGGTTGAAAAATTAGTTTGTGGGCTGTAGTTATTTGAAGATAGTCTAGATGGTTGGAAAGTTCAAGCCAATTTAACAAATGAAGGACAATGCAGTGATGGGAGGAGTATTTGGCTTTGGTTGCAAATTTAGAAATCTTATTATAACAGACTTCCAATGTTGAGGTGAGAGTGGCAGATACGTTTAGCAGAGGAGTGCCATACATTAGTGAGGGGGGTAGATAGGTAGTGATGAGAGTTTGTCTGGTGGAAGGAGAGAGAAAGTGGATGTTCCTGTATAGCATACCAAGTTTTATATGGGTTTTCTTAATGTTTTGCTGGATGTGAGTGTCAAATTTTAGGTGTTCATCAATAGTAACCTCTTGAAGTTTGGCGAAAGGAACAACTTCTATAGTGGAGTTGTTTTGGCTAATAATTTGGAACGAGTTTTTTATCAAGAGGGGAAGCTTTTGAGGGAGAGAATACTAGTATTTTGGATTTGTTGGCATTTAGTGAGAGGTGGTTCTGCAGCATCCAATTTTCAGTGGTGGAGAAAACAGTTTGGATCACTTTAATAAGGTCAGACTCAGCCTACCATTTGCTTTCTTCCACCATCTGCCTCCCTGATCTCTCAGCCTTCCACCTCCAAAATGTGGAACACTACCTCTCACACAGCTGGAACAAACAGACAAAATCTGGACTACAGGAACACTTGAGTTCAGTAAAGAAGTTCTTAGCATGATTAATAACACTAACTTCATACTTAATAAAATGTATTGATAAGGTAATATAATTTACTGTTTTTTAGCAAGGTTATTTATAAACAAAAATCACAACAATGAAAGTGAGCAGACCTTTTCAATGTGGAACAGAGTGGAAAATGGAATCTTAAATATTCAACATGAGGAATACCACTTGTAGTGAAGTACAGTTTAAAGCCATGTTTCCTCTCCTCTTGAAACAGCCAGCCACTTCTAGTAATCAGCTGAGATCATGAAAAGTGGTAAAACAAATAGCCAGGGAAATGTGTGTTGCTACAGAGGGTTGAAGGTACTACTACTACAGGGAAACATACCTCTAAACTGTTTTTGCCCTGTCCATGATTTTCTGGTAGATCAGTGAGGATCACAGACAAGTCAATAATGCCAGAAACTGCAGTTCAATGCTTCTAATTACTCAGAAAATGTAAATGCATATTGATGCAAAATTTATTGTTCTGTTAACTTTTTAAGTGAATTATCATAGTATTTTAAAATGATTCCTGAGTGAGGGTTTTTGGCTGTGTGCAGAATTCTTGAGTAAGAAATTTGAGAGGTTTGCAGGGAACCATAGATTTCAACTGTCCTTGCTTTTGCAAAACACCTCTGATTTTACCTCATATTTTTGTCCTAGCCCTCATTTTCTGGTAAATCACTGAGAGATAAAGAACTATCATTGGTCTGGATTCCATAAACTTTGCGGAATTCAGCAGATTGCACAAAGTTCCACATGAGATTTGTGGCAAGCCTTGGTCTATGAAGAATAGTTTGGCACAATGTAGACACAGCAAATAACCTGCAACATCAGCAACACCACAATCAATCTTGGCAAAGTCTTATTCATTGAAAAGTAGTCCAGAAAGTAACACGTGTAGTACCAATACATGTCTATGGAAGGTATACAAGCTCAACTTAATGCATCAGTAATATGTACAAAGTACTGGCTGAAGACAAATGTGCATAAGTAATAAACCCAATAAGTGACATATCCGCATCAGTTATAGATATCATTGTAAAACATAGCTGGACATGTATGAACACAACCACAATTATTTGTGGACTCTGTCATAATCCACAAAATTTCTGTATAAAAAATTAATTAATTAAGGTGAAAGGGAATCATGGCCACACCTTCATGGCTAAAAGTAGCTAACAATGGCCGTGGGACATGTGCAGAGAACACAAATATCCCAGACACACCCTAAGGAAATAGGTTGATAGAAAAACAGATGTGGGTGAGGGTCTAGAAGAGAGGCGCACAAGAGGAGTGATGGAAGAGGAATGTCAGAGGGAGACGCAGAGGGACATGAATTTTTTTTGGGGGGTAGGTTAGGCCCCTTTTTCTTTTTTTAGAGAATAGATGGAATGCAAAAGAAAATGGAAAAAAGGAGGTGGGTAAAAATGCAAGTACAAACATATAACAAACATCTCAACACATGACATACAAAGGTGGTAATACATATAAAGGATAGGTAAGATACACAGGCAGCATACATATAGACTATAAACAGCAGGCGAAGGAAAAATGCCAAACAGGGTAGTGATGCATTCCAGCCATGGTGTACCTCAAAAATACTTATGCATCAGTACACAAACCAGTGCTGAGATTTTGCAAACTGTGTGGCAGTCATACCAAAAGGATGATGATTGATGGTAGACATTTTTTCAGAGAATACTAAATAGGGAGTGCAGTCATTGCAGTACACAGTGGATATCAAACACCATCATCCACTAAGATGTTGGCAGTGCAAGTGTAAGCTAAGCAGCAATGATCACATCCAGTCAAGCAAATGCAGAAGCAGATAAGTGGAGGGCAGACTAGAACCTCTAACCCTGCATGCGATGGGCAAACAATGAAGCACAATGCTAAAACAGCATTACTGCAGCAAAAGAGTAATGTGGTTGTGTAATAAACTAATAAGTATACATACCACCAACACAAGTGTAATGGGATCCATACATCAAAGAACATATTCCATGCCAGAGGCAATACAGATAGTGTTCAAATATGCAATATAGATGTATGACATGAAACAACATCACAAGAGCCAAACATGAAGAAGGCTCATCACACATACCCATACCAATGACATGAAATTTAAAGAACATGGTGATACATAACAGTATTAAAATAATAATCAGCAAGAAATGCAAGCCTGTGGACATGAAGGAAGTATACAAATCTCTGTGTAATGTACAACACATAAGTAAAACATAAACAAGGATGGAATCTACTCAATAGCTACCATATTGTGTGTATATGCCTTGTGTTTTGGATACCCAGCATGGTGATATGGTATATATGAAACATAGAGGAAAAAGATATAAGGTGAAGGGACATGGACAACATACGTCTACATTAGTAAGCAAATGCTAGCAAGAGAAAGCTGGCACAGGATAATGCAGGGCAACCACTGCTAAGGAGATAAATTGCACATGCACATGTCCATAACACAAGATAGACTGTAAGTCCTTGCAAGGTACATTCAACAAATGGCCAATGTCTGACATATGTGCAGTGTGCATTGGTGATGGCTATAAATGTGTTTGTGTACAGATGACACGGACAATACAGTAATACGCAACAGTTAAACAGCAAAAGGCATAGGTGCATTATAAAAAACAGGTGCAAATATCATATACCCATATATGAGGCCATGCTAACATAAGACGACAGGTAGTCACTCACAAAAAGTGATGCAAATACAATGTGTAAATATGTATGTCCCAATAAAAGGACATTCATAGATATGAAACCATGGCATGCCATCTGTGGGTGAAAGGCACAAACATACTATAGATGTGCAATGGTGACTAATATATTTGTGATGTTAGAGGCATTTAGTCATAGAGCCATACAAAGGAAGACTGTCTTGACCATTGGACAAGTATGTTAATATATGTCTTATTCAGACAAAGTATACACATTAGAATATAGGCTATATGCACATAACAGTGGTGTGTGCCAGAATAAGTAGACTACATGACATAGCTAGTCACCTCTAGTGCCATTCATACAATAAAAACATGGAATGCCTAACGGCAATACGGAATGCCAATACAAGTCATTAGTGCTGGCAATGTGACAGGTTATGGATATTACCCAACAAAGGTATAAATTACATTGTTAAAATAGAACATGTACTACATGGCATACATTTAATCATTAACCATCACACACAAAAGCATAGTGCCAGTGGTACTTCCTTACACAACAAGGTCACTATTAAAGCATATACATAGATATGTCATGTATGTAAACAGACATATTAAAACTGAAAAGTAGCATGCAGATATATCAACCATTTGAAAATACTCTCAGGAGAATGGCACTATATTGTTATGTGTGCAATGTTATGAAATGTAAAAAGTATAATACATCATAGTTAGACAAAAACTGATCATGTATGCATGTGAACACTGACAGTAAGACAAGTGTGTCATACTGGCAGAATGGCACCTGTGGCAAACATATCTCTCAAAGAAAGGGGCAGACTACATCTGCAGTAACAATGTTAGGATGCACTTCATGCAGAAGAGGCAAGTCGCATACAAAGCACAGGAATAAAAGTCCTGGCACCCATACAACTGTCTGCAGGTTTGTCAGCATCTGATGAGGACATGACAACATGGTGATAATAGCAGTCCCATATTATAACAACTATCGTACGTCAGCAGCAATCTATAGCCCCATATGAAATGAATTGTAAAGTGTGCATCATGAGGTACATCCTACAAGCATGACCACAGTAATGGATTATTGCACAAATTTGTCCCTAATGTAAATAAGCTGAATAGGAACACACCATGGTGGCAGCATCACATCTATGAATCACATAGACTATACTTATGGTCCTGAGAGCCCTCTCTGATGGGGTTGAACTTCCCAAATGATCTCACAAATGATCTACCAGAAGGAATCATGCATGGCCTGTGCCACCTCTTGGAAAAGAATTTCCATCATGTTTGTCATCTGGGCCTGGAACACATTAGTGCCAACATCATGTATCTGGTCCCTGAAATCATATTGGTGTGGTGATGGAGAGCATCACCAGTGATGATGATAATAGTGCATGCTGGTTCTGGTCCTTCATCATCTTCCTGGTATCTGGCTGATCCTCTGAGTCCATCTCAGCAGGAAGTGGTTCGACCCATCATAGTCTTTGTCGATTGATTGATGGACTGGATGGGTGCCACTTTCTGTAACATGGCAATTATTGAACATCCTTACATATTCTTGAAAGAGCCTCAGCATTAAAAGAAAAACAGCAATACGTGTAACAGAATATATTTCTCATACACCCTGTACAGTAACCAAGTGTAATGTAAGTAATGTGTTAGTCATGTAAGAATTACTCCATCAGTTACGTGTCTGTGCAGATCTGCAATAGACCAAACCCTTACACTGTCTAACAGAGTTGTTATGCAAGTTGGATTGTACTGGGCAACAATGTTCAATGTTGAACTGAATACATTCACAGAATGGGCTGAAGATGGCAAACAATATACCCATATATTTTTGTACAAACACACACCATATAAGTCTTGTACCAGTGTGCTCACTGCCAATATCAAAGTTAGTTATGACATCATGCCATTAACTTTTAAAATGTACTAGATCAGAAGTATCAGACATCTGCTTACTTGACAGAGAAACGTGTAAAATGGCCTGTAAAGGAGGAAACACTCACACATACATATTCTAAACTATTGGTATGTAATCCACATGGCAAGGAGTATCATAGGTCAAGGTGTAACTACTGCATCAACTATATATATATATATATATATATATATATATATATATATATATATACATACACATGGGTCTACTTCATTAGACTGACCGTTCGTATGACCAACACTCAAATCACTGACAACAGAACAACAAAACATCAAAAGCATGAAAATCCAAAACAATTTATTTTTATTTTATTTATTTTACATTTGTTGACCGGGCTAGTCCAGCTGGATATATGTCCATTTTCAGTGGAGGCCCGGGGAGAAAAGCTCATAAATTACAACAACATAAAAGGTCAAGACAAAGACAATAACAGTATAATTTGGTACATAAGAAGTTTTAACAATTATAGTACAAGCCTAAGATTATATATTTTATATTTCAGTAGGAAAAAAGAAAAATTTATCTAAGAATAGATGAATAAGACTAATACATTTGCATTAGAAATGGTGTAGTACAAATCTTTATAACATATTACAAAATTAGATTAAACTCCACATTGCCAAAAAATAGCAGCCCTGCTTCTACCATATTAGAAACTTAGCATAATAGTACAACAAGTGCAATGCAGCCACACTGTAGTGGCTTAATTAAAAGTGTAAGCACAAATTAAGTAATAATTGCCATAAATGACCACATACTACATGTCTGCATCAGGAAATGCTGAAATTCCCTGCAATGGTGAGCTCACATTGTGCTATGCACCGAAGACACTATGGCTGACTTAGAAATGAAAGCCCCAGGAGTGTTAAATAGCATCCATACCACAGTGGCATCCCAAAAGGGTAAACACCTACTGGTAACTGAAGGCTACCTGTACCATTTGGAATGAACGCGAAACACAAAAAGGTATTGGGGATACAAATATAAAATAACACATGGTTGCAAAGGCAGAACAGTTACTGTTGTTATGCTGAACAGGGATCGGTTAGAAACGTCCATTGCACATAACCATGTAGGGAATCCCGGAGAAGTTGAAAGGTATGTCGTATGTGGAAATTTAAAAACCAGAGCTATGTACAGTAGGGATACCCCATGTCTTATGGCTGAGGAAGTTACATTGATAACGAAAAATGCAGCGAACAAGTTAAGCGTTTATCGTTGCTTATTATTTTTATTTTTTTGGAAGTAATAAAGTCGTGTTCGGGCAGTTCATGGCTTCAGGTGCTTCATTTATATATTTTGTGGTCTAGTTTATTTTGCGGGGCGCCTTTTTCTCTGTTTTTCGTTGATCGAGAACTTTTAAAGGAAACATTCCCTGTTGAAGGAAAGGAAGTTCTGAAATACTTTTCTGAGCGGTATGTATATAGAAAACATCAACAACAACAAACATGTATAGTACCTGAATGTCCTCACATATGGGATTTCCGCCACTGTTCTCAATTTCCTTTTAAAACGTTAGTGATTTGAATGAGTTAAGCCTACCGAGGATGCAGAATTCCATCGAGGCGTGGCATAGGAGACTGAAATGTCTCCTGTGTGGAAGGGGTACTAACTTGCCAGTGTTATTATCTACTATGATAAGGGAACAGGACCGTATAGACAAGTTGCGAATCAGGATGTCCGCAGGTTGTGTTCCTTCACCTAAAAAAGAGAAAACTTATTATGAGGCATGAGCACTTTCAGAATGTGTTGTCAAGTAGGGATGAATATTCCCCTATAGAGTTCGTTAAAGTTGTTGCTAAACTTTTGAAAATGTTTGCGGATTTCCTTAACGTGTGTTGTTACTTGATGGTTTTACCAACATTTGATTGTATAGGTGGCTTCAGTTCAATGGTTAACGCTGCTCGTTTTTGGGTTATGGACTGAATTAACTTTTTCTTCTCACGGGACTTACGTACTATGTGGAAACAAACTTGATGAGAGTACCGTGTTATAGTTTACATTTCTTAACAGTAATTGCTGGCTACAGAGAAGTGCTGCTGAGTGGCCGTTAATGTATATGGACACGGGCTGTTCATTTGTTGCTGCCAATACGTATTTCATGGGCATACTGTTGTGAGTGGAGCTCCGATCTTTGCATTGCACTACTTCTCATGAATAAGTTGTCGGTATTGTCAGTTTTGGCGTTTTAAGTTTCGTTGTTTCGGATTTTCATGCTTTTGATGTGTCGTTGTTCTGGTGTCATTGATTTGAGTGTCAATACCTGTTGCTATAGTCATGGAAGGACATAATGCAAGTATAAAGGGCACACTAATGGATGTAAGAAAAATGTCCAAGTACATTAAAAAACATAGAAATGTTTATGTATCGCATGCCAAAGTGACAGTGTATGAAGCAATGACACCATCACCTGACACAAACATTAATAATTTTTAAACATACATGAATGCCTGTGTGAGCCAAGGAACATGTTAAAAAGCAGCATGCAGTATCAACATTTACAAAATATCACATGCAAAATTAAGATGATAATCAATGAAAAAGTGCATGTTTGTCAGTAACGACCCACCTTAAGTTTCCAAAATACACATACACAGGAATGTCACTCTTTCACATCATATATGTAACGCTATTATTACGTTATGTTACTCTGTGCATGTTTGTAGAAGCAGTACTGGTATAACTTGCCAAGTACAGATGATCTCACTACAATGATTACTACACAAATTATTTTGAGGTGTCATTACATTAACACATAATAAAAACAGTGTAATATATGCAATGTGTGCCACATGTGGAGATAACATCCATCAGTAATGTAAAATACAGAGTATCACCATTTCTATATATTCAATTCTAAAGTTCAAATTCAAATGAGTTGTGCAGTACATCATGGGTAACAGATAACATCACAATACACTTGCATCCAAAATAGAAACTAATGTAAGGGCAATTAATGTGCTGTATGCTACGTCAAATGGCACATGGTCTTGCATATAGGCCATGATGTATTTATATAAAAATGTATAAACATGTTCATGTCAAGTCATATTTGTGTCAATGGTCCAAAAAATAACATAGCACATTTAAAAACAATATTTAAAAGGAGATGCTACTATATATCCTACCTTCAGTCTGATTGTGCCTACAAGTAGATAATGTAAATACAGAGTAAGGAGTACAGTAGTCCAAGTGAAAAAATCACCGTGATGATTGCCATATGAACCAGTAGGGTGTCATTATTTATGTACAATAGTTTTTAAACAGACCTCTGCACCTACATACATGTGATAACAGAGAGGAACTCTAGCAATACATAGCATTACAACCCTGCCAACATCACTGAGAATATAAGACAGCAAACATTCATTCAGCGAATTAATGGGCAAGTCAGACACACTGTATAGTAAAACACCAATAAATATACAAGCTGCTCACTCTTTAATGTTAGCTCATCCACAACAGTAAAAGGTGTATTTGCATGCTATTAACATCGCTGTTCAGGTATGACAAAGTTGACTATCAATTTGGTTATATCAGTGAATAGCCTACAACTTCAAAGTAAGCCAGTAACATTGGAAGGAGTTGTACACATGCAGTTATCACAAATATAAATGCTTAGCTAAAGGTCTACATAATCCATTGGCAGTTACAATATATACCTTGTGGATGCATGATGGGAATCAGCCTATCTAATTTGCATGATTCTGTCTGAATAAAATTCACATCCAGGAAATGGGCACATTCTAATGCTCCTACTATGCAGACATAAGGCTGAAGATAATAACACAGACCTTTCTCCCTTCAGTGCTCCTCCATTATCTGCATTCAGTCAGTGCACAGAACTACTTTACGGACACGAGCCTCCCCACCTGCAGGAATAAAATGCAAAAAAGGTTAAGTTTCCATACTGAGTGTGCATTATGAGGTTTGACAGCTTTTGACATTGAGGTAAGTCAGTTCAATATTTACTTGTAGTAATCACATTATCCATCAGGGTCATGCAGTCTTAGGTCACAGTTAGCAATAGCGAGATATTTATATCATAGTGCAATTGCATCACACACTGGGAGAACTGACTAGAAGTAACAAGAAGGCTGGATTCAAACTTACAGCATTCATCTATGGTCATAATAATGTCCAGAACCCTACCTGCCTAGCTACGTGATCTTTGTATGAAGAACTTCATGGAAGTATAATAACAGGTATCTATGACTATGCAGTTGAAAAGTGACATGCCATATTTCCCTCTCCACACATTAATAAGGATAAACAAGCTGACTTTTGGATAACATGTGAGACAGTCTTAATGCATCATCCAAAGTAGAATGTTGTCTGCAGTGGGCACATGCTTCAAACTTGATTTAAAAAATGTACTATATTCACAGTAATGTTAAGGGAAAGGGCTTTACAATTGTAGCATATCTCCTCCAGTAATAACTGCAATGTGTGTATACTGTCATATAACATACAGGACAGCTGGTGCTTATATGAACAGTATGCACGCTCATAAGAATTGCAATGCAACCTTAAATATAGAATTTGTAACTACTATCAATCTGGACTACTGAACAAATAGACCATGTATGTAAAATATAATCAAGCACACTATCATATTAACTGTGGACTGGGACAAAAACATAATTATCAAAACAATAAGGGGATAATGTAAACCTACAACAAAAATAAAAATAATGAAGTAGTAAGTGAAGAAATAAGCCTATCTCACTAGCAAACACATTGCTGTTCAATATATGATGTAAATGTCTGATGTTGGATTCATACCCAAAAAAGCAAGATAATGTAGTCATTTATATGATCTCTCATGCTAACCCTTCAAATAAGCCACAGTCAAGGTTGCACATGGCTAGATTTTCTGTACATGAAATGTAACTAGCTACAACACGCAATCAAATGGAATGCATATTCCACTGCAATGCTCCAAATATGTCTTTGCTCTGCAAAATATCAATGATAGTGAATGATAATCATTAAATATATAATGCTAAGGATACATTTATTCTTTTTTTTTTTTGCACACAAGCTGCAATATGAACACAAGAAAATACATAGTAATATGTATCACCAAATTATCTAGAATTGCTGTGGATAATTTAGGAATGTGTAGTTATCTACATCATGAAATAATCTTGCAAAAGAAAACAGTCATTACCCAAATATGTTAGAAATAGCACACATGTCTGTCTTTGTATAAAAAGAATATCCATAACAGCAACTAAAAGATAAGAGTGGTATTCAAACCCTATTCAGTTAGGCTTAAATTTAATGAGACAAGCCAAAACTGTTTAACCGTCGGCTATGCTACAGAGGAATGCTCAGTTCTACACATTTGAAGTCTATCAAGTCTGATTACTACACTAAAAAAATGCAGAGTGACCTGTGTGATAAAGTGCAGTATTGCTAGCTATGCCAGGAGAAGTAGGGCAGTGGATGTGTAACATATGCTAGTGTACCTAGCTGGTGTTTTGTAAAGAATTCTATGTCATTTGTATATCAAACTGATTTGTACAGATGCTCGTGTTGAAAAAATGTATTTGTAAAGCTGCTTGTGTTAAAAAATGTATCAACAGTGGGTCCTGCTGAACAGACAGAAAAATGCCCCTGTATGTCAGACTGGGTTACCCTTAGTATGTTGAAAGCCCACTACATCGAATTCCACTTCTCCGACATGGCAGAACATCGACAAATGAAGAGCCGACGTTTGGCCATCCACTTGAAATTTGCCCCATATCCCAGTGGTAGTGCATTCTCAGAGTTGGAATATTTAGGTGGGTGTGGGGGCCATAGCCCCCCACATTTGTGTAGTCAGTTTAATGGCAGTTTTTCAATTATGGATGGCCAAACGGTAACTTACCATGAGGGAAACTTCGGCTCTTCATTTGACAATGTTCTGCCATGTCAGAGAAGTGGAATTCGATGTAGTGGGCTGTCGGCATATTAAAGGTAACCCATGTCAGACTGTATTGTAACTTTGGAAATTAATATAGTGTAACAGAGGATACGGGAAGAGAAGAGGTTAATCTCAGTCCAGCTAACTTTGAAAAATAGTTTGAAATTAAATTACCTGGTAGGACATAAAGATTATATCTTACAGTTCTGATTGCAACCAGAGATGAAATTACTGTGAAAACAAGGACTAGGAATCCTTGTTGCATTGTCCGTAGCAAAGAATTAATTGCTACCCTGGAAGGGTAGAAGTGTTGAAATGGTTTTATGGTTTCCAGATACTATAACACATCTTAGCAAAGCTCTATCTGTATGTATGGTAGCACATATGCATGAGATTATGATTCAGTTTGTATGGGGGTACTATGGGAACAAGAAGTCAGATGTGATGCCATCCTGTAATCCATCACTGAAATGATGTTTTAATACTAGATGAAACAGAAGTCTCAAGGGCAGTCTTTTTTTGAAACCTGACAAAGAAGGACTTCTTACCTACTTCATCTTGCATTGATCTAGTAAGTGACCAGGGAATAGTAATTATTTAGATCAATCAGGAAAATACAGTGAGATTAGTTAAGTACTGGTTTTCTGTATCTGTACAAAAGTATCCATCTATGTTATTTTAACATTTTATGTGGCTGAAACTCTGGTGTTTATTGTAAATAGATATTCCATATTTTCATGTTCTTTTATTATTTGTTATTAAATATATTTAGACTTTTCATTGTAGATGGTCCTTTAGAGGATATTTTAACCTTTGAGATTAGTTATATCTATTTGGTGACTCTGTGACCACTCTTGAAAGCCCTACTGCATTGGTCAAACACTATAATTTGTATTAATATTAATTTCAGTTAGTATAATTGTACCCAAGAGTAGATGGCTTTGGAGTGCCTGGTGACAATGTTAACTACCTTATAGTCTTGGCAGATGGGGGTGTAGCTAGTAAATCTGTGCCAGCCTTTCCCAGGTGTGTATGTGCAAATCAAATCTCTAAGAGTGTGTGTGTCAGCTGCTTAGAGCAGGGACACACAGCACTGGTTTCAGAGAGAGGGTTCTGGAAGACTTAGCTTGGATACTCAGCTGAGGAGTAAACTCTACAGCTGTGCCAGTGGGGAGTCTTACTGGAGGTCTGGATAGTTTCAGGCTCTTTGATTACTGGCCCAGAGAGGGGACATCACAACCTGCATTAATATTACTATTCTCTGATTCACCAAATACATATTTCATGTGGACACATATTAATAACCACCTATAATAAAGATTAAAAAAGCAAAATATTCTAATCATTGCAATGGAATAACACATCTTTCAGTATTAAGAAAGTACATGGTATTTGACATTTTTGAAAAATTACAGACAACATCAAAATGTGTAGTCATCAGCAGCCTAGGTAATATAGGGTTTAATGCACTCTGAGAATGAAAATACAAATATAAGTCATTGAGTCAGTAAACAACCTTAAATAATATCAGTATGGATTTAAGAAAATTGTAATCTTTGCAAACACTTTTTGTGTTTACCATGGAATTAGTGGGAGTTAAACCTATGGATAATCTGCCTCCATATACATTGCTCAGCAAGCTGAACTAATGCATATCACATCTTAATTGCTGAAAATCTTCTCTGAATAACTAGCAGCTTAATCAGGCTCTATAGACAATTTGCCTTCCTTTATAATACCTGATGTCACTTACGTATCCTACACAACTGAATGTTTGTCCAATCAGATTTACAGATACCTGCAGAATTTACAGTTGAATGTCGATCATTTTTAAACATACATTTTCATTCCATTAGATGTCCCCTAGTCATATTGATATTTGTACTGCAAATGGAATAGCAAAGGCCCAAGTTCATATAACAACATATATTGTTATTAAATGCTAACAGTAAGTAGTTTGTGTTGAGCTATGGATTTTGGCACTTATTGTAGGCATCCAGGAACTAGGATTGAACCTGAGCAGTCCTGTCCTACAAGTCTTCCCAGACCCAAATGTGAATGTTGTGGTACCGATACTGCACCTACACTCATGTCCTTCAGATTTCTGTTCCATCTTGGAACTCCCTCACACTCCACTTTCAAATGTCAAGTCTATGCAATGTTCCTCAGTCATGCGCTCATTCTCCTCTCATGTCCAGAGGAGGAGACTAACATCTGCAGGGTCTCGTCATCAGTCCAGTTGGGCACTCAGATGCACTGCAGTTTCCTCTCAGTCGACATCCTCAATATGGTAGTTAAAGTTTCTATAAAACCCCCTTCCAAAAAATGCTTACCGGGGTCTCACTCAGTTCGCAAGTAGCAGTGGTATGATAACAAAATGTATCCATATCACATTTTAAAAGTGGAGCATATAGGGTGGTAGCAAACTGTACTCTGTACTGCACTGTACACTTACACAGAGCTATTGGTTAATGCGTTGAGATTCAAAAACTTTTGCAAACAGGCACTGATGGGATTCTGAATTATTGTATGCTAATTATCCCAATTAATTATGTATAGCACAAATGGTACTTAAAAGGTATGTGCGCTGAGCTAACCTCAGATTAACTTATAGCTGCCTGAATGCTATCTTCTCAAAGGTATGCTGTCACCTGCTTGCATTGCAGTTCTGCAAGACACTGCTCACTATCACTGTCCTATGTACATAGTGTTCTGTGTGAACTCTCTAAAACATATTTTATATATTTTATGTGAAAGTCTCTGCAATACAATATATCAGTGACATAAAGGATGGGGATAGACTTCCCCAGTATGCATACATATGGGTACATATCCATCGCTATCTTGGAGGTTTTCCCCATATGCAGCTGTTTGGTTACAAGCAAACCAGGCCTGATGAACTTCAGATATGGATGGAATCTGCTCATATCTGTAGACAGTCCAGATGAACTTATTATGTCTGAAGTAGGTTTCCAGATAGTGATGACTTAACGGGTTGTCCACAAGTTGTATGTTCAGGGACTGATTTATGGATCTTCTCTGATGCTTACTCATATAGTAGTAGCTGTGATTATATTCAATGGGATTTGGGCAACAAAAGGATGGATTAGCATTTACATTTGTTGTTGCTACATGTAGCCGTGATTGCATAACTGCTCATTTTCATAAGCTTATGTATTTCTCTCTTGTTTTTGCAATGTTTTCAATAGTTATCTTGTTTACCACATCATGAAGGTTACTTTTGTGATGATGTCTGGCAGTGACTGCAGTAACATCTGTGTGTGATGCATCCAACATGCTTGAGGTAGACTTGATAGGTGTGGTTGGATGTGTATGTAACTATGGCAACACCATTCTCACTCTCTCTCTCTCTCCAGGCCTCCAGTAAGACTCCCCACTGCCACAGCTGTAGAGTTGAGTTTTCAGCTGAGTGTCCAAGCCAAGTCTTCCAGAACCCTCTCTGTGAAACCAGTGCTCTGTGTCCCTGCTCCAATCAGCTGACACACAGACACACTCTTGGAGATTTGATTTGCACATACACACCTAGGAAAGGCTGGCACAGATTTACTAGCTTCACCCCTTTCTGCCCAGACTTCTTCATTCTAATGAAGTTGTGGCACATTGGATATGTGTTTGGCCTTTACTTATAATATCCACTGATGTGTTCAGATCCCTACCTCTTAGATGTCCCTGATTTTGACTCATATTTTAGCTCTGTCCCTCCTAGTCCCTCCTAAAACTGGTGGCTTTTGGAAAAAAAAGTGCTGCATTACACTTCATAAATAATGAAAATAAATAGAATTATAGACTTCTTTAATTTTAGAAAATGTATATTAATTCACATTCTCTTATTTTGTAAATGTCTCAAGTTAATAGTACTAATACTTTCAAATTGTCCCTGAATATCCCTGATTATTTCTGGATTTGTCTCTGATTTTGTTGAAATTTGTCCCCAATTGGTTGAGAGCTATGTTCAGATTCCATCTCTACATATGTGGCATGGATTTATAGCTGTGGACATGTACGCTGTTGCTGTTAGGGCATATAGATCAGCTATTCAGACATGCTTTTTTGTTCTTTCTACTTATCTGTACATGACAGTAATATAGATGACGTAGATTGTTTTGCATGGAAATTCAATGTAAATGAGAGGAAAGGCATTCATTTGACAAAGGCTTTTAACATTGACATGTCAATATGTGAACTCTTACATAAAATCTGAGACACGCATATCACACTGTCTTTCAGATGTCCAACTGAAATAGGAGGAATAATTTTTCACCACATGAAAATAACATTATTATACAGGCTGTGCACCAGCATGGCTAGAACTGCTAGGACAGATGGACAATACTGTGTGAAGACAGCAAGTGTGGATGGATCTCACAAATATGATCAATGTTGTGGATGGATACAACAGATCCAAGGAAGCCTGCCAGACATGATCCTCCATGCAGCCAACAGACTCTGCCGCTATGACAGAGTGAAGAATGCCACCAGAGGTGGGCCACCATTCCCTCCCCTAGATGAAATAATGATGTTCCTGGCTTCCCATCATAACATCTGCCAGGATTATTGGATACTCGAGGGATGTATTGAGGCAGGTGCTCCAGGATGTGCAGGTATCATCTACATTCACAAATACTGAACTTTCATTGACAAGTCTTACCTTATTTTTATGTTTGTGTTACAGCAGCAGAACTACACCATGACCGTGACAACACCCCTGATGCTGACGCTCAAGGTAAGTGTTATAGTGTGTTATCTTACTTACACAGTTCATGTGCAATGTTGTATGTTTCAACTGCATAGCTCCATCAACATCAGAACAGTGGCAGAGTTTGCCACATAAATGTCACCATAGTGTGGTAGTTTGATCCATAGCTATTGTGTGTCCCTGCCTCCTGTTATGACTGAGGTGTATACTTACATATTGTTTCTTGTTAACCTACAGATACATTTTTGCACAATATAGATCTTGCAACATCAGACACAGATAGACCTGATAAGGTTGTTCCTATCATTGTGATACTGCAACACTGTTTAGTCCACCTGTGATCTTTGATATTAATGTTGGATTATTCCCTACACAGGTACATCAGCAGGACATCCACACCATTTACCACACAAGTGTCTCTATAGTGTGGTTGCATGATTCACAGCTGTTGTGTACCTTTGCCTCCTGTTATGACTGAGGAGTATACTCACATGCTGTTTGTATGCCATTATAAAATACAGGTCCTACTTTATGTTGAATGATATGTTCCCCATCCACGGGGGAGGGCATACCTGGTAAGGTATTCTGTATGGTTGCTACATTTCAATAATGTTAATTACATCTGTGTCTTTCATGATTAATGTGGTCTTGTTCACTTGTACTGAACAGCTCCAATCTGCATGACATCCTTACCCATCTGGTATGTGTATATCTTATTTGCCATGTGTATACATCACAATGAATGCTACATGATGCAATGTATGTGCATACTACTAAGTTGTGTACATTTCTCTTTTTACATAACAGGTGCCATGTCAGCCCTCACCACTGGCAGTGAAGTCAGGTAAGGATATGTCATTAAAGTTTTAGTAGTTTTATTCACATTTTATGTCGTGTTTGCTTGATTTGTGAATGACATGGCATAACTCTGGTTCATACTGCCCCTGCACCACCCAGAGACACACTGACCTGGGAGGTCCATATCACCATAAGTGTTGTAGTTAGACAGTTATCCAATAATATCAGTTATATGCTGCCTCGTTTGACTTCTGTGAATGTATAAGACATGCCATCTGCCTGTTTTTGCAGCACATCCGCTACCTGCTTCCTCCAGTAACCCATAGGGTTCATGGTATAGCATCTGATAGGGAGAATACTGCTTCTGGACATTCTGATGATATGGGGACATCAGATGACAGACATTATGATGGCTGTGACCCACTGTCCCATGTAGACTCTGGTACTGATGGTGACTCTTTCCCATGATGGACTGATGCTGTCTGTCAGACTACATGTGGAAGTGTAGCTGATGTGCATGGATGCATGTTAGAAGGTGTCCACTTACTATTCAGGCACATGAACATTCACAGCAATGTCATGGCTCTGACCTGTGTAAACTTGCTCATACCACCAATCATGTGGCACACCAGCTGTGTGCACTACACAAAAGTCAAGAGTGCAGACATGGAGATGTCATGGCAGCACTGGTTGCACAGCATGACAGTGTGGTATCTGTTGCATGCTCTGTGGAAAGCCTTGTTATGGTGAGGCTAGAGCAGTGCCATAGTACAAACCTGGTATTATGTGCCCAAGGTTTACTGAGCAGATTTCCACCAAGGGGAGAGAAAGCCCCCCCCCCATTAGATCCATACACTGCTCTTGGACATCAATTTCTGTGCTGCAATATGCACATACATATGAAGGTTAGTCAGCTGTGAATCCAGCTGTGACATCCAGACAGACACATTGCACTACTGCTCCTATCCAGACAGGGTCCCAAAATGCTATTGTCACCACATCTAGTTTCACAATACAGCACAGTGGGCCGAGTGTTTCTAGATATGGCAGGGGCAGCCATGACCATGGTGTGAGCCATCAGCATGGGTGGCCTAGACTGTGTTGCAGTAGCACTTATGCTTGATCCAATGTGTGTCCTGTTGTGTCATTCTCACCCTGTGGCAATGATGACCACTGTGATGACCACTCGCTAAATCACCTGTAGGTGGTTTCTCAAATGTTTGACCCAACAAGATTTTTCTGATTATTTATCTTACCTAAGTGACTACCTTCAAGTTGTGGTTTGTTGTACATATTTCTCATCATTATATCTTAGTTTAGATATTGATGACAGCAATAAGCTATGTGACAATCTCCATGTGTTTATGTTTGCATCTGTTGCTACCTGACATATAGTAAGTATGGGTAATTTCAACTACCCTGCCATTAACTGGGAAAACTACTTGGGTACCAACACCTTTTCCCAACGGTTCTTGGAATTCATAAATTCCAATGCCCTGGATCAACTAATCCACTGTCCCACCAGGTGCTCCAATATCCTAGACCTGGTCATTACCAACATGGGAGATGGATGCTCCACACCAGTGGTCAGCCCCTCATTGGTCAGATCTGACCATAATGTGTACAGAGACCGCCAAAGCCACCAATCGTTGAAACACACTAGTGTGTTTCAATGAGTGGCGGCTTTAGCGGTCTCTGTACAAGTTGGTGTTTTAGTATAGTGGATTGTTTAGGTCTGACCATAAGCTAATCACCCTTGACATCCACATCCCGCCCCCCACCCCCCAGTAAGGAAACCTCTGTAAAAAAAACTTCTCCAAAGCTAACTTCATGCTACTCAAGTCAGAAGTCACAAACTTCATGACACCCATACAGATGGGAGCTGAAAGTTCGACTGCTAAATCCTACACTAAGGCACTGTATGAGCACATCCACTAGTGCATGAATTGTGCCATCCCAAATAGAACCAATACACTCTCCTCCAAAAAAAGGAAGCCAATCTGGTGGTCCCTTGCCATAAACAAACTGTATAACAGAAGGAAGAAGCTGTTGCAAAAAAAGGAAAATCCCAGGATGCAAAAAACACCCTTACCAGCCTCAGTAAGAAGCTGAGATCCTTCATAAAACTTTCCAAAGCAAGTTACAAAAATAAAATTGCTAAAGATTGTAAAGACAACCACAAGGCATTCTATAGTTATGTCAAGAATCTAAATAGCAATACTCAGATATGCTCTGAGCTACAAGAGAATGGCATTAAATATACTGATCCCAAGGATATTGCCAGTATCATGGCAGATTGATTTAGTGCCAACTTCACCCCTCCCCTCTCATCCCCTAAAGGGCCCATCTCAATACCAAAAGATTGCCAAATTCCAGTAATCACGGCCACACAGGTAGAATCCGCACTCTCCAAAGTTAAGAATACAGCATCCATGGGACCAGATGACATCCCGGGCTGTGTACTACATGAACTACAAAATGAACTGGCACCTCACCTAAGTGTCATGTTTAGCCTCACCTCAGGCTTCGTGCCCCTTGAGTGGTGCACAGCTACAGTTATCCCACTCCAAAAAGGGGGATCCACCTTGGATCCCAGGAACTACTGTCCCATCAGTCTGACGAGCCTGATCTGCAAGGGCATGGAACACAATATCATGGAACTTATAAACAAAGACATTGGCAACCTTCAATCACTGGACCCCACCCAGTTTGGGTTTGTGAAGGGCCGATCTTGTCTTCTGAACCTGACTGACTTCTTCAAATTAGTCTCCAGAGCTGTGGACGAAGGTAAGGCAGTTCACACAGCCTATCTGGATCTCGCCAAGGCCTTTGACACCATCCCCCACTATGGAATCATATATAAACTTACTAAGCTGGGCATAAATCCCTACGTCACTCAATGGGTTGCCAAATGACTTACTGACAGAACCCAGACTGTAAAAGTAGCCGACTCCAAATCCAGCTCCAGACAAGTGACAAGTGGAGTACCACAAGGTTCAGTCCTGGGACCATTCTTGTTTAGCATCTGCTTCTCTGAAGTACAGGCCAACACTAAGGGACTCTGGCTAACAAAGTTGCAGATGACTGCAAACTGGGAGCCATTAATGAATCCCCAAATGATGTGGATATTCTACAAAAGGGCCTTACAGAAACAGATGCTTGGTGCCAGAGCCATGGGCTCAAGCTTAATGCCAAGAAATGTATAGTTATCCCCTTTGTGAAAAACCGTGTACCCATGAATTACCACATAGGTGGCAGTACACGAACACTGAAAGTGTGATGAGAGACTTAGGGACACAGGTGGACAGTGGTCTCACCTTCGATAACTACATCGCCACAACAGTCAGGAAATCCTTCTATGTGGCACACCTCATCACTAAGGGCTTTTCATCCAGAAAAAAGGAGGTCATTGTCCCACTGTACTCATCTCTCATTAGACGCATTATAGAGTACAATGCCCCATTTGGTCTGTACCTCACAAAACATCTGCAACAGATGGAAAGGCCTCAGAAATACCTCACTAAAAGAATCACAGGCCTAAAGCAGATGCCCTATGCTGACCATCTAAAAAAACTCCAGCTATACTCTGTGGCATATTGTCTACTCAGAGGTGATCTCTGCTCAACATACAAGGCCATGTCAAACCCAGAGCTGTTGGACATGCTCCACTTAAAGAAATCCCAGTCCCTCAGAGCCACACACTCCAGGGATCTAAACCTTGTCATCACAATGAACAAAACATGCTGGAGGGATAGGTTCCTGACCCAGAGACTCCCCATACTCTGGAATAGACTGCCCATACATGTCAAGCAGAGCACCTCCTTGGCCCTCTTCAAAAGGAACCTTGACAATTGTATGGGAGATAGGAAATTCACCCCGGGAATCACGTCAGTCGCCCTGCTAGACAGGGGTCCAGGGAAGTAAATATTGTGGGAAGAAATATCCCGGGAATTGTTATGGCTAGGGTTGTATAGGCCCTAGGGCCGATAGCCTAGTACCAACCTATGAACAGCATGTTATACTTGCCATCCAGGATTGATTGCTACATTACATGTTTCTTTGTTGTCTGCCATTCCTGCATGCACAGGTATGCTCCTATATGCATACCTGTGTTACTTATGGCATTTTAATATGATACTGCACATGCCTCATCCTCAGCACTAAATGCACTTATGTGGGCAAGTTTCCATTTGTTATACTTTTGCTGATATGTACTTCTCATGTGTGGCTTCCCCTATATACTTGATTCTGCACAAATATATACCTATGTTGCTGTATCCCAAACAATGCTGCATGTTCCGTGGCTCACGTGTACTGACTGTCATTGATTCTCTGTGTGATTCAGCTTATCCTTATCTTTAACTGACTCATGTTGGAGCAATAAGCTGAGCATCGTAATATTGCCTTATGTGTCATAATCCCTGTCAGCCATGTGGTGTGAAACTTGTTTGTGGCATGTTTCAGTCTGGCAGGTCCTTGGCATGTTTGTCAATACTCATGCTGCTGTATTGTGTGTTGTAGAACACGGTCACACATCACTATGTTATGCACAACACAATAGTGTTAGTGTACAGCCCCTGCAATTAGGTTTATGCTTGTGCTGATAAGTCCCCATACACTGCATTGTCCTAGATTTATTGTGGAACTGGCTATTGTACAGTCAACTTTGCATACTATGTATCTGTATGATGATATCTTACCTGTACAACGATACCTTCTGTTGTGCAAACTTCATGACTGACACACATATACCAGTGTGGTCTTCTTTGCTAATGTATCTTGCAGGGACCATTCATGTGATGATATTTCTTCTGTACACATCAGGGTGTCTTCCTTACTATGTTATGTGTATAAGGTATTACAGGTGAATCGTATGCTTCTGTTTATGTATGTTGTTCAATGTAAACAACTAATGGTTTCTTTCTGTTAGTTGTGCTCTTTGCTGCTGTTGTGCGGCAAAACTGTTGAATATCACTGTTTAGTCTGTGTACTTCTATACATATGGCTTGTTATGACTCAAAGGTGTGTGTCAGATGCTGCCATGTTGCCTGAGCTAGGTCATATGCCCACATCCTCCATCACCCAGGCTTATTTTTCTGCACACTTGTGTCCTCCTGATCATCCTGTGACAGCCCTCATATCTCCACATCTGGCATGTAGGGTTCCTGGGCTAGTTCACACACACCTGCAGCTGGTAGGCCACTGTGTTTTGATGTTATCATGCTGTGCAGCATGGCACACACAGTGACCATCTGTGATGCCTTCTCTGGTGTTTATTGGAGTGCACCCCTCAAAGTGTCCAGACATTTGAATCTTGCTTTTAGCACGCCAAACCCATGCTTGAAGGAGTTTCATGTCTCCATGTGTACTCTGTGTATGCATTCTTGGCAGGTGTTGTTGAGGCTCTGTATGGCAACATAAGCCAAGGTTCCAGTAGATAACTGCAGACACCTGTTTTAAGGAGGATGAGAAGGAATATTTGTTCATCTTGTTTCCTTGTACAACATCTGGCTACCGCCACTGTATAGCAGTGACCATGTACTTACCTAGTAGAAGTCCCTCTGATATTTCACCATGTTGGAATGCAGCCCTCAAATGAGTTTCCCTCCAAATTGCTGCATCATGCACACTATCAGGGTGTGTTGTCTTGATGCTGGTAATGAGGCCCTCTACAGAGCACACTACCTCACAACTGAGTGATGGCCACCTCTTTCTTTTGACATACAGTTCAACATCAGGTACCACTGGGGATTTGACTGAACATAGCTGCAGTCAGTTTTACTGAGGCATAGGGAAAGTTGGCAATGACATAGAACTGTTGCATGACATTCCTGCGCTCCATGGCTGCTGTTGGAAGTCGAAGTTTTCATCCACTTTGGCCACATTACTGACAGGAACTGTGGAAGAATGCTATGGTGGCTGTCTGGGACACTGATACAGCATCTCCTATATGCTATTAAAATATACCAGAGGCCAGTATACCTAGACTTACGCACACTTTTTGTTTCTACATGTACTGGATTATCCTGCAGACTGCAAGTGTGCATGCTGGGTACACATGTCCTACACACAGCCTGCATCAGCTCTCTATCTAACGTGTATCTATTATTTACTGTTCAGAGAGCTGGTTTAACTGTAGCCTGGTTTAGCACCTTGCTAGCTTCCTTCTGGGATACCTTTGCAGATTGTCCCCTACAGTGGCTTACAGTACCCCAGCCTGCTCTAGTGCATTAAATGTTAGTTGCATTTTTTTAAGTGTGATTACAGAATTTGCAGGATTTCTTTGTAATTTGTAGAATATGGTAGCATTAAGGGTAAGCACAAATAGCCTCTACTGAGTGGTTTCAAAAATTATCTACAAAGTACTTTGTCACATTTAAACTGAGTTGGGTTTACTTGTTGTGTTTTGCAATCTGATGGGTGATCTTGGAGTACAGAATTATCCTACACTCAATAGATAATTACTTGGTCCTCTTTTAGCATTCTTTATGGAATCACTCCTGTCACTGATGCACTGATATCTTTGGCATACTGTGCTGTCCAAAACTTTATTTTGGAATCTGGCCCAATATTACCAGACATCAGAGTGGGTTTACCAGGAAAATCCAACTGGGCACAAAACCCATTTTCAGTGGAGCCCTGCAGAGAAAGGCTCCTATGTAGAACAATAACTGACATTGAGACAATAGCATTAGAATGACAATAACTAAGCAATAATCCATGACTATGTGCAGGTACATCAAGATTTACCCATGTAGCTGGTGAGGTTTGATCATCAGTTAACGTTACACTTACTCAGCTCCTGGTTTTGCAAATGTTGTGTGACCGAATAATGTTTCATTTCACTTTAACTACATCCTTGCTCAACTCTCTCCTTCTCCTCCTCCTATCTGTTATGACTTTTGTCAGAAAAATATGTATTAAAATGTGTGCTTAGTGCTAATTAGAAGCTAAAAGAGTTCACACGTTTTTCATTCTATTTTATATACAGCTTAGTTTTATATGAGACTAAAAGATGTTTTTGAAACTGCAGTATGCTTTCTGAAACTTGCAAGATGCCCTCTGACCTAGCATTTGCTAGCACAGCAAAATTCATGTTTATGCCTTTTGAAAATGTACTGAGAAGCAGGTGATTATCTTCTAGGTCAGGAAATAATAAATGGAACAATAGTGTTTTCTATAATGTTATGATTTTGAACAATCAGCTCTCTTCGTGTTATGAGAACATGCACAGCTGCAGAGGGAAGAGATAAAGACAGACAAAAGACTGTTTAAAGAAATGGACTACAATCTATACTTGCTTTGTGCTCAAATTAGACATAGTACCTTGAATGGTAACATTGCATAGAGGAAAGTTGTATCTAACCGGTGGTCACCAAGGCCACGTTGTTTTTCTTAGGAAGTTTTTTATAAAATTGGTAGTGCAAGCAGAAAATCATGGACAAACAGCTGCTATGAAGTAATGATGCTAAAACTTATTATCTGTTACGTCAGCTTGGTAGGCAATGTCTTGTTAGAAAATGTATAAAAAAGTCTGCACTTCCTGATTTTAGTTAGACAAACTCTGTATTAGCACGTATTTGTCTCCTTGCTGCAAGATTAAAGTGCCTTAACCTGAACCTGCCATGTATTGATCTTTTTGAAGTTAATTTTTCCTTTGACAGATTTGGTCCTTTGGACCGGAAACTCTCGCTCTAACTCAGGTCAGATGGGCCCGGTGGCATGAAACTGTACGGGGAAGAGACCACATCGGTTCCTCTGCTCTGAAAGACCTCCGACTAAATTGTCGTTCAAAAGAGACCAGCCACTGTTTCTGATCTGCGATTGGAGAACGAGTTGACAGTTCCAGTGCGGTCAAACACGGAGGCTCAGGTAAGGAGGAATTTACCTTTTTCTGTTTTAAATCAGGGACTTGTTACAGTATTTGTTTTTGACAGGGAGATTTGTGTCATACAGATCAGGGACAAAAAGATTGCTGTCTTGTCACAGATCAGGGAAACAGAATAGGTAGGCAGTTATTCTAGATAAACTGTGGAAAAAGAGAAATCGTGGTACCACGTGATAAGAAGGGTTACGTAACATTTTCTAACTAAGTTAGGACAACATGGGAAATAAGTGCCCAAAAAGATCCCGAGATCCGCCATTTACCGAAGACGCGAAATATATGCAATTACGTGTCGACAATGTTAGGTGCTATACAAAATGGGTTAATAAATACGAATTTGATGGCAAACTAGAAAAATCCTCGCTTATTAAACTTGTCAAACAGCTCAAAACCGACGCAAAAGGTCAGGTCAAAAAGCAACGCCAATTAGGCATTCCCCAGGCACACAGGTGGCTTGAGGAAGCAAACCGCAGGGAACAAAAGAGTAATAAATCAAAAGCAATGTTTTTAGATAAAGAGGACAATAACTTGGTAATAGCATCGGCCCCTCCGCCCCCTCCACTTCCCTTATGAGAATATGAAGCGAGTGGACAAGCTGATCCACCTCTGCTATACCCAACTGTCCCTGCAAAACCAAAACCGTTTGTCAGAGATCTCGTCGAGACTAGGTCTCGAACATGTAAAACAAGAGGGGATATGGAATTGTATCAAATAAATGGAAATTCACGAGCTATGAGCGAAGAAGAGATATGTCTGCTCATAGAAGTGCCAAATCCTTAGGCAGGACAGGAAGGGCAAGACTCAACTATCCTAGTATATAGACCATGGACACTGGAAGACATCCGGAAAGCCACAGAGGGAATTCCCCATCCAAAAGTTAATTTCAGAAAATTCTTAGAAGACTTACAGGGCATGAGGTTAAGTTATCATTTAAATGGGGAAGAAGTAGAGAAAGTAGTCAGACAAATCGTAGGTCCAGATTGGCACATGATCAGTGGCAACTGGAATCCCCGTGATGCAGAACATAAGCCACTCCCACATAGCAACGCAGAGCTGGATAACAGAGTGAAAGGTCTGACAGACCGAATCTCTGAGAAATGGAAGCCTAGGGCAGACTGGACTTGCATTAATCAATGCATCCAACAAGAAGGTGAAACTGTTGATAGATATTTTGCTAGATTATTAGAATGTTTTAATAACCATTGTGGAATGCAGGTACCTGAAGACCAAACACATGATTCCCCATATGAGCAGCAGCTAAAGAATGCATTTTTGAACGGCAGTATTGCACCCATCAATAGTTTTATTACAAAGCACATGGTAGATCACCGTACAAGTAGATTACAGTCATTACTTGAATATGCAAGACATGCCGAAAGGCATTTTAATAGCAAAAAGAAAAAGAAAACCCAAGTATTTGCAGTAGAAGATGGAGCAGAAGTCTTTGTAGTACAGTCTGGGAAGAAGGGCAAAAAAAATTCCCAGGGAAACAAACAATCTGATAAGCGATCAGAAGAGTTTGAAGAGAGAAAGAAAAGGGGTGAATGTTTTAAATGCGGAAAAAAGGGACACTTGGCAAGGGATTGCAAGCAAAATAAGAAGGTAGCCACGGAAGATAAGGAGGGTGAGGACTGACTATATGGTAGTCAGGAATCACTAGAAAGGAATAACCAAGGAAAGACAAATGTGAATGTGATAGAGGGAGCAGAGGATGTGATAGAAGAAACAGAGGATGTACAAGAAATCACAGACAGTGAGGAAAATAAAATTTTGGACTTAGCATTATTGAGCCTGGAGCTATACTTAGCAGACACAAAACCAGAAGTTACACTTCTGGTAGAGGGGAGGGAAGTTAAATTTTTGTGTGACTCAGGGGCATCACGGACCCTGATACATCCTTCCAAACTACCAGAAAATTCAGAATCACTTGACTATATATTAGTGAAAGCAGCTAATGGGCAGCTGTATCGGGAGCCACTCTCCCATAACATAGCAATAACTGACCCTGTTTTAGGGATGACCCAGAAAAGCAAAATTGTAGTTTCTGCAAAATGCCCAGTAAACCTTTTGGGTAGAGACCTTATGCAGATTTTTTGGCATAGCAGTAGTTCCAACTATGCAGGGTATGGAAGCACAGTGACAAATGGATACTTTTGTAGTGAGATCGGAGGGTGAAACATTTTACTGATACAGCCAGGACTTGGTTACGACTGGTCCAGGGGCAGTAACTGAAGAACTGATGAACGTAGCCATCAGTAAGTCCCCCTCCCTTGACACTGATAAACAGCATTTGTTGCACTGTACTCTGTATTATTGCAGCACACCAGGACCTGATAGGGAATATGAGCAAGAACTGTTTAAAAACCGTGCAAACAGATTAGTGTTGCATAATCTGTACTGGGACACAGAAGGGAACAGTGTAGTTATCTGTTTATTGCCCCAGGAATTCTTTGCACTTTATAAATCTAATCGACTACCACATGTTAGATTGACCAAGGACAAGAATGTGAAGAGGGCAGACCTAGGAGAAAAAGTCACAAGGTGGGAAAAACAGACAGAACTAGAACTATCCAAAGGGGGAGTACAAAAGCAGAAGTTAAATTGGAAAACACAGACACACTCAGCTGTGCACCTGCAGTCTAGCGAGGACAGCTGATTAGCACTCTTACTAGAAGAGGAAGAAAAAGCCTTACAAAGCATACCAGAAACTCTCTGGTCAACAGGGAAATCAGATGTAGGACTTATCCGTACAGCAGGACCAGTTACAATCATGCCAAAGTCAGCATTTAGACCACAAAAGAGACAGTATCCCTTGAGAAAGGATGCAGAAGTAGGAATCAAACCTATAATAGCAGCCTTACTTAAGAAAGGAGTACTGGTAGAATCTCCCGATTCACCATGTAACACACCCTTATTTCTTGTTAAAAAAGCAAATGAAGAATGGCGTATGGTCTAAGTTTACAAGCTGTAAATGACGCAGTAATACCTAGAGCACCTACGGTGCCAGATCCACACACTTTATTGAATGATTTAAAGCCTCAACAGAAGTATTTTTCTGTGGTAGATATTAGCAATGCATTTTTCTCAATACCGATACACCCTGACAGCCAACATTGGTTTGCATTTACATTTCAGGGGAAAAGGTACACATACATGCTACTACCACAGGGATATTGTGAAAGCCCAACAATATTCGCACAAGAAATGGCAAGTAACTTGGCAGGATTTATCCCACAGAGAGGCAGCCAGATTTTACTTTATGTAGACGACATTCTGCTGGCAGCCCCCACCCAGCAAGAGTGCAGAGAAGATACCATAGCATTACTACAATTCTTAGCCACTCAAGGACACAAAGTAAACAAAAACAAACTGCAACTTTGGAAAAAGCAGGTTAAATACCTAGGATATGTAATATCCAAAGAAGGCAGGATATTAGATGAAGACAAGAAAATAGCAATCTTACAGGCACCCAAACTGACTACCAAGAAGGAAATGATGTCCTTCTTAGCTACGACTAATTTTTGTCGGAGTTGGATTCCAAATTATGCCTTGGAATCTGCTCCGCTGACTAACTTGATATACAAGAAACCTATGGCAGCACAAGATTTATTACAATGGACACCAGAAGCAGAATCAGCTTTCTGCAAACTGAAGCAATTGATAGCATCTTCACTAGTTTTAGGATTACCAAACTATCATAAACGTTTTTTTCCAAACTGTAGATTGTAAGCAAGGCTATATGACATCAGTGTTAACACAGCAACATGGGAACAAGCAACGTCCCGTAGCTTACTATTCATCACAGCTCGACCCAGTGGCATGATCCCTGCCCCATTGTGTACAAGCAGTAGTCGCAGCTGCAATGGCAGTACAGGCTTCGGCCTCAGTAGTGTTGTTCCACCCTCTCACATTGAGAGTGCTTCATGCAGTCGCGATTATTTTACTGCAAGAAAAGTATCATATCTTTCTCCTGCTAGACATCTTTCCTGTATGACTATACTGTTGAGCCAACCTCATATGACAATTGAACGATGCACAACTTTGAATCCGTCAACCTTGCTCCCAACCCCTGTGGATGGCACACCACATTGTTGCCTGCAGGAGATTGAGCAAAAGACACTACCTAGAAAAGATATTATGGATGTTCCCTTGGATGATGCCGAGGTGACATACTACGTGGATGGCCCATGTAGAAGGGGTCCTGCAGGGAAGAATCTAGTAGGGTGTGCAGTAGTTTCTGATACTGAGATTTTAGAAGCAAAGTCTTTACCACACAACTTATCTGCACAAGCAGCAGAATTGATTGCCTTGACACGGGCATGTACCTTAGCAAAGGGTAAATGTGTAAACATTTTTACTGATAGCCAATATGCTTTTTCTACTGTACATGTTTTTGCGCAACAGTGGAAGAATAGAGGAATGATAACATCTACTGGCAAACCGATTAATCATGCGCAGTTTATTTTAGATTTGTTAGAATCTATTCAGTTACCTCAAAAAGTAGTTATTTGCAAATGCGTAGCTCATACCAAACAACAGGATAGGATTTCAAAAGGTAATGCGAGAGCTGACACAGCTGCAAAGCAGGCAGCTACAGCTTCAGAAGTATTTCTTTTGAGTGAGGAATTACAACCTTCTGAGATTTTAGATTTAGAAATGTTAAAAACAATGCAGACACTTACTATGAAAGTAGATAAACAGAAATGGGTAAAACGAGGAGCAATCCTTGAGAAAGGGCTGTACACCTCCAAGGAAGGAAAATCGATTTTGCCATCTAACTTGTTTAGATATGCAGCTTTGTTGAGCCATGGGCAGTGCCATTTCTCAACAGGGGGGATGGTACAGTTAGTGAATCGAGTGTTTACAACGTATGGATTTACAAATTACACTAAAAATTTTTGTGCGGCATGTCATGTTTGTAATAAACATCATGCAAAAGGGGCGTTGAAGCCTAAGCAAGGGAGCTTCCCTACACCACCATACCCGTTCCATACTATTTGTATGGACTTCATAGAGTTGAACAAATGCGAAAATAAGAAGTACTGTCTTGTCATTATAGATATGTTTTCCAAATGGGTGGAAGCTTTTCCAACCAAAAATCCAGACGCAACTACTGTTGCGAAAATACTTGTTAAAGAAATTATTCCTAGATTTGGCATACCAGAAAAGATCTACAGTGACAATGGCACACACTTTGTAAATCAAACTATACAACAGCTGAGCCGATTTTTCGGAATTTCTTTAAAAAAACCATTGCGCATATCATCTACAATCTGCAGGATTAGTAGAGAGGCACAATGGGATTTTGAAGGGTAAACTTAGGAAAATAATAACAGAGACTCAAAAGAATTGGGTGCACTGTTTGCCTCTGGCACTGTTGAGTATGAGAACTGTTCCAAATGCAAAGGGGTTAACTCCTTTTGAAATGTTATTTGGGAGGGCATATTATGTACCTCAGTGGAAACCTCTCATGCCTGCAGATCAGGAGGCTGACAGTTCACTAGCAGGGTATATGAGGAAGCTTTTGAATAATAAACAACTGGTGCAGTTAAATTCTGTTTCAGATAAAGAACAGACCAGACCATCGGTGGCAGCAGTACAACCAGGCATACAAACAGGCGCATGGGTCTGGGTAAAGGTCATAAAGAAAAAGAACTGGAGCTCCCCGAAGTGGGAAGGACCGTTTCAAGTTTTGCTGGCAACACCCACTGCAGTCAAGATTGCTGAACGTGTGTCCTGGATCCATTTGACACACTGCAAACTGGTCAAGAACTTTGAACTGGACAAAAACCTTGTTACTGTTACACAACAAGAACAAAATGACCAGGTATAGAGTAAACAGGGATGCAGAACAGCCTCAGAAAAATTGCATGATCATCCTGTTAGCTATACTGGTAACAATGATCTTTTTGCTGTGGCCTTTCCTTTTTTCAGCCACACGAGTTGAACTGAACAAACGCGATGCGTTACTCATAGACTGGCATCCAAACTTTAACACTTACCAAGCAATTAAATATGTGTATGCTGAAACTTTTAATGTTTCGAACTGCTGGATTTGCACAGCTATACCAACAGCATACAGGGGATTATTAATGACTGCTGTCCCCCTAGGGGTCAATGAGACCTGGGAAAATTTGATCTTTGATACTACACCTGTAAAATCACAAGACAAAATAGCATTGTACCTACCTGTTACACAAAAGGGAGTTGTGTGTTTTTATAAAAATGACACTATTCAGGTGGGTTGGAGCAATTGTAATGTGACTGTTTCTTATAAATGTTATATTAAGGCTAATAAGGCAGAAACTATTTGTGATGCAAACTACGACTCATATTTTGAAAAAATGCAAAAAACTGTTAGTGAAATACAACATAATCCTGTTCTTTTGAATCAACTTTCTATCATTGATAAGAAAATGTTTCATGCAGGGCAAGCATATATCAATACTAAAGTAAAAAATTATTTTGTTTGTGAGAAAAAGGCATACAAATGGTTACCTGAGAATTGGTCCAGCAGTTGTTTTTTGGGTTACCTGGTTCTGGCCATATGACACACTGAAGCTTTGCCTCGAGGGAAAATTTGAAACGTCAGAGAGGTCAGCAGTAAACCTGGAAATCCAATCAAAAGACCCAAGAATCCAATGGGATGAATCGAAGCAGGATGGAGAAACCATAATTCCATGAAAAACAAAGATAAACTAACGCACATGGACTTGAGTGACACTATTATATCATGGGCAAGCATAGTCCCTGCATATGGTGCAGTAAAATCGATTTGGGAGCTGAGAAAACTGTCCAAACTTCTCGAAGTTATGAGCAATGCAACTTTTTCCACTCTCGAATTAGTGACTGATGAACTAAATGCTATGAGAACTGTGGTGTTACAAAACCGCATGGCTCTTGACTTCACCCTAGCGGCGAGAGGTGGTACATGCGCTTTAATCAAAGAAGAATGCTGTTTGTACATTCCACACAATCAACACGAGATAAACGATCATCTTGAGGTGATCCAGCAAGTGTCGACCAAGACTAAACCAGGCCCAAACCCTCTAACGGACTTTTTCCAGAATTTGTTTGGGGGATGGGGTTCCATCCTAATGAACATCCTGATTGCCATTTGTGTGGGATTACTTCTGTTAGGAGCATGTATTTGTTGTGGTATTCCCTGCATGAAAAAAATTAATCAAAGATTTTATAGACATGTCAGTTTCTGAGACTTTGTATCAAAGTACTGAAATTGAAGAGTTGTTGAAAAGTGAAATGCTTTCATAAGTCTAAACCAAATGACTCTCTTAACTGCAAATCCTAAATGGAAGAGGTTAGGAGAAGAAATAAACTGTTTATGCTTTTGAAAATAGAATAAAAAGTATTAACAGGGGGGAAATGTCAGAAAAATATGTATTAATATGTGTGCTTAGTGCTAATTAGAAGCTAAAAGAGTTAACACGTTTTTCATTCTATTTTATATACAGCTTAGTTTTATATGAGACTAAAATATGTTTTTGAAACTGCAGTATACTTTCTGAAACTTGCAAGATGCCCTCTGACCTAGCATTTGCTAGCACAGCAAAATTCATGTTTATGACTTTTGGAAATGTACTGAGAAGCAGGTGATTATCTGCTAGGTCAGGAAATAATAAATGGAACAATACTGTTTTCTATAATGTTATAATTTTGAACAATCAGCTCTGTTTGTGTTATGAGAACATGCACAGCTGCAGAGGGAAGAGATAAAGACAGACAAAAGACTGTTTAAAGAAATGGACTACAATCTATACTTGCTTTGTGCTCAAATTAGACATAGTACCTTGAATGGTAACATTGCATAGAGGAAAGTTGTATCTAACCGGTGGTCACCAAGGCCACGTTGTTTTTCTTAGGAAGTTTTTCATAAAATTGGTAGTGCAAGCAGAAAATCATGGACAAACAGCTGCTATGAAGTAATGATGCTAAAACTTATGATCTGTTACGTCAGCTGGCAATGTCTTGTTAGAAAATGTATAAAAAGTCTGCACTTCCTGATTTTAGTTAGGCAAACTCTGTATTAGCACGTTTTTGTCTCCTTGCTGCAAGATTAAAGTGCCTTAACCTGAACCTGCCGTGTATTGATCTTTTTGAAGTTAATTTTTCCTTTGACAACTTTCTTTCACCTTTCTTATCCTCCTACACCCTCAACTACTCATGTCTCTCTATTACCTAACTATAACTCTCTCAATACCACACTGGTTTTACACATAGTGTATATGTAGAAAATTGCAGCAAATCAGACTGTATGCTTTATCACATTTGAAGTTTAGTCTTGTCTCTACTAGAATAATGCTGTAATATTAATGTAATTATGCAATAACTTATTGCTATTCAAACACAAGCAAAATATGAGGAAAAATCAGGTATGTTTTGCAAAACTAAAGATCCAGAAAAGTACATGATTTTCCTTCTGTTTCTGCACTGTCCATAAGATCTCTGCAGTAAAAAATAGGCTGTTATGCCCTCATTCTCTTATTCTCTCATGTAACTTGTCCACCAAATTGTGTGGAATTAATAGTATCTTTCACTAGTGGAGTGGAACTGACCATGTCTCCTTGTCTCCTCATGTTTGAAGAATTTGCCTAGCTACCCTTGCAGGCCATTTTAAGCCTAGCTAGCTTTCCTTTTTGTGCACAAAATAACCTTATCCCATTTTGTTGTACATTGATCTTACCCAGTCTATGGTTGATAATTATATATTACCCCTAATGAGAATAACTGGGATCATACCATAGATAATTTGAGGGGACCTATACACGGGGTAAAGCATTTTGGAGCTTCAGCTGTCCATTATTAGTACAGGGGGCAGTCCAAAATTAGATTTTCTATTTCCAATTTACAGATTTAAATTGCACTTGAAAATGGACAAGGATGAGCTTTGTTTTATGTAGATGTAAATAGGAAGTCTGTTCCCTAGCAGCGGTATTTTCCTTGAAACATAATTGTCCCTTAAAACCATTCTGCTAATGTCAGAGAAGAGGTTTAGATCCCTAGATTGAATATTTCTGATGTCATTTGATTTGCTGATGTGCAGTAAATCCATCAGTAATGGGTTGGAGGATGTCTTGTATGCCAGACACAAGTCACCTCTTTGTCTGTATGATACTGAGCATAGTGACAGGGCTTTGAGGTATTTATTTTATTTATTTATTTACTTTTGTTGACTTTTGTTGTTTAAAATGAGCCCATTTTCAGTGGAGGCCCAGAGAGAAAAGCTCCATAACATAATACAAAATATTAGAAGTTAGTTTTAAACAAAGAGTTTACAAAAGTAATAAACATTTTGTAACTTATATACAATCAGAAGAAATACTTGGAACTTATGAGAATGTGAGGCAGGATGATATACGTGCTAAGACCGAGGATTTGGAATCCTCATGGATAGTAAGGCTTAGGGCTGATGTAGGACATGGGCTTAATGAATCAGTTCCATTAGTACCTAAATTAAAGAAGAGACCCCTAAGAAGGTAGTTATTAGTATTAAAGTATAGTTTTAATATGCATTATTTATGTATGTTTTTAAATTAAATTTATATGTCTTTTATATGTGTTGTGTCTTTAAACTTGTGGTTTTGAATTTGAATTTGTATCATGTGACATTTGATGTATAAATAGGGGTATGTTTGTTAGTGCTTTAATACACCTGATGATGCCTGTTTGGTGAAAGCGCTTGGGTTTTGTTGCACTGCAGTAAAAGTTTTGAACTGGATATATCAGCTGTCTCTGTGTCTTCCTATTCGTTTGTTGCTGGAATTTTTACTTTGGACACAGTAAGTAAGCCTTTCATAGTGGTAGTAGTTTTTGTAGTTTTAATACTTGGAACTTAGTTCAGTTATATTGCTAGAAGTAATGAAATCAACACTGATTCATGTCAAGGTGTCAAATGTATAAAGTGTTTAACATAGAAACCAGATAAGCTATACACGTATGCATTTGTATAGTACAATTTTTGACAGACTATGCAGATTGGCTTATATAGTATGCATAACAAGTTTATTTAACTACACTATTTTTCATATAACATATTAGGCAAAGTAAGGTGTTAGAAGGTTTTCAAGGGTGACTCTTAAGCGGGGGAAATATGAGTATAGAGTTAGAAGGGTCAATTAAAGAAATCAGGTTATTGAGGAACTGAAGACAGTACATGGGCAGAGCCATTGAGAGGAAAGATGTTGATAGAGAGACTTTTTTGAATAAGGAGGTACTATTAATGTTTCAGAGAGTGGTGGAAGAGCATTCCAGAGTTTGGCTACAGTGAAAGAGTAGAGATAATGACCTACAGGAGTTTTGGTCAATTTACTTGGATAAGAGATTGATTTTCAGATCTGAGATGCCGGTTTGGTTGATAGAGAGTTAGAAGAGAGGTAATGGCTGAGCATTCTACAGGTTTGTATATAATTTTGTGTGCTGCAGATAGCTGAATGTATGTAAAGTGTTGTGGGAGTTCAAGGCAGTTCAGGAACTTTAAAGAATGGCAGTGATGTGAAGAGTATTTTGCAGAGGTCACAAACTTAGCAATTTTGTTATAGCAGGTGTCCATCTTAGTCTTTAAGCAGGAATGTATGTTTGTAAAAATGGGGGCACCATAGAAGAGACAGGGTAGGAGAAAGGTTTGGGCAAGTGTTTTCCTTGTAGAGTACTTTAAGAAGTGCTTATGTCTGTAAAGGATACCAAGCTTTTTTTTTTTTTTTGATATTGTTGTGGATGTGTTGGTTGAATGTTAAGTTTTCATCTATAATAATGCCGAGTAACTTGGTATGGGGGACTACCTCTGTGGCAGTTTTGCTGGATGAATAGATGGTAAAGTTTGATTTATTAAGAGTAGTGTTTTTTTTTTTGGGTGTAAAGATCAAGAGTTTGGTTTTATTGGGGTTAAGGGCAAGGTGGTTGTTTGTCATCCAAAGTTCCGTAGTAGAGAAAGCGTTTTGGGTCATGGTAAGAAGTTCTGTTTCTGAGGTCCTGGAGCAGATAATAGTAGAATCATCTGCGTATTGTATGATGGATCTGTGAGTGATAGCAGAATGGAAGTAGTTTATGAAAAGACTGAAAAGAAGGGGTCCCAAGATTGATCCTTGGGGAACTCCTGTGGTGATATTGAGAAAAGGTGAGAGAGAAGGAAGCCATTTGGTAGATTGTTGTCTGTTAGTAAGGGGTCTACTTTATTTAAATGAAAACACGTTATGTAGATCACTACTCCATCGACACATATACACCGAACCGTGAAATAATCGAATGCACGAAACCGCGAAACTCAAAATACCTAATTGTCATACTTGGCCAACCCCACCACCCGAAACATACTACCCATCCAAACAAAATAAATAAACCACAAACATACACCAACCAAAACCCTACTTCTAACCCTACACTAAACCCCACATACACCACTATTTATGCACTATCCTTAACTCCTCTCTAACCCTAAGGTCCGTAACTACCGCACACTTACCCTATGGAGCTATACCCAAACAAAATAAATAAACCACAAACATACACCAACCAAAACCCTACTTCTAACCCTACACTAAACCCCACATACACCACTATCTACGCACTATCCTTAACCCCTCCCTAACCCTAAGGTCCGTAACTATCGTACACTTACCTTACAGATCTCTAGCGCAGACAGACCAACCAAAACACTTCGACATTTCGAATTTCGTGGTTTTGTGCATTCGCTGGATTCACCGTTCGCTGATTACATGTCAATAAACTCTCATTCGACGCAACGCGGCTTTGATAGAATAAAGTAGACCCATTAGTAAGATAGTTGGTAAACCAGTCAACAGCAGAAGTGGACATGCCTAGGTGTGAGAGCTTAGAAAGGAGGAGAGAATGGAAGATGGTATCAAAGGCTTAGATAGATCGAGTAAGAGTGCAGAGATGAGTTTGCCATCACTGCGGTTGAGGTTGACAGTGTTAAAGAAGGATAGAAGAGCAGATTTAGTGCTGTGTCCAGGTCAAAAGCCATGCTGAGTGGTGGAAAGGAGTTTATTTTGGAGTAGATAATTCATAAGTTGGGTTTGGATGGATTTTTCTATTATTTTGGAGATGGAGATATTATGGCAATAGGGCAAAAATTTGAGATTTCTGTGTTGTTGCCATCTTTATGTAAGGGAATTATGTAGGCTTTTTTCCAGAGGGAGGGTACGTAGGATTCTTGGATAGATCTGTTATTGAGAATACTTATGGGGTAGTTGATAGATTTGGCTGATATTTGTAGGTACTCAGGAGGTAAGTTGTCTGGGGCAGTACTACCAGGTTTGAGTTTTAGTAAGAGCTTGGTCATAGTATTAGTGGGAATAGAAGAGAAAGTAAAAGGTTGGGGACAAGAGTCTAGATGAGGAATGAATTGTGGGGTTGTTGTTATGATTAGTTTGAGGAAAGGTGGTAGCCAGTTTTAATATAGTCTCTATAAAGTAGGAATTGAAGAGTGAGGTGAGTTCAGCAGGGGTTTTGTCAGGATTTGGGCAAGGGTTGCTTTTGGTGCCAGGATTTAGTAGAGCAGAGACTGAGTTCCAAAATCTTTTAGGGTTATGGTTACAACTATTTTGCAGATGGAAGCAGTATTGTTTTCTGGCTTTATTAACTAGACGTTTGACTTGGTTGCGAAGCTGTTTGAAAAGCTGGAGTTTGATAGGGTTTTTGCTTTTCTGCCATTTTTTTCCATGTTCTGTCTCTCGTAGTCATAAGTTGTTTGGTTTCTTTAGAAACCCAGATTGCATGATTTGTTTTTATTCTTTTGTTTCGAAGGGGGGGCCATTCTACTGAGGATGTTTAGGAATGTTAAATTGAATAATTCAACGGCTTCATCCTAAGGTAGGAATTTTAGAGTACTCCAGTTTATTTTACTGAGTGTATCATTGAAGTTTGTCCATGTAGGACATGTTGTTTAGGCCTTGTATCCTTTTAGTATGGTATCTCTGTGGGCATTTCAGTTGTTGCATGTACCTGGATGGAAATATACCCAAGGGGGCATTATATCCAATGACTGGCCTAATGAGGGCTGAGTAAAGGGGAGCAATGACATCCCTATATTTGGAAACAATCCCTTTGTTTATAAGCTGTGCAATATAGAAGGGCATTCTTACAACAACAACAACAGATACATGTTGGTCAAAAGTTAGGTCACTATCCTCATAAGTTCCCAAATCCCAAACAATTGGGTTAACTCTTAGGGGTATACTGTGAATGTGGTAGTTCCATGGGGTAGATGACTTCCAAAGGATGCTATAATGCATTTCTGGCATTTAGTTTCAGACCATGATTATGACTTTAAAATGTTAAAGGAGAACTTCACCCAAAAGTCAAAATTTTCTTTCCAAAACGTGTCTTTCCTTCCCTGTATCCAAGACTAAACACTTCACATACAGAAAAAAAAAAACAAAATTTAATAATCATGTTTGCCTTTCTTCCCTGCATCTGTCTCATCTGTTACATCACAAGAGCTACTAAGAGTGGCACAGTCATTAAGTTAGGTCACTTATCCCAACAACGGAGCCATTAAGAAAAACAATGACATTTAAATGCACCTTATAAGTTACAGATTGCCAGCATCACACCTCAGATAAATAGTTTAGTCTGCAATCTGAACAAAGGCAGGGCTTTCAAGTTTCGTTTTCAGATACAAATGTCTTTCCCTGTAATAAAACTCGGTGCCACAAAAAGAAAGCAAATGTGTTAATCTAACTTTTCTTATTTTTTTGTCAGTATATAATTTTGCATTTTTATCTACACTGTAATTTCTGTGAAAGTACGTTTCTTCTGGAGTTGGGGAAAGAAGATTAACATCCAAAACTTTAATACTAGCTACAATATTTTAAACTAAATGCAACATAAACCATCTTAGCCCAGGTAACACCTATTAATCACAGGGGTCAGATTTCTCACACGTGAGCGCAACTACAGTTGTTACTTTGAAAATAACAATTAACTCAGCTATATTTTTAAGTCTGCCATTCAAACATTCCTTAAAATTCAGTAACAGAGATGGCCGCTAATGAAAATGAAAGGGAGCAAAGTAATTAAAAATGCTGATTGATGCTGACAGCAAAAAGTAAGCAGTCCCAGCAATGTTGTCAGCTGATGAGAGAGACAACTACCTAAATGGTCCCCTCATCTTAAGGATTTCTTTCTGTCTCTCTAGCATGATGTCAGGAAGGTGAAGGGATTGACTGTAAAATAAAATAATGCTAGCCATGGCAGCCTCCTTCACATCATTTTGGGGTATAACAAATTAAAAAATAACAGTAACCATTTACTTAAATACAGAGGCATTAGCAATGCAGAAAAGTTTAAGATTTGCTGGAAAACTGTTTTTTGTTCAGTTTTTGAGTGCGGTCTCCTCTAACTATTCAGTCCTGTACCTATGTTGCTACAAAATAGAAGGAAGAGAATTAAGCAATAATCAACATGCATTATGTGAACTGTGCCGTCTTTACCCACTTGTACCTACATTACATCATTGGGACAATGTTGTTTTGGTCTAATGAAAACACTGTTGGGCAAATAATGCATAACCTACAGAGCACCCATCTATTACTGCTTTATACTTTGCTCCAACATTTCTGAAGTAATTTTTGTTTTTTGATCTGTTCTTTTGTTCTTGTTTGTTTCATAGAAATGCCCTTATAAATAAAATAGACCATTTGGTTTACCTACGCTTTGTGTCATATTTAGAATTATTTCATTTTTGTTTTAATTAACATTTGTTTAAGGCTGTAGGTATGCAATAGGCATGCAAATGAGCACCCAGCCTTAGTCAATGATTCAGAATGCAGGAAGAAATCATGCACAATACACTGCCACGGTATTGCAACCACAGATCACGTACACAAAACCACAGAACAAATGCTGATTCCTCTCGAATTCCTATGTGCTGTTTAGCATTACATAGCTGAGCAAAAGCATCAGTAGCACCACTGAAAAGTCTTACAAAATAATACTTTTGTCTACTAGCAAGATGTAACCCTTTTAGGTGTAGCTCTTACTTTCTTATTTTCAGAATCAGGGACAAATCCAGACATAATCAGGGACAACTATGGACACTTTTTAAAATACTAATACTACTAACTTGAGAAATTGGCAGAAAAAGAGAATGTGAATTAACATGCATTCTCTGAAATAAACGAAGTCTAGAACTCTAATTGCTATAATTATTTATTAAGTGTAATTTACAATATTTTTTTTCCAAAATCACCAGTCTTATGTGGAATTGGGAGGAACAGAACAAAATGTTGAGTCTAAATCAAGGAAGTCCCTGAAAATCGGACAGATGAAAAGCATGGGGTACGGACTAACCTGCTGCCAAAGACATACATAGTCTCCTTTTCCAGCTGTATTTCTTGCATTGGGTCAACAAATCAGCGTATTATACTAATGTGCCCTTCTTCATGGTCATGAAAACAGTATCACACCCTGCCATTACTGTGGGGCAGTGAGCAGTCCTGGTGTATAACTGTTCTTCTGTAACAACAGAACTGGCAGCTGGAATATTTTGGAGTTATGCAGGTTGATGTTTTCACTTCATGATAGATGTCCAGTGTTGTGCTGGGGCTGTCTATTCGAATGTCAAGTGAAGGACTGTTAAAGCTTCGCTATGAGAATCAGTGCACTTTGTTATAAAAACAACAGCACCACAGTGCTGTACTTCATTACTAAGAGCAATGTCGTTAAAGATGCACACATGTGCAGGCGTCTAGAAACACCACAGTGAAGTGCTTCATTTGCTTCTGTCTTATTACATATGATGACTTAAACACTCTGAGCTGTAGCAGACATGCATTGATGTTTCGATTCGGTATGTTACTTTTGAGGGCAGTGCATGGCAATCAAGGAATGTGAAGGTTTCAATCAACAGCTGTGCTTTGCATTTTTTTCTTTCTGAATTTTTTACATATTCTGTAAAAGAAGCTGTGAATTTTGAGCTGGTGGTAATATGTTGCATTTAAACTTATAAAGAGGATTCACGCACCGTTGCTGTTGCCTAGTGGGTATTTGGTACTCAGGGGAGGTAAGATCACTTTAGTGAATTACTCTAGTTTGCAGTCGGTTGCACCTCAATAAACTCTGTATGGTGTTACTGTTGTTGGGTAACTACTGCACATCTGACAAAGCACACATCGACTTCTGCTATTATACTTTGCTGCTCAGTAGCCAGGTCTTATTCAAGTAGGGTTATAAGAAATATTATACCATGACCCCCCCAAAACGTGCACGCTGATTGGCCAGCGTGCCCGTTGTAAATCGAGTTATACTAATGGAAAAAGGTCCGGTCGCCCGGACTTTTTTCCATTAGTATAACTCGTTTTTTAAAACACTGTCTCGCTATGTTAAATGGGTTTAACATAGCGAGACAGCTTTAAAATAAACAACGGAGATCTCCGTTGCTTATTTTAAAGCTGTCTCGCTATGCTAAACCCATTTAACAAAGCAAGACAGGTTTTAAAAAAAAAGCAATGGAGAAAGCAAGATCTCCGTTGCTTGTTTTACTGTTTCGCTATGTTAAATGGGTTTAACATAGCGAGACAGTTTTAAAATAAGCAACGGACATCTCCGTTGCTTATTTTAAAGCTGTCTCGCTATGTTAAACCCATTTAACATAGCGAACAGTAAAAAAAAAAAGCAACGGAGATCTTGCTTTCTCCGTTGCTTTTGCCACAACTCTGATGTACTGCGCAGGCGCAGTACATCAGAACTGACGCTGATGCCAGACATCTGCGGAAGGGCAGTAAACAGGCATTATAGTATGCCATTATTTAAGAAAAGTAATAGTTTCTTTTCTTAAATAATGTCATGGTATAATAGCAATAACCACTTCTGGGTGTGGGTAATGCTGTATTTACCCATGGTTGGCTTTGTTTGGTCCCTCGGGCTTCACCCTCGGGACCAAACCACGCCAACCGTGGGTAAATCCAGCATTACCCACACCCAGGCGTGGGTTATTGCTATAGTATTACACTCAAATATGGCCATTGATTGACTATCAGGTTCCATGGCTTAATTAAGCACTGCGTCACAGTTGTACGTATGTTATCCAAGGCTTACACAAGATTAGGATGGTTTGTTTATGGAAACTTTAAAACCTTCTGCAATGGGTGGTACTGATTTAGCCCTCATGGCCAGTCAAAGCCAGCTGTGGGTAAATGTGCATTACCCACACACAAGTGCGGTGTATTGCTGTTACATAATATTATTTAAGAAGGAACTTTTTTTTCATATCTATCAACGTCCGAACATTAAAAGTTATAATACTGGCCTTTAAAAATTAAAGCAGAGGATCAGAAAGAAGAGACTTCCTTTTTTGTCTTTTCAAAATGGAATGTGTTTACTTACCAGATCCTATAGTGAATCTTTGTATAGGCTTAGGTTACCATTTAATAAAGTATATTCCCATAAACACGTCTGACTTTACGAGAACATCATAAATCTAGGAAGAGCAAGGCTAAATATTACAAACAAAAATAATAATGCTATGCCTGCATCATAGCAGTTTAAGGGTATTACTCTTTCATAAAAAATTGTGCTGGTAATTCCTTTTCTGTTTGCTGAAGTGCACTGAGTACATTAGGACCCATTTTAGTTTCATTTTCTGTAATGTACATTACTTTATAATACTGCCTCATCTACAAACTGTATTAACATTTATATTTTATTTGTATTACTTATTTATTGCTAAACTATAGAATGCCACTATAAAAATATTTTATAATTTTTCAAATAATGCTATTGTACACTTTGAAATTGCAAAGTTTGTGCTTCTTTTTCTGACCCGTTCGGGAATTGCAGAGTACTCACTCACTTGTACTTTTCGTCATTGTATAAATACCCTACATAAACATTCGGATATGATAGAAGATTTATAATGCTTCATCAATTTATTTGTAAGTAGCGCAGATTTACAAAAATATTTGAGAAGCTCTTTATTATCATACCTCAGCTTTATTGCAAAATTACAGTAAATGTAATATAACTAATATTCAGCCTTCTCTCAAATAAACTTGCCTAACTAAAGACAATCAAATATTATCACAATTATTACCCATGGCAGAAGGCCTTCTCAATGGGTAAAAAGCTACACAACAATAAAGAATAAATGTCATCTCTATTAATAGTATTGCAGTTGAAATACTAAAAGCTAATACTGTACTTTTTATAGGGTCAGAATGTATAATCAAGTCAGGTGGATTAGAAAGGCGCAGAACTACATATGTTATCCCAGATCCTGAATATTTTTGGTGACACATGTTGGATTATGGGTATACAAATTTCAGAAGAAAACTTCAGGACTACGGCTCATACCATGCCGGATAACCATAAAGTGTACATGCAGGGAAGTAGTAACGTGTATAAAGTCGCAAGAATAAAGCGTAAATAGTCATAAAGTGTAGAACAGAAATGACTCTACACATTAAGGAGCCCAAATGATTGACTAAGTGAAAATCTCAGCCTACGACTTCTTGTAGAAAATGTCTTTGACAACAACTGAGTATGGTGTGGGAGAGTTGTGGCTTTCACTCGAAAGAATTTCCCCTTCGCCTACTTAATATAAGCAGTCGCCATGTAAATTGGATAAGTAACACTTCAGGGGTAACAAGCAGAGTGATGTTTCAGTCGTTTCCATTAGAACTTAATTTTAGGATACTTGAAAAGGGTTGTGGAAGGTGAGCATATCTTTCAATCTCTTAGCTCAAGAATTGGAAAGAAGGTTTATATACGTAGACATTTGCTAGGGTAACAGGTTTTGCATTAGCAAGCATTTTCTGAAACTTAACTCTTTTGTTATTTAGTAACTGCATTACTTAATGCTTTGTAAGAAATTTACAAAAGTTAGGAAAAAGCGCCCCCCAAAGAAAAAGAGGTGCAGGCAATGGATATGCAAACTTTTTAAGGACGTCCCTATCACAGCTCTAAACTATATCTAGAAAGGATCGGAAGCACTTAAAATATAGGCACTACTAAAATAATGTGAATTGCTATTTGTTTTTTTGAAACAAACAAAGTTTATAACTCTTTAAAGGAAGAAACTGTTGTCCAAGGGTAAAAAGGCACAAATTCCAAAACCTCCCTCTTTAGCCTCAACAAGCAAATTAGAGCACTAGTGAAAACCTCCAAAGCCAATTAGGAATTAGAACTAGCCTCCAAAACAAAGGCTAACCACAAAGCCTTTTTCAGTTACGTCAGAAGCCACCATGGTAAAGCCCAGGTTTGTTCTGAATTAGTTCTTAATGGTACCACTTACACTGATCCTGTTGACTTAGTCAACCTGCTAGCATATAGGTTCAGTGCAAACTTCACTCCCCTGTCCCCCCCCCAAAGACCCATTCAACATCCCCGATACTTACCCTGCACCTCACATCTCTGTAGATCAAGTATTAAAGGCCCCATCCAAGGCAAAAAACACAGCTTCCATGGGACCTGATAGTATCTCAGGATGGATTCTGCAACATCTCCAGCAAGAACTAGCCTCAGCATTGAGCACCCTATTCAACCACAGCTTAAGTATAGGCTTCATTCCAGCAGAGTGGAGAACTGCCATTGTCATCCCTTTGCACAAAGGTGGTGCTACTACTGACCCTGGAAACTATCACCCCATTAGCTTGACAAGTCTGATCTGTAAGGCCATGGAGCGTATTATTATGGACCTCATAAACAAGGGCATAAGCAATCTCCAAGCACTTGACCCCACCCAGTTCAGTTTCATCAAGGGCAGATCTTGCCTTTTGAGCCTGGTTGACTTTTTTGAGACTGTCACCAAGGCACTGTATGAGGAAAGTTAGTACATACAGCTTACCTTGACTTGGCGAAAGACTTTAACACAATCCCCCACTCAGGCATCATCGAAAACCTAACACAACTTGGCATAAATCCCTATCTCATCAGGTGGGTGGCCAACTGGCTCACTGTTAGGACTCACAAGGTCAAAATTGGTGCCACCACCTCCAACAGCAGACCTGTCACTAGTGGTGTCCCCCAGGGATCTGTCCTGGGACCCCTGTTGTTTGGCATCTACTTCTCAGAGGTCCAGGCAAAGACAAAAGGCCTGTGGCTGACCAAGTTTGCGGACAACTGTAAGTTGGTTGCTGTCACTGACTCCCCAAATGATGTTAACATACTTCAAGAGGGTCTCACAGCAACAAATGACTGGTGCCAAAGTCATGGCCTTAAGTTAAATGCAAAAAAAGTATTATCATACTATTCTGCAAAAACGCAGCCTCTGCTGATTACCACATTAATGGCGATCCCCTAAGCACACAACCTGTGGTGAGAGACCTGAGTACAAAAGTTGAAAACAATCTCACATTTGACCATCATGTACCAGCAGTGGTCAGAAAAGCCTTTTAGTTGGTTCATCTCATAAGTAAAAGGGATTGCATCCAGAAAAAAAAAGGAGGTTATTACCTCTCTGTACTCCTCCCTCATTAGGCCAGTAATTGAGTACAACACCCCATTTGGTATGCACCTCTCCAAACACTTGCACCAACTGGAAAGGCCACAGAAATACCTCACAAAGAGAATCCATGGCCTCTAACACCTGTCCTATGTGAACAGATTCAAATCCCTATCACTTTACTCTGTATCATATAGATTGCTCAGAGATGATCAGTGTCTCACCTACAAGGCAATCTCAGACCCTGGTCTACTAGAGATGCTCCATATCCCTAAGTTTAACTCCTCATGTAGTACCCAATCAAAAGGCTTAAATCTAATATGTGACATTAACAAAACCTGCTGGAGAGACAGGTTTGTCTCCCAGAGGCTGTCCTGTCTCTGGAATACACTCCCCATACACGTCAAACAAAGTACGTCACTGATCCTCTTCAAGTGCAGCCTTGATGAGTGGATGAGTAACCACAAATTTGTCCCAGAGATTCCACCTGTATCCTTCACTGACAGGGGTGACAGGTACTGATTGGGGTTTCTTCTCTGGGGATAAACTTGTAAGGGCCCCAAAGCCATTAGCCTGATAATCTCCTATGATCTTAATTGTTGGCATAATTTATTAATTATAAGGCTTTGTATTAGAAACATACTTCACAGGATGAGCAGTAGCAAGTCCCATCCAAACCCCGCAACCAGCCAACAATGGGTGATAGTAAAGTAATTTTCATACAGATGGTGGCATGCGACATGACTATTCATTGTCTATTCGCAGTTTGCCCTCTTCTTCAAGTTAGTGGATCTTGGAGTTTGTATATTTAATTTGTGGGGGGTGCAGGATGGCTTGGCCCCCTGCAAAAATGAAGGAAAAAATACTTGCAGTCTTTTCCATAACATGCCATGTCCATTTCACCTGTCAATCACTGAGATTACGCCCACTTCTGCACAGATCGGCCTGAAAGATACTTTTCTAATACAATACCAATCGATTGTCTAAAAACTGTTTTTTTTTCAGCTTTTCAGAATAGTTCTTTTTAGCCACTTTGATTTCTTTTGTCAGTGTATTCCTTACCTGTCTAAAAAGTGTTCTATCCCCACTTCTGTAGCCATCTTCCTTGGCTTAATGAAGCTGCTTAAGTTTAGCAGTAAACTAGGGTTTGCTGTTGTTAAATTTTAACCATGTCTTAGTGGAGACACACATCTTCACAGAAGTTAACATAAGATGTTAATGTGTCTGCCAGTTCATGCAAGTAGCAACAGAATCTTCAAAGACACAGCAGTCCATACAATCAAAGCAGGCTTGCAGCTTCTGCTTTGCCTCAACAGTCCACCTTCTCGCAGCACTGATCACAAGTTTAGCAGATTTTAACTTTCTGTTATAGGTAGGAAGCAAATGAATCAAACAATGATCAGAAATGCATAAAACTACACAGGGGCAGCACAATATGTATCTTTTAACACTGTATAACAATGATCCAGTGCGTTCCTGTCTCTGGTGTGGCGTGATATATGCTGTGTAAGTTTAGGAAGCTCATGACTCAGATTTGCCTTATTAAAATCCCCTAGAATAATCAGAAGGGAGTTTGGATAATTCTGCTCAGTGCACATTATCTGATCAGACAGTTTTTGTAGCACTGCACTCGCAAAGTCTTGAGGTGGAATGTAAACACAAACGAGAATAAATGAAGAGAATAAAAAGGTCTACAATCAACAAAAAATGTTTCTAAGTCAGTGCAGCACATTTTACTTAACACCGTGACATCAGTACATCAACCTTCATTTATATAAAAGCAAATTCCACATCCCTTACTCTTCCCCTGATGTCTCCAGTACTCTGCACTGTAAAGTTGAAAGCTGGGCAGATATAATGCAGAGTCCACAATGGATTAATTTAGCCAGGTTTCTGTGAAACACAATACAGAAGAAAGTGAAAAATCCTTGTGAGTTTCATTGAGAAGTAACAGCTTATCTATCTTATTGCATAGGCAGCTGAGGTTCAACAGATGTAAACTTGGGAGCACTGTTCGAGAACCCCGCTGTCTCAGCCTAACAAGTGCACCACGTGCTTCCCCCTTTTTAGATACTTATGTCTATCTCTGTTGCTAACAGCTGGTGCTCCCCCAGCTAGGATCTCTAGAAAATTTCTTAATTGTGAAAAATCCGGTCACATTGCACAAAGGGAATTACCAAATATTCAACAATTCTTCACTAGTATTCTTAATTACAGTTAATACCAAACAAGAGGACAAATAAACAAGAACGAACAGAATACTAGAGAGCACTAGCCGCCATTCGTGGTGTCATCTTGTTTTTTTTTTGGAAAAGGTTTAATTAAGGGTTTAACTAAGCCACAGGCTCTATGTAAATGGTAAAATATCTAATGGAATTGTGAAGCCTGTTACTTGATAAAACACTGTTATTCGATAAAACACTGTTACTTTAAACAGAGATATCTTTCAGTTTTAAAGGAGAATGAATTAAAAGTTATTAGCAAACCCTTGGTTTATTAAGTATTCAGGATTGCTGTACTAGTTTTTTTGGTTCGACTGACAAGTTACAAAATATCAAGATAAGGTAACTTGCTATGATTGTGAGCCCCCAGCAACTGCAGGGTTCGCTGGTGCCTAAAGATGGCTATGAGGGTCTGTAAAGGTATAGATCAAAATATAGAAAGCATAGGTTTTAGTAAAGGTACTTCTGCTATTACAGCACATAAATATTTACAGGATATTTAGCACGCAAATTTAAAAGACAGACTTCTATTACAGCACACAGAAATTAAAAAGGTAAATAGGATTATTAGTAATGAGTCTAGCTGAAGATTACAGGCACAAGTTAATACAGTATGTGGAAATTATACTTCAAGACCAGTTATAACATGTTAAAGAAATGCACAATTATAATTACATCATAAAGCAGAGACTTTGATCCAAACAGATCATAAATTCTCAAGTGACACCTAGTGGTCAAAATTAAAAATGCAAGTTTATTTACCAGATAAAATTTATTTTATATTAGTTCTTGTGATCATTATAGTATCCTTTGTGGACCATATTAATAGATTTTTAAAGTAATAACAAAAAAATTTACTGGAAGGCAGCAGAAACACCATGAATAAAATAATTTACATTTATGCACAGAAATTTAGCACTTTCGTCTAAAGACATTTAAATACACTATTAAAAAATTAACTCTTAAATACAATTTTGTATGTAAACCAGGCAGTATTAATAAATATACTATTCTAATAAACACATTATACAGAAACTTTCATTAATACCAGGAAAAGATACTTTCATTAATACTAGGAAACTTTTCTGTCCTATAGTTAGTTCCAAAAGATTTGAGGGGAGGTAATGACAAGAACAAAATTCTTAAATGAGAAACTTTCTGGCAAGTTAAGATGCAAGCAGACAAATATGCTAATATTAATGAAAGTATCCGTATAAAGTGTTTTTTTGAATAGTATTTGTTAATACTGGCTGGTTTACATACAAAATTGGCATTAATTACATGGGTTTCATAGACAGTGGTGGTGCTGCGGTAGCGTTGTCGCCTCACAGATAGACATTGCCCTGTTCGATTCTCAGCTACAGCATCTTCTGTGTACAGACATGCATGAATGGGCGTACCTTCGTTGAAGGTTGTGCGTCAGGGCTGGCAACTCGGCACGTAAAAATCTACTGCCAATCATTAGCGGACCGGAGTTCCACTGTGGCGACCCCTAACCGTGAAAAGCCGAAAGAAACAACAACAGACTGAATTGGAACCATTAGTTGATTGGTTAAATATTTAAGTGCTAATTTTTTACCGCACTTTTCACTCTGATGAAGTCTTCAAACAAAAGCACTAAATCTCTGTGAATAAATATAAATTATTTGACTCATGGTATTTCTGCTGCCTTCCAGTAAATGTTTTTTGTTACAAGTTTGTTTTAACATTCTATGGAGTGTTTTGCTCTTTAGATTTATAAAGTAATTACAAATGTAACTACAGAAAGAGACACCTGTGTGCGTTCAGGTATCTCAGGAGCAGGAGTTGCATCTGGTATCATTTAAATGTACAAAAATACAGTATTCTCTTTCCATAAGTGTAGAAATTCAGCCATATTAAAGCAGGCTTCACAGTTTGAGTTTCAGTGAATAAATAACCTTCAGTAAAAAAATACTGATAAGAACAGAATGTGCTGTACATTTGAGGACAAACACATTTGTTTGTATGGTACAATTATTGGGAACCAAGGCTAAGGAGGCATGTAGAGTTTTGCAGGGTTTTGGTATTATTAGGAAATACTTCAAATACAGTTAAGTTAGTTTATTTGAACTGATATGCAGAAAGTCTTTGTAGTCTAGACAGTTGAGCCTCAGTACTGAAGTCTGGTCAAATATCCAGCATTCCAGAATATTAGTGATACTATTCAGTAGGAAACTCAATTTATATTATTTAGGAGAATCAGAATATATGTGCAGAAGCTTTGGATATATTTATCGGCACTGTTATACTTATCATCACTGTTACTGTTATCCAGCATTCCAGAATATTAAAGAATTTCTACAGACTGTTATAGTTTATCAGCACTGTTACCGGAGACAGTATTCAGATATTGTTAACATCTACCTCCACAGTATATAACTAAGCATTCCTAACCAAACTACAGTTTGCAGACTTTATTGTGAAAGGTACAAGAAGAATTGGCCCACAAAGGAGAGACTGGCACCCGTTCAGCACAAATTTGGGTAATTAAGAGATAAAGACAATCCTTCCAGTTTCTTCCAGTTGTTTACAGCTCATTCCAGTATTCTACAGTCATATCAATTCTTATAAAACATTTGCATTAACATCCACATGAAATATAGCAATCTAGTTGGGTGAGGTATGAAGGGCAACTGCCCTGGGCACAAAGTATTGTCTAAGGGTGCAATCATCCAATCCTGATCTCACTTTAATGCAATACTGTTTTTTTTTTTTTAAATACTATAAAAATATAATAGTGGCTGGTTGGTCTTCACTTGTTAATAAAGTGGGGTTACATAATCGAAGTGGCAATGTCAAGTGCAAAGTCCACTCATTTTCTTAAAAACTTGTAGTCGAGTTGCAGATGTAAACAGGAATAGTGCACTTATAAACTTTACAGAAATAGTTACCATTTGTGAAATATGTACTGTTTGTATATCTAGAGTAGTTTGTATTACTTCATTCTCAAAATCTGTATGACTTTTATAGGGTGTTTTAATTTTGAGGTAAGTGTGAGTACCAGCTATAATCTATTCATGAAGTCATTTTAAAAGTAGCATAATACCCCTTCCAGAGTCTCGATGGCAGGAGTTAGCATGTTTCACATACTAATATATGCATGATGTCATCACCAGTTAGCAACACAAGTAAAGTGTGTGTGTGACCATATACCTTTATTATGTCAGTCAAGTAGGGAACACCTCAACCTGTGCAGTCCAAATCTGGAGTGATCTTCCATCACTTCAGCACTAGAACACATTGGACTATGCCACAAAGAGGTAATAAGATTCATCAACATAGAATATAATAAGATTCACTGTCATAAAATGTGTTTGAATCTCATTGCACATTCATGGCATTGTGTGACATGTTCCTAGGGGTGCCGACAATGTTTCTCTCATGATGTTCATCATAGTGATCACTGCTGCAGTCGTCTTAGCTTTATGGGTTATATTCTGTGAAAGATATAACAGCCAGCCAGCTTACAAAGCTTCAGGGCAGCCTCCATGTGCCCAAACTGTCTGCCAGTTTGAGCTGAGCTGACTGAAAGACAACATTGGGTGTGTAGCTGTGACGGTCCCTACTCCAGGCCAGTATTCAAGGAGTCTCAGTCTGCATCACTGACACTGGTGAGCGACAGCCACTAGGGACAAAAATGGATACACAGAGTATTTTCAGAATGCAGCTCTCTGCATCAAGCACAATTTCTCTTATGAGCACACAAGAAGCACATTCCAGACCTGGGGCTGGACTCTCTGTGTCTGTCTGTCTGTCTCTCCAGGATCCAAAAACACTCCACACTGACCATTTTGGACCTCTGTGACCCTGTTTCAAGTACCTGACACATACACTTGGATATTTGATTTTCACACAAACACAATTACACCTGGGAAAGACTGGCACAGATTTACCAGCTGTGACTCCTCGACCCAGACTATAGGGTAATTACACTGCCACTAGTCAGCTACTCTAAGGCTCTTACAAGGGTACCCAATTACACTGAGTAAAATGAATACTAATACAAATGGTAGAGTTTGACCAATGCAGCAAGGCTTTCAGGAGTGGCTACAGTGTCGGTAAAACAAGTATAAGTACACTTAAGATGTTAAAAAATTCTCTAAAAGACCAGCCACAATTAAAGGTATAAAATATGTAATAATACATATTAAAATGGAAAACATCAGAATACTGAATATCTAGATACAATAAGCACCAGAGTTTCAGTCACCGGAGATATAAAAACAGCACAGTTGGATAGAGTCACACAGATGCAGGAAAAACATAACTAATCTCACTAAATTTTCCTAACTGACTAAAGAATTACTGTTCCCTAGTTAAGTTACTTACTACAGCAAGGCAAGATGACGAGTGTTGAGTTGTTTACTACAGCAAGACAAGATGAGGTGTGAGGTTGTCTGAGATATCTGTAAGAGATCTTTCCTGTCAGGTTCTGAGAAACAAAGTGCTGCTGAGAGTTCCATCATATCTCTCACTAATATCTAAAAAAAAATCAGTTCTGGTTATAGAATGACATCACATCTGGACATCTGACTGTGGTACAGTACATACCCAGAGCAGTGCTAAGATCTGTTGCAGCATCTGAAAGCTATAAAATAATTTCAAAAACTTCCACCCTTCCAGCGTAGCAATTAGTTCACACCTAAGGGCAATACAGTAAGATTCCTAGTCCTGGTTTTCCCAGACATTTTTGCCTCTGGCTGCAATTAGACCTGTAAAATAAAATATTTATGGCCTAAACCAACTCATTTAATTTTCAACCTATTTTCAAAATTAGCTGGACTGAGATTAACCTCTTCCCTTCCAGAAATCTCTGTTAAAACATATACATTTAATCAGTTATAATAAATATGTCCGACATACATCTATATCTCTTTTCTGTCCAGCAGGACCCACTGCTGATGCATTTTTAACACAAGCATCTGTACAAATCAGTGTGATAATCAAATAACATAACATTCTTTACAAAACTCCAGCTAGCTATGTTGGCACATATAACATATGCATTGCCCTACTCTCCCTAGCACAGATGGCACTACCTCATATCATCACAAAGCCCTTCAAAGCTTTACTGCCACAGAAGAGTACACTCCTCTGATGCTTTCGAGTTCGAGTATTGACAATCAGCTTATGCTTTCTACTGATTGGCAGATAAGGTCCCTTTAGGGAAAAACCCTTCTATATTCTTAATTTTGTTGATGTTTTATTGCTTTCCTTTTCATTAAAGTTATTTTAAAGCTTGGAGTATTGTGTTTTAACAGACTCTCATGAGACTGTAACATATTTTTAAACAAAGCATTTGTTTTTATTTATTTAACGTAACTGAAAATACTTTTTTGTGAACAATTTGTGTTTATTTTACTTTTGTGGAGATAGCATAGTATTTTAAAGTTGTTTTTACATGTTTTTCTGTCAAAAAGCAACTGTCATAAACTGCTTGTCTTCTCTGGGGAAAGAGGCACCATTTTTGACTTGACCATGGAACAGACTACCTGTCCCATGATTGGTCCTTCTTCTGGCCACAAAAAGAAAAAAAAATAAGCAAACAGCACTCATCATTTACCCTGTATCCTTGTGGTGTAGCTCCTACACCCCCAATGGAACAGTGTTAGCCATAAACTCTGCATTTGTTGGGGTCCCCTCAGTGGGCAAAGGAAAGCTACTCTTATTGGTCCTGAGAGAGTGAACAAACAAGGTTTCCCTGTTGTGTTAGAATGCTTTGCCCATCCCTGGGAAACTGCTGATGCCTTTAGTTAACACTGTTGACCCTATTTTTCCTGTCAAAAACAATCAGAAAACCAAACATGCATGTACTCCTCCTCATTTTTTTGATTGTTTTGTTTTTGGACAGGAGTAGCTTACTGGGTTTGACTCAGGGTTTAATTCAGGCTATTGATCCTTCTTGTAAAGTAGTTTCTGGTAAAAGAAAGAGGAATTCCTCTATCCTGAAGAGAGTCATAATTCTGAATCTGACCAGGAAGATGCATGAATGTATACAAGAAGTTTTTTTTCCTGTCAGATTTCTGATTCATACTCAGAAGAGAGGTTACTTTCTGATTTTCCCTGTTGGGGTTTTGCTTTCTCTGAGACTATTACTAGAACGTGCCAGTGTTTTCAGTGAAAGAACGCTGAGGTTTCTTGGCTCCTCAGAAAATACTGAGTTGTTACAGAAGGATGTTCCAGAACCTATACAGATTCATTTTGTTCTGTCTTCTTTAGAGGATGTGTGTCTGTTACTGCCTGCAGTTTTCTTGATGGCCAGACAATTGTCCCTAAAAAAGTAGAGACAGAATGTATAACGTTCCTCTGTATTTTAAAATGTTATATGCTATTCCCAAACCAGACCCAGCAGCTATAGCTTTAGTTCATCGAACTGCTGCTAAACACTTTAAGTCCAATCCTACTCTTTCTGATAAGCATGGGAAGGTTATTAATAATTATGGGGGAAAAGGTGTATACATCTACAAGTTTGATTTTTCTGAATTTTGAATTGTCAGGCTCATATGTTAAAGTTTGTTTTGACAAACTGTGAAAGTATGAGGAAGGTTTTATTTTCAGTTTCATCTTGTGAGGAAAATCTGCTTTAAATAACTTTGTTTCTTCTATTGCACATGTCACTACTCATTGTTTACAGCGTGTATAAATCTTTTAATACTTCTTCCAGGGCTGTGGCACTGTTTTGAGGAGGTTTGCATGGCTGCATTCTGAGAACCTCCCAGATGTTAAAAATGAGATTTTAAATTCTCTCTTGGATAGAGATTTATTGTTTGGTCCCACTGCTGCAGAGGTGATCAAAAACTGTGATGAAAGGGTTAAGCCGATCAAGAGAATATCTAGAATTTTCAGCCTTCCTTTGCCTAATTTTCCAAAGGATTTTCTCTCTCTTTATCCAGTTTTGGCAAAAAAAAAAAAAAAAAAAAAAGCCCCAGAATAAACAGTCTCAGAAAAATACAGGTAAGCAGATGTTTAAGAAGAAATAGCAAGGGGTTCCAGAAAGAAGTCTTAAACCTCCCAAAACCAAGCACAGTCCAACAAGTCTGGATTATTATTTAAGATAGCTTGCCCTACTAGTGGGGGTTAGGGTTAGCATAAGGGTTAAGCTGTTTACCTCACAGTCACAAGGTACATGGTCTAATTTTCACCTTTGAGGGAAACTAGCTAGTCTTAAAATGGCATACAAGGCTAGCTAGCCTATTACTTACCTATGAACCTTGTAAACCCCTCCCACCCTAACTCCCATTTTTCTTCCAGAGGGTCTGAACCTCCATTTTTTTTCTATTTGGCAACAGATAGATTCAAACAAATTAGCTCAGAAAATCATTCCTCAAGTTTACAGATGGCAGTGGGATGAAATTCCTCCTTTCTAGGAATTCATTTCTCATCCACCAGATCAGACACGTTTGCTTCCAACAATTCTTCATCACATGCTGCCCAATGAGTGATAGAACCAGTTCCTTCTTCTCAGGTTGGGAAGGGTATTTATTCAAGGATGTTCTTAGTGCCAAAGAAAGAAAATTCTTGGAGGCCAGTTCTGCATCTTTCTTTCCTAACCTGTTTGTGATAGTGCCCAAGTTCAAAATGATGTCACTTCACAACCTGCTACTACTTCCTCCTCTTTCAGGTTTTCTAGCAGCAATACACTTAAAAGATGCTTATTATCACATGCATATTCACCTAGACTTCAGACGTTTCTTAAGGTTTTGTGAGTCTGAACCACATTATCAGTTCTCTGCCTTAGCCTTGGGATGATCCATTGCACCAAGAATGCTCACAATGTATCTAGCTCCAGTTATAGCTCACTACACGTTAAAGGTATCCACATTTTTCCATATTTAGAAGACTTGCTTATCTACATAATCTTTTCCAAAGTCTCAGAAATCTCTCTCATGGGTCAGAGATCTCGTGCACAAGCTCTTTCTTGACTCCTTCACAGGGATTGTTTCAGGGATGTCAAGTAGACACCTCAGTTCAAAGAGCTTTTCTTCCACAGGAAAAAAAAATAGTTCTTTATCTAGATCTGTTTCTAAGGTTTTCCATGCACACTTTGGTCACTGCAAAGGGAATATTTCAGGAGTTTGGGTTTCATGGCATATATGATTCTCGTGATATCCCTGGTGAAACTCCACACGAGAAGGATACAATGGTATCTGAAATCTCTTTGGTTGCAGCATCAACACCCTTCATCTTTTCAAGTTCCAGTGCTGGAGTTTTTCAGAAGACAAATATCTTGGCAGAGACAGCAGCTATCTTCCCTTCTCCCTCCCTATTCAAAGGCAGTCTTTGCAGTTTCAGGAAGGATCAAACTGCGGGGGGTGTGGGACACCAAGGACAGATGCAAGCACTTAAATATCAAGGAGATGCTTGCCATGATCAAGGCACTCAACTGTCTGAACTATCTTTGGTTCTAGGACCTCGGCAATCAGTTAAAAACAATACCATGGTCATGTGCAATATCAACAAGCAAGGGATACTAAGTTGTACCTACTTTGCAGACTAGCCATGTTATCTTGGGATATAGAGTCACAACACTGTCTCACTCTATACGCATCCCACATTCCATCAGAGAAAAACTGTGTGGCAAACAAGCTGAGCAGAACCAGGGCAGACCCTCACAAGTGGAAATTAGATCAGGAGATCTTCCAAGATTTGATACATCTGTGGGGAGTTCCTCAAATAGACTTCTTTGCCTTATTTCTGAAAAATCAACTGGTAAGATTATGTTTCACGACTCCATGCAAGAAGTCCTGGAAGACAGATGGCCTTTATTTTTCTTGGACAGGAATCATAAGATCATCGACTCATAGGAGGTTACTAGGTTAACAGCCCCAGCACCCCTACAAGCCCAGCCAAATTCAACCTGTGTTCCAAAGGGTGTCTGGTTCAAGCAGGCACAAAAATCAGCACCTATTGCCCCTGTACAGGAGAGACACAGGTGGAACCCCTGGGTGGAATTTCTGGCTACCCATCCAATTGACCAAACTGCTCTTAAATAGGGGCAATGAGGAGCTTTGTTTAACATGAATAGGAAGCTTGTTCCAAAGGTGGGGCAACCTCTGTGAGACAAATCCGAATATCCAGCAAGTTCTGTTGATGTCACATACCAGGTTAAGGTCATTTGAGTGAGTGACCTGTGTGCCATTTGACTTGTGAATGTGCAGCATTTCCGTTAAAGCTGGGTCAGAGATTGCTCTATATGCAAGGCACAGGTCACCTCTTAGCAGTCTGTATGACACAGAGTAAAGTGACAATGATTTCAGTCTGTCTGCATAAGACAGATCTAAAAGACCCTGAATTTTCTACTTTAGGAATCTTTGTGGTCTCTTCAATTGCTGCAGGTGTTTGGAAAGGAACATACCAAAGGGAGCACTGTACTCTATTACTGGCCTGATGAGGGAAGAGTACAGAGGGGTTATAACCTCTTTTTTTCTGCAGACAATGCCCTTACATATGAGATGAGCAATATAAAATGCCCTTCTTACCACTGTGGAGACATGGTGATCGAAGTTAAGGTTGCTGTCAACCTGTGTGTCCAGATCTCTCACCACTGACTGTATTGCTATTGATGTGGTAGTCTGCAGGAACATCACCCTTGCCGAAGAGGATGATAATGCATTTTTTTTTTGCATTAAGTTTAAGTCCATGACTTTGGCACCAGTCATTAGTCTGCATAAGACTTTCTTGCAGGATGTTGACATCACTAGGGGGTTTCAATGATTGCGCCCAATTTGCAGTTATCAGCAAAAATTGTCAGCCACAGTCCTTTAGTTTTAACCTGCACTTCAAAGAAGTAGATTCTGAACAGTAAGGATCCCAGAACCGATCCCTGTGGAAAACCACCAGTTACGGGTCTGCTGGAGGAGGTGGGGTCCCCTATTTTGACCATATGAGGTCTATCAGTGAGACGGTTTGCAACCCAAAAGACAATATATGGGGCTGATGCCCAGCTGGGTGAGTTTATCAATGATGCCTGAGTGGGGGGTTGTGTCAAAGACCTTGGTTACGTCTAGGTAGGCAGTATGCACAGATTTGCCCTCATCTATGGCATCCACCAAGTTTAACAGGCATGATCTCCCCTTGACAAAGCCAAACTGGGTGGGGTCAAGCATTTGGAGATTTCCTATATCTTTGTTAATAAGGTCCATGATGATTCCTTCCATGGCCTTGCAGATAAGGCTGGTCAGGCTAATGGGTCTATACTTCCCGGGGTCCATGGATGTACCCCTTTTGTGCAAAGTGATGACTGTAGCCATTTTCCATCCCACTGGAATGAAGCCAGTGCTTAGGCTGTGATTGAAAAGCGTGCTCAATGGTGATGCTAATTCCTGTTTTAACCCATGTAGAACACAGCCTGGGATATTGTCTGGTCCCATACAGGCTGTGTTTTTGGCCTTGGAGAGGGCATTTAAGACCTGCTCATTGGAGAAACTAGGTGGAGGACAAGTGTTGGGATGCTTTGGGGTATATGTGGCGGGGACAGGGGAGTGACGTTTCCACTGAACGTATCAGCCAGCAGGTTTGCTATATCCACAGGTTCTATATATGTAGTACCATTAACTAAGAGTTCAGAGCAACTCTGGGCCTTACCTTTGAGGTTATGGATGTAAAGCAAATTCTTTCTCCTATTCTATAGCCTATTAATAACAGTTGTCTACAAGGCAGGTTTGTTTTTTCATGAAGATCTTGCTTTGTTCTATCAGGCACAGCAGAATCAATGCAATTGTATAGGTGCTTGTATAAAGCACTGGTGTATAACTCAGCATAGGTGTTTGTTCAATCAGTGGGAGGAGGGGTTATGAAGCTTTTTATGCCATCACGTAAGAGGTTGTAATTGGCCTTGGAGAGGTTTTTTAGTCTAGTGGTTGCTAAGGGAGCATCTTGTGTTATAGTTACTTCTAGCGAGACTGATTTGTGGTCAGATCTCACTAGGGATGGCCACACAATGGGGGTGGTGAGCACCAGATCCAGGATGTTTGAGCCCCTTGTGGCTGTGTCAGACAGCTGGTCCAGGGAATTGGATTTAATGAAGTCAAGGAACCTTTGAGCAAGTTATTGTAGGCTTTCTACCCTTTCTACTAAATATCCAAGGTACTTCTGAAGATTCAGAAGGAATCCCCCAAGATCATTGTGTTGATTCCCTTCTGACCCAGACTACTTCTGGAAATGGCCAAAGGCAATTACCACAAGCTTTCTCACAGTCTGGATCTACTCATACAAAAGCAGGAGTATTTGATACACTCCATCAATCAACTTTAATTGATTGTCTGGATGGTAGGGCCTTAATTTCTTTTAGGCACCTGTTTGCTGAGGACATGCAGCAGGTACTAATGGAGGCAGGAAAGCCTGGTACTAGAAAATCATATATTAGCAAATGGAAAAGGTTTTTTAGTTGGTGCTAACAACATAATCAGCACCCATCCAGGACTAGCTTTTCTCTGATTCTGCAATATTTGTGTGAGTTACTATCCTATGGCCTTTCTTATTCCTACATCATTGTTCATTTATTGGCCATTTCAGCATGTGTGCCCAAGGATCCTCTCAATGCAGTCTCATGTCAAAGGGGATTTGCATAAAGGGTGTCCAAGAAAACTGGTGCCCCCCTCCTTGGGATTTTAATTTTAACACTTGTTCCATTGAACTGCGGTGGTGGTGCTGCGGTAGCGTTGCCGCCTCACAGTAAGACGCTGTCTGGTTCGATTCTCAGCTAGAGCGTCTTCTGCATGGAGACATGCGTGAATGGGCATACCTTCATTGAAGGTTGTGCATCAGGGCTGGCAACACGGCACGTAAAAATCTACTGCCAATCATTAGCAGACCGGGGTTCCACTGTGGCGACCCCTAACCGGGAAAAGCCGAAAGACACAACAAAAAGTCAGGCTAATTTAAGGTTCTTAGCACGAAAAAAAAATAAACAAAACACGAAAAAAACAAACAAAAAAAAAAGAAACTTCACAGTGTGGAGGGTGTGGTCTTCACTTCCTGAATTATGTTATGCACTTAGTTCACTTAATAAAAACTGAACTGTAAAATACGTGCTACAAAATAATCAAATAGAAGATAGTAGGTAGTCCACAGCTGGAGCTAAAAATGCAATATCCTTTACTGAAACACTCAAACAAGCAATCCTAGTTGAGTATAATGAAAAACATCCAAAAACATTCCTTATTTATATATAATCGGGTTGTTTGGAACAAGGGAGTAGTTAAAGAGGGTGGTTCTGTTAAGAGCAATAAAAGCATTAAAATCATTCCTTTAGCCAAGTTCCCCTCCCCCTTAACATCATAGTGTAAACAGAGAGTGTGCTACCTGAAACTGAAAGGCTAGAGACAAATTACAGTCGGAGACCAGTTTATTAATACTAACTAATCCAAAACTTTATTAATGAAGAAACTTACTAACTAAAAAAATGACTGACTAACAAAAAGATCTACCACAAGACATCTAGGAGAATAAATATACAACTTTTAACAAAGATTGCTTATGTATCAAATAAATACTTCATCAGGTTTGTGTGTCAAAAACAAATCATAATATGAATGAACATGTGTATAGATATACAAGTGAAAACCTAAGTTGGATGAAAAACATAAAATAATTGCTAAGCTGGAAATACAGTGATAAATGTTAAAAAATAAAACACTAAGGCCATGGGGATCTGTTCAACTGCGGCATCTAATGAAGAAAACACTTAAATTGAGTGTGCAAGAATGCACTCAAGAGTAATTTCAACCTTTAAAAACAGAAAAAGAAAAAGACTAGGCCCATGCACATTGTGTGCACTATCAGACTAGGCCCATGCACATTGTGTGCACTATCAGACTAGGCCCATGCACATTGTGTGCACTATCAGACTAAGCCCATGCACATTGTGTGCACTATCAGACTAGGCCCATGCACATTGTGTGCACTATCTGACTAGGCCCATGCACATTGTGTGCACTATCAGACTAGGCCCATGCACATTGTGTGCACTATCAGACTAGGCCCATGCACATTGTGTGCACTATCAGACTAGGCCCATGCACATCAGACTTTCACTGCCTAAAAGGAAAACGTGTAACAAAACTGTTCAGTTTAAAATCTAAAGTGGCATTTAATGTGGAGCCATCAAAAATTATTAATGTATACACAAGCCACCTAAAGTATATCCTTTTTAACATTGTAATTTAGTGCTAAAAAGTAAACAGTGTTTGATATTTGTTTTAAACATTAGCAAGTAATGTCAGCATTAATCAGTTCCATATCAGTCTTTTAATAGTCTTTTAAATACGGGGCAGTTTTCTGAGATCTAGTATGCTTTTCATGTAACAATAATAATTAAGCCCTGATTTTCTAAATTAGGTCAGTTTCAGATGCCACAGTAGTTCACATTTTTCTAAAGGGTTAGGGATGTCTCCTTCTTGTTCCAAAAGGTCCACATGGTCAATAATTTGAAATTTAAAGCCAGTGTGTCTTTTGTATAGCTGCAGGTGACGAGCCAGTGCATTATTCTTGCATTTAGTTCTAATTTCAGAAAGCTGAGCAGAGACCCTTCTTTTAAGTCTGTTGAGTGTTTTCACCACACAGAATGATTTACAATCATTGCAGCTAGCCCTGTAAACCACCTGCATCGAGTTACAGTCACCTCCTGCATTGGTTTTAATTATTTTCTTTAAATAAGTACAGAAAAACATGTCTCCCTCCTGTATATGCTGACAAAAGACACAGTTGGCTCCACACTTATTGTATCCTGTGGTCTGGGCCTACCTTCAACCCAACTCCTGATGTTCTTGGCTTTCCTATACACAAGGAAGGCTTTCAGTATTTATGACCCAGTTCTCTCTAGTAACATTAACGATACTGTAATAGTCAACAGTAAAAGTCAAGATACAACTGTCTTTAGATTTGTTGTCTATAGATTTCTTTAACACCCTCCTATAAGGCCTGTTAAGTGCTGTTGCATTTGTACTTTTTAGTTCAATTATAGGTTCCAAAACACATCTTAACGTATTGCTTTTGTATCTCCTCACCAAAAAATCATTTTCAAGTTAATTTTTCTTAAAGAAGGGTTCCATTTTTGTGGTGATCTTAGCCAACCTGTAGCCCTGGGACTTAAAGTTATATTCCATCTTGGTGGGATGGAGACTCTTATTATGCAGCAGGAGGTTTACTCTGGTAGGTTTTCTATAAAGCTCTGTGTCAATTTTACCTTGGTCCAAGTCTTTAATAATCTGCATATCTAAGAAGACTGCTGAGGTGAGGCTGTGGGAAGAGATGAAATGCAGGAAGCTGGTGGTTTGATTCAGATAGCTGATAAACTCTTCTAATTTAGCACTGTCTCCTTTCTACACAATAAAAATGTCATCAATAAAGTGCAGATACACCGTGATATGTTGCATGTATTTTCTGTTGTTATAAGCATAATTCTCCTCCCACTTGTGCAGGGCTATGATGACTTGGCTAGGGCCGTAGCTGCCCCCCACTCCATGGCTATACCTGTCTTTTGTTTCTAGTAATATCCATTAAACATAAAGAAATTGTAGGTAAGCACTGTATCTAAAAGTTTACCTGTTCTTTCATGTGCTGGTGTGCCATTGTTGTTTTTCCTGTAAGAATCAATCACTGTTTCAATACAATAATTATGATAAAGTGCAGTATATATAAAGATTCTACATCTATTGTTAATAAAATACTGTCAGCATCATATGTAACCTTTTTTTATTTTCCCTAAAAACTTAATACAGTATTTTATGTGTGAGGTGTTCTTCTCACCCAGAGGTTGTAACAAAACATCCAGGTAGATGGCAGTAGCTTTGGTCAGGGACCCCCCCCCCCCCGCTTGCAACTACTGGCCTGTAAGGAGGGTTTAAGCTAGAGTTACTCTACAGCAATTAGCAGTTCCATAAAAATCAGGGGTCCTAGGACAAGAAACAGGACTAAATGATAGAAGAGGCAGTATCATAATAATCAGGTCTTGCTAAAACATAATTAACCAAGATCCTCATTTTGTCTTAAAGAAAATAAATGTTAGAATATCTAACACTCTCTCAAGTTGTGTTAATAATAAAGATTTGCAGTGCCTTCCAAACAGACAGTAATTGCCTTGTTCCATCTTTAACAACTGAAAGCACTGCAGAGTATCACATTTGAAAGTGGATGTTATTAACTAACAGCTGGAAAAGCTTTGAAAATGTATTCCTCTGTCGTTTTATTTTGAACAGTAAGTCCAGTACAATAACATTTCAGAGCTCTTCAAAACAAAATCTGACTTTGCTTTGGTTCTGTCAAAACCTGAAGTAAGTCTTCAAAATTTAGAAGTTTAGAATTCACCACCTTATTACCCGAGGAGTTCATGTTGATATGTTAACAGCATTTAACGTGAATGCTAAAATTCCAAATTTAGTTCTCTGAAACTAATTTTAGCAAACTTTGGAGAAAGGATTCTTTTTTAGGTTCATAGGTTCATAGGTTTATACTAGGCTATCTGCCCTAAGGCATTTATAAGCCTAGCCCAAATTTTTGTGGCTTACGCCACCCCTTATATGAAAAAATACTGTGCCCATTAGTTTGTTGTGCCTCTGTCCAGCAGTGACACAGAGATGATTCCCTGGGTAAACCTACGATCTCCCATCCACAGGTCAAGATTTCTCTTGAACAGAGCCAGTGAGGTGCTCTGCCTCACATGGACTGGGATTTTATTCCACAGCATAGGGAGTCTCTGAGTGATAAATCTATCCCTCCAGCACGTCCTATTTATATCCGTGCTAAGGTTTAAGTCGCTTGCTCTAGTAGTTTTGGTGGATTTGGATTTTTTGAGGTGGAGCATGTCCATTAATTCCGGGTTGGACATGGCCTTGTATGTCAGGCACATGTCACCTCTGAGCAGATGGTATGCGACTGAATAGAGCTGGAGTTTCTTCAGTCTGGCAGCATATGACAGATTTTGGAGTCCCTTTATCCTTTTGGTGAGGAACTTTTGGGGTCTCTCCAATTGCTGCAGATGTCGGGTGAGATACATCCCGAATGGGGCATTGTACTCGATCATTGGTCTGATAAGTGAAGAGTACAGGGGAACAATGACCTCACTAGATCTGGATGTGAATCCCCTCATGATCAGGTGGGCAATGTAGAAGGTCTTTCTAACCACTTTAGCAACGTGAGTGTCAAAAGAAAGGCCACTGTCAACCTGGGTCCCCAGGTCCCTGATAACCTCTTCTGTGCTTAGTGGATTGCCACCTATATGGTAGCTTGGGGTTACCTTGTTTTTCCCGAAGGGTATGACTATACATTTTTTGGTGTTTAACTTCAGGCCATGGCTCTGGCACCAGCTATCTGTTTCCGTGAGTCCCTTCTGAAGGATATCCGTGTCCGATGCACTTTTCACTACGGCGCCCAGTTTGCAGTCGTCTGCAAACTTTGTCAGCCAAAGTCCTCCCATGTTGGCCTGTACTTCTGAGAAGTAGATGCCGAACAATAGGGGGCCAAGGACCGAGCCCTGTGGGACACCACTTGTGACCGGCTTGGAGTCTGACATAGCGCCAGCAACTCTAACCCTGTGGGTTCTGTCCTTAAGCCAGTTTGCAACCCATCTTGTGACATATGGGTTTACATTTAAGCTGGTAAGTTTTTCTACAATACCCGAGTGGGGTATTGTGTCGAAAGCCTTTGCAAGGTCAAGGTAGGCTGTATGGACTGCCTTTCCCTCATCAATGGCCTTGGTGACTGTTTCGAAGAAGTCGACCAAGTTCAAAAGGCATGATCTTCCCTTGACGAAGCCAAACTGGGTCGGGTCCAATGTCTGCAAGTCCCCTATATCTTTGTTTATGAGCTCCATTATGATCCTCTCCATAGCTTTGCAGACTAGACTTGTTAAGCTTATGGGGTGGTAATTACCAGGGTCCATAGAGGCACCGCCTTTGTGGAGTGGGACCACAGTTGCTGTATGCCACTCCTTGGGCACGTATCCTGTGGTAAGGCTGAGATTAAACAGCTGCCTTATGTGCGGGTTTAATTCCTCATTTAGCTCATGTAGCACACAGCCCGGGACACCATACGGTCCCATTGATGCTGTGTTTTTAGCTTTAGAGAGAGCAGCTTTCACCTGCGCATTTGAGATGTCTGGGAGGCTACACTCCGCCGGGATAGTTATCTCTCCTTTAGGGGGGGAGAGGGGGGGTGAAGTTTGCACTGAGCCTGTCTGCCAGTATGTTGGCAATGTCTGTGGGTTCAGTGATTTTTGTATCATTTTGGACTAATTCTGAGCATATCTGGGAGTTTCCACCCAGGTTCCTAACATAGCTGAAAAAGGCCTTATGATTGTCCTTTGAATCCATGGCAATTCTTCTCTCAAAATTGGCCTTAGTTGATTTTATGAGTGCTTGTATTTTTTTACTAATAATGATCAGGGGTGACTTCCCTTTTATGAATTTTGTTCTATCATGTAATAGCTTTCTCCTCTTATTGTAAAGTTTGTTAATGGCTGGGGTCCACCAGACTGGACGTTTGCCCTTTGTGGAAAGAGTCTTGGTTTTATTTGGGATTGCCTGATCCATGCAGTCCTGGAGGTGTTCATAGAAGGCATTTGTAAGGGCTTCCGCAGCTTGGGTTGTGGTTTCCACTGGCTCAGGGACCTTGAAGGATACCACACCAGTCTTGAGTAGTGTGAAGTTTGCTTTAGAGAAGTTCTTCACTGTGGTCTTTTTTGTTTGGGGTGGGGGCGGGATGTGGATTTCCAGTGAGATTAGTTTATGATCAGATCTCACCAATGAGGGATATACTTCCGTGTGGAGCATTTTGTCCCCATGTTTGTGATAATGAGATCTAGTATATTTTCTCCTCTCATGGGAACAGTGACTAGCTGTTCCATGGCATTTGAATTTATGAACTCCGGGAACCGTTGGGCTAGAAAGTTAGGGCTTGAGTAATGTTCCCAGTCTATATTCGGGTAGTTGAAGTCACCCAATATGATGGTGTTTGGAGATACATTTATACCCTCCAGTGTCTTCAGGAAGGCTGTGTGGGGTTCCTGAGTTTGAGAGGGTGGCCTGTAGCATGCTACAATTTGTAGAGCAGTTTTGCCTATGGTTAGTTGCACCTGGATGGTTTCCGAGCTTTTGCGTTGCCACCAACCTGGAGGTGTGGGTATCCTTTATGAATATGGATACACCCCCCCCCCCTTTTGTGGTGTGGTCCGGGTTTTGGGGCTGGAACGCATGATATGAGGTAAAACCTAATAGTGCCGGGGTGCTCTCAGGAGCCTTGAACCAGGTTTCAGTTACAGCACAGACATCGATGTTCTCCATACTGAGAAGGGCCTCGAGTGAGTGCATTTTGAGATTTAGACTTCTGGCATTGAGCAGCATTACCCTCAGTTTCTTCCCATTTTTGTTTTCTAGGGTGGTAGGTTTAGAATTTGAGCCTTGCCTAAAAAAGGCACTATGGGGGTGGCAAGAGCCTTAGCCAATATCCGGAATCCCAGGGTTGACAGGTTCAAGCCGTCCCTTGCGAAGCAGCGTGGCTTGTCAAGCATGTCATCCCAGGCAGACAGACACTGGATCCCCTTTGAATGACACCAGACATTAAGCCAATTGTTAAAGCTGATTATCTTGTTTCTATATCGTGGCATCATTCTTGGTGAAGGAAGGCTACTGCTCAGGGTCAGGGTCATACCTGCCTGGGCTACATAATCAGAGAGCTCCTCTATGTCTCTTTTCATGTAGTCCAGGGAGGTATGTCTCAGGTCGTTCACACCAGCATGGACAATGACTGTGTCATATTTGTACTTGCCGTGGAGTGAACCGAGTGCTTGTGTTTTGTGGTGGATTCTAGCGCCCGATAGGCAGCTTACTGTGACCCTCTCCTTGTTCAGCCTGGTGAGTGGGACGTCAGTGTGCCTGACTATGGAGTCACCTATGACAAGTATGTTTGGTGTTGTATTTGGCCTTAAGGGCTGTGACTGCTTTGCACACTGCTTTTGTGGTTTATGTGTTGCTTGTGGGGTGTCTTGAGGTAGCAGTTGTTTGGGTGTCTGCTTTGGAGGCCTCTGCTGTTTAGGTAAATTTTTACTCAGAGCCTCCGAGTATGTCTTTGTGTGTTTATGTGTTTGATTCAGTGGTGTGGTAGCATTATGTGAGGCTGGTTTTGTGGTGTGTGTGTAGTTGCCTTCTCCTCCTGTCTGGTCTTGCCAGTCCTGAGTTGAGAGAGCTCAGCCTCCAGTTTGGCTAAATAGCTGCATCTCTCACAAGTATTTGTGTTATGTGGGAGGAAGAGAGGGTTGTCTGTGTACATGAGGCAGTTATAACATTGCCTCAAGATTCCCAGATTCACCAGCTGGACCAGAGAGGAGATTGACAACTGACCTTTGGACATGCTAGAATAATATTGGGAATTCCTTAATAATTGAAAACAAGGGCCAGTGGGGAGTGAGGGTGTAGTGCTTTTAATTTTTAGTGCTGACTTATATAATTGCTTTAGTGAGCAAGTGCCAGGTAACTTGAGTGCAATGTGTTACAAGTAACTAAATGCAAAAACGACAAACAGTAACTTTCTTTCAAGTGAAACAAGGAAATAAGTACAGTAAGCAATGCAGATATCATTAGTGATCCACAGAAGCACTGAGAAGCCGCGTATTAGGTGGAATTAGCTTCCAGGGAAATAACAAGCAAACAAACAACAAGCATATAAACAAAGCTAGATTCAGCAGGCCTGGATCTAGTCTATGCTACAGCAAACAAGGTGTACCAATTTCAGTAAGATACAGTTCAAATATTCAGGCACTATAAACCTTTAACCAGAAATTCCCAGCTCAGAAAGGCAGAGTCCAGCCTCTTCTCCCACAAGAGTGCAGACCACGAACCTTCTTAATGTAAAATAACTGGCCTGAAGCCCAAGTGCCTAAACCAGAACTAATACACTTGGACACTGGGCTCTCAATCAGCAGTTCCCAACTTAGAAGGATGAAAGCTACCTGTCCTGCCACCACAGTGCTTGCCACAAACCTTCCTAATGTAAAACAACTGGTCTGAAGCCCAAGTGCTTAATCCAAAAGACTTAGAATGATAGCTACACTTTAATCAAGTTACAACCAAGCAGTAATAAATACAATTGAATACTTTAGAGAATGTCTGGATTAGTGCTCAAGTTACACAAACAAAGCTAGATCCAGCAGGCCTGAATCCAGTCTATGCCACAGCAAACAAGGCGCACCAACTTCAGTAAGAAGCAGTTCAGATATGCATGCACTATAAGCCTTTAACCAGAAATTCCCAGCTCAGAAGGGCAGAGTCCAGCCTCTCCTCCCACAAGAGTGCAGACCACGAACCCTCTTAATGTAAAATAACTGGCCTGAAAGCCCAAGTGCTTAAACCCGAATTAATACACATTTTTGCTGGAGGTTTGCCCCTGCACCCCCCCCCCCCGAAGTTATCTTTTCTGGAAACCTATATACACAACAGTGGAGAAAAGTGAAAACTCCACTATCCCTAAAAGTAGTTTTAGTGAATCTGATTCAGAGTTTTGGCATGCACTTGTAGTGTGTTTGCTTTAATGACAGGTCCATGTAACTGTGTAGACATTAGAAATCTTGAAGAGAGATTGGCCCTTTAAAAATAATCCAAATTTTAGACTTATCCTGGAATTCTAAAACATATGACACTACATCTGATCTTAAGAAAAGTGCTCCAGGAATCCTCATCAGCCTGCAGTGCTTGTGAATTACAAGATTCTTGGAGCCCTATGGCCAGTTCTATTACTTGAATCCGACTCTCTATATCGCAGCAGCATAAAATTCAAAGCAACAGTGCAGCACATTAAAGTCAATGGGTCATCACAATATTGCTTCACTTGCACATGGGAGCTAGTACTGCAGGCGATACATAAGTGTTAAACCCAACTGCTTCCAGTATCATTCCTCACATACAGGCTGACTTGTACTGCAGAATGAGGGAAGCCAATTGGGAGGGGAGAGAGAGGACTGGGCATGTGCACTGTACATGTTTTAGAAAGGATTTTACATAAACGTGTCTAGAATTCCTAAAATGTAAAACTGTCAGTGCTTTTGTGCTGTGACTTATTATTCCAACCACAACATACACCCGCTGTCATGTCAGACATTGAGTGTTTACACGACAGAGATGCACCCGCTGACATGTCAGACATTGAGTGTTTACACGACAGAGATGCACCCGCTGTCATCTCAGACATTAAGAGTGTTTACACAACAGAGATGCACCTGCTGTCATCTCAGACATTAAGAGTGTTTACACGACAGAGATGCACCCGCTGTCATGTCAGACATTAAAAGTGTTTACACGACAGAGTTTTAACATCTCACGCTTCTGTTATCATTTCTGACATAGAGGTGGTGATGTGGTGTATCGCAATGTTTGGGAACTTGCAGGTCCACCTATGTGTCAGCACTGTCACTGTAGGAAGGCTAAATGCAGTACTGACATGCATACAGGTGTAGTTTTGGGTGAACTCAATGATTACACAATGGGCTTGGCACTGATTAGACTATGTGAGGAATAGGTATCCTCCAACTCCTTACTGATGGATTTACTGCACATCAGCAAGTCAAGTGGCATCAAAAATACTTGGTCTAGGGATCTAAATCTCTTCTGCGATATCAACAGAACAGTTTGGAAGGACAGGTATATCTCACAGAGGATACTGCTGCTCTGGAACAGATTCCCTCCCCACATAAAACAAAGTTCATCCCTGTCCATTTTCAAGTGCAACTTAGATCTGTGGATGGGAAACAGAAAATTTACCCCAAGTTTGCTTGCTGAACTACTAATGGACAGATGCAGTTCCTAAATGCTTTATCCCATGCATGGGTCCCCTCAAATTATCTATGTATGATCCCAGTTATTTTCATTATGGGTAATATATAACTATCCACTATGGGATGGGTAAGGTCAATCTATATCCAAATGAGACAGGTTATTTGGAGTACAAAAAGGGAAATTGGCTAGGCTTAAAATGGACTGCAAGGTAGGTAGTCTAGTATTTACCCTTGAACCTATGAACATATAAAACACACAATGATACCCCTATTGGAAACTGAATATTCTCCAAGTGGGTATTAATGTATAGGTACTGTCCAATAAAAAAATCTACCTCTTCACACTGCTGAGAAGTACAAATTGAAAAAAGCAAATGACCACTATCTTTTTAGACATACTAAATGTGATTTTACTGTTTAAAAAATGTAAACTAAAAAAGTAAATAAAAGGGAAAAATACTCAAGTAGAAAAAGTAACTACAGCAACAGTTGCAAGGGCTTGCTGTTTTACTTTCCCCTTGCTAAGCTTGCATAAAAAAATTAAATAAAAAAAATGAATACAGTTACATGTATGCGTATACTAGTGGATAAATATTTGTGACTATGTGAGAGAGAGAGAGAAAGCAAGTGTAGGAATGATAGACTGATAGTACATACCTCTCAACTTCTTAGTTCATAGCTAATTACTAGGTTATCTGCCTTAAAAGACCATTCTAAGCCTAGCTATTTTCCCTTCCCAAAGGTGAGAATCAAACACCATACTTTATGTTTGTGAGTCATACACCTTAACCATTATACCAACTCCCAGTCATGCTCAAGAAGTCTGGGCAAAGCCAAAAATAATGGAGGACAAAGACCTAAAATAAGGGTCATTTTAAAATATTAACCCTAGTTGATTTAAAAGGTAAATAGCGCAAAAGTTTTTTTTCTTACATCAACCTTCCTTTCCTGAGCAATAAGTACAAAACTATATTGCCTGGCTTTATTGACTGACTGTAATCCTCTGTGATACACAAAAAAATCAAAGCTTTTCATGGGACAGAAAAATATGAGACAAAATTAAGGATGTTATGCAAAATCAGGGCAGATTAGAGGCATAGGAAATGTTTCAGTGCTTTGCACTGTGATTTTTTTCATTCATGTGATTAAAGACATTTGAGATGTACTCAGTCGAGAGAGTGGCTAAAATTGCTGGGACCATTTGAGTGTGTGAGTCTGTCTTCTGTTTGCTCCTCTTCGGGTGAGTGTGCGCTCGCATGTGCTGGTGTTTGTGTGTGTGTGTGTGTGTGTGTGTGTGTGTGTGTGTGTGTATGCGCGCGCACGCATGTGTGTCTATGTGTGGACATTAAATACTTATATGACTTATATTTTGCATGTAAAACACTTCCTCCTAAAGCATATACATAATGCTAAAACTCTGATACATTAGAGAGAGGAAGTATTTTGCACCAAAAAATATAAACAAACATATATACTTATAAAAAATACAAAACACAATAATGCCTTCTAAGATATGTATTACAGGGAAATATGGACCTTCCAGGGGTGTTGAGGTCCTCCATCTGCAGAATCAGGCCTCACAACATCCCCGGATGGTTCTTTATTTCCCTAAAATGCTCATGCTCTCAGGCATTATTGCTTGTTTAATGTAGAATATTTGTGCCTCTCTTTACCTGTTCTTTGCTAAGCTGGCATTATATGTTCACAGCTTCAGTACTGGCACAGAGCTGGGTAGTATAGACAGTACTTGTACTAGGGGTGGGATTGGAGTTCAGAATCAGTGTAGCATAAGAGGATGGTAGAGTTTTTTTTTTGTATGTTACCCCAATTCATTTAATCTGGCCCCTAGAATTTTGGAGAACATTAGTAAAGAATTTTTGTGTGTACTGTAGTAGCACATTCAGGAATACCATAAATTACTAGAATATTTAAGCATGTCTCACTTCTAAATCGTTAAGTTTGTTTTGTAATGAATCTTATGTGATGTTCTAAACAAGTGGATACTGTGCATCAGACAAGTCTTCCAGGGATTAATATCTTTAGCTTTGCACAGCCTGTCATGAAAGGAGATACTGCTAGCCCAGCTATCTGGAATTTTGTAAATAATTATATGCCATTTGTGAATATCAACATGCTTGTGTTACAAATGCGTGATAACTGTATGTCATATAAGATGGTTTGTACAGACAGGTGTGCTGAAGAGGTATTTTAGAAAGTGCTATTTAAAGATGTAAGCACAGTGTTCCCTACTGGGAAATAACAGAAATTTACCTGCACTACTGTAACTGTTCAGATGTATATATTTTAACAATGGAAACTAGAACACAAGAGGTTAACTTCAGAAAAAATAGCTGAATTTAAATTACTTTATGCACATGTGATAAAAGGATGTTATCTTTCAGTTTCAGTGCAGTAACAGACACAATGTCTAGAACTAGAGGTTCTCTGTATGGTCTTGGAAGTGTTTTATTGTTTTATGACTTCCAGGATCTGCCTTAGATCTAAGAAAAGCTTTTGTCTATGCATTTTCACAGGTAGATGCTAAATGCTACCAGCTGCATCAGTGGGGGGTTTCCCTGGAATAGAGTCAGATGACAAGAAATCATGTCATTATGCAAGCTTTCCCATCAGTAATATTTGAGATATTAATTTAAGAACTCTCTGAGAGAGACTGAATATTCGATATTTTGTTTTTGACCCGACAACATCAAGATCCACTCACCACATCTGCCTTGCTTGCTCTGACATAAGTTATTAGGGTACATTAATTCTCTTAGATTTATTTATTTGAGACTGTCCTGCAATGTTGTTTTAAATATTTTCTGTGATGTTACTGTGATTATATACTGAGTATTTTCTTGTTCTTTTATTATTTATTATTAAATGCATTTAAACTCTTCATTGTGGCTGATATTTGTGAGGCATATTTAAGTTCTGAGAGTATGTGTATATTTATTTGGTGACAATGTGTAGGCCACTCCTAATACCCTTGCTCTTAGTCATTACACAGTAAGATTGGACACCCTTTGTTAAGGGCCTTAAAGTAGCTGATAAGGAGTGACTGGTGGCAGGGGAAACTATCTTATAGTCTGGGCAGAAGGGGGCATAGCTAATAAACCTTTGCCAGCCTTTTCCATGTGTGTGTGTGTGTGTGTATAAATTAAACCTCAAAGTGTGTGTGAGAGCTACTTGGGCAGGGACATGAAGCACTGGTTGGACAAAGAGGGTGATGGAGGTCTTGGCTAGGTCACTCCACTGAGATCTCAACTCTTTAGCTGTGCCAGTGAGGAGTCTTACTGGGGATATGGAGAAAGAGTGAGAAACCAGCCCAGGACTGACTGTGATTTCTGTGTGCTCTTAAGGGAAATTGCTCTTGATGCAGAGAGCTGCATCTGGAAATACTGTGTGTATATACTTGTCATTCTCCCAATGTACGCCCCCCACCGGTGCTAGTACTGAGGGTTGAGGCTCTTTGATTACTGGTGCCAGTGATGGGATGTCACAGAGCCCACTTTGGGTTATTAAAACACATCTGATCTCTGAAAACTCAATAAGGAATTTTGTCAGAGCTACTTGAAGTAAAGGAATAGTAGAATAGTACTATTAATATCTCGAAGAGTCATATGAGAGTCCATGTTTGTCTTCTGTTTATTTTTCTCAGGTTGGATGACAAAGTGTGTGTGTATTTTTTAAATATTTTTATTGAAATTCTGTATACAGGCATAAACACATTAACATAATAAAACACATTACTTACATAGCTGTCTAAATTCATTCTTACTATATACATTACTAAACATCCATAAACTTGTGACAAACCAAAATGCTGTCAGCCCAGCTAGCTGGACTTTTGTAAATAATTCTATGTCTTTTGTGAATATCAACATGATTCATATGCTTGTCTTACAAATGTAAGAGAACTGTATGTTATGTGTATATTAAACTACTGGAGCAGAACTGTGTGTTGAACAGGGTCTGTACAGTACTGAGCTTCAAGGATGTGTCCACAGTGTACCCTACTGGAAAAGAACAGAAATGTATATAAACTGTATACCTGTGCAAATGTATATTTTAATAATAGAAGCTGCAACATACAGAGTTAACTTGCAAAAGTCAAGAAAATAAGTTGAAAGTAAAGTGTTTTATGACTGTGTTATCTCTCAGTTTCAGTTCAGCAGCAGACACAATGTCCAGAGCTAGAAGTTTTTTTAGAGCTAAATGTTTTTGTATAGTCTTGAAACAGAAATAATTATTAGGTTTCAAATGTAAAAGCATTTTATTGTTTTACGACTTCCAAGTTCTGCAAACGTCTGAGAGATATGTGTTTCCCACTCACACAAAGATGTTAAAATTCTATTAGTTTCTGTTTTTAGCCTGGGAACTGAAGTCAGGTGACAAAAAGTGATGTCATCCAGGCTAACCCAGCAGTAATGTTTGATATTAATTTAAGAACTCTCTCAAAAACAGACTGGGGATTTTGTATTTTGTCTTTGACATGAGACATCCACTCATCATCACCATCTGCACTTGCCTTGCTAATAGTAAGTAACTAGGGTACAGTAATTTTTCTTACAGGTAGATTAGTTTAGATGTTTTCTGTATGTATTTAAGACTGTCCTGCAATGTTGTTTTAAAATATTTCCCGTGATTTTAAACTCTGAAGTCACTGTGTTGAGTTACTGAGTATTGTCTTGTTCTTTTATTATTAAATATATTTAAACATATCGTTGTGACTGATATTTGTGAGACATATTTATGCTCAGAGTACTTGCATATGTATATGGTGATGATGTACAGGCCACTCCTGAATAGCCTTGCAAGTCTTGGTCAAAACTACCATTTGGATTATTAGTAACATTACACAGTAGGATTGGACACCCTTTGTAAGGGCCTTATAGTAGCTGATAAGTAAGGCTGGTGACAGCTGGCACTACCTTATAGTCTGAGCAGAAGGCGGCTTAGCTAGTAAACCTGTGCTAGCCTTTCCCAGGTGTGTGTGTGTGTGTGTGTGTTTATATATCAATCAAGTCTCAAAGTGTGTGTGTCAGCTACTTGGGCAGGGACACGAAGCACTGGTTGGACAGAGAGGGTGCTGGAGGTCTTAGCTTGGCTGCTCAGCTGAGGTCTTAACCCTATAGCTGTGCCAGTGGGGAGTCTTATTGGGGATCTGGAGAAAGAGGGAGAAACCAGCCCCAGACCTACTGTTATCTCTCTGTGCTCTTAAGGGAAATTGTACTTTACTATGTGTGTACTTGTCATCCTCCCATTGTGTACATCCCTCACTGTTGCCATTGGTGAGGATTGAGGCTCCTCGATTACTGGGCCAGTGCAAGGGCGTCACAAAACTGATCATAGAGCAAAGATTAATGACAAAGTGCTTTTTCATTTTTAACCTCTGTCTTTTAATGGTCTTTGATGGTGTTATTGCTGGAAAATATATAGACTTAGATAACTGTGCTTCTGTAGAATCTTAAATGTTACAGTATTAATTTGGAGCTAATTGGTTTGGTTAAATAAAGACAAAATGCTGCCTGTGGAGTAAACACGCAAACTACAGCTGCAACTTTGTGATAAAAAGAAACAAATGTTTAATCAGATTTTCAGTAATTTATAATACTTGCAACTCTAGAATTAGGTTAATCTGCATTGGCGTCAATTAACAAAATTAACGAGCAACGTGAATACACGTCTACATGTCCTCTCAGCTTGATTGGCATCAACATCAACAAACATTTTTTCCCATTTGGTACATAAGGTCGGAGTGTCACATCAACAGTAACTAAATCACCTGGAGCCAATGGTCACACTGCTAACCTGCTGCCATCTTGAAAATCTCAGCTTGCAAACTGTGCTATGAAGAGTGCTGCTTCTGTGTACTGTTCCAAGTCCTTCTACCTTCACCACAGAGTACATGATCACAGCCGTGCTGGTAACAGAGAATGTCAAGCTCTTTTCCCATAGCTCTTGAATGATACTGAGATTGTAAATGTGCTAAGGGTAAATGCCAAACATCATCAATAACTGAAAAGTTGGAAAAGAATTACAAATCCAGTGTTGAGGCAAGGTCTGCACACAGATTTGTGAGAATCGAGGACTTAAGCGTAGACCTGCCTGAAAACAGTAAGGTAGATCAAAATATGGCCCTCAACTTTCTATTGAATATATGTGTGTGTATAGTATTTATAAAAGGTGGAACACCACCCCTCTCACAACCTGGCACAAATGAAGAACGTTAACACTATCATCTAGGAAGCTTACAGCATGGTAATTACGAAAGTTACGTTTGATGAATTAATATGATTTAAAACTATTTTCCATGGATAGTTGTTAAAAAATTCTTAACGAATGTGCAGAATTTTTAAGACTCAAAATGAGGAACGTTTATTACAAAGAGGTACAGTTGAGGGGCCTGGATCAAGAACCTGTTTTAAGAAGGAATGGTCAAGAGAGCTGGAGAGGATCTGAAACCACGGGAGAGGGAATTGTTTAGTGGAGGTACTCATAGTTCTGTAGGGGATATTATTTTGTTTAGGACTGAATTTACAAAAAGATCTAGTGAGACTGAACGAATGCACAAAATGGCATTTTTGCATCGTTCGTTAAATGTGTAAAATATACATGCAGTCAGACTTCTAGTTTGCAAGCAAATGTCCAGAGGACCAAAAGCAAAATTATCATTGCTTGCAGCAGCAACCCAAAACAACTTCAGCTAACGCGTTCGCATCAACAAAAAGGATAATGAATTAAATACACAATAAAAATCACGAAAATCCTACCTCTATTTTCGCAGAAGTAGTATAACGCAGATATAAAGCTCCGAAAACAGAAATCTCACCATTCTTAAAATAAACACGCAACGCAACATACTTGCACGTACAATTATCAAAGAACTTTTTTTTAACACTACTTACAGCATCACATTTGCCCACGTATAGGCAAACAAAAATTTTGAAGATTTATCGTAACTCCGAAAGTAAAAGATGCAAAGAGAACCGCACGCATATGACTCCTCTATAATTGTCACACTTATTAATAATAATGCAACGCCAACATTTGCTTTTATGTTCCTTTGTTAGGCAAAACTAACATAACAAATGCAGTGGCATGGCACAAGTAGTAATGATAACGGATTCCGTGTCATTTTATTTCGTGAAGCAATCACTGAAATGTGGGTATGCAAATTTTACGGAATGACGTATGACGTGTGTGTGTGTGTGTGTGTGTGTGTGTGTGTGTGTGTGTGTATTAAAAAAATGGGAGTGATTTAATGTTATGTAACAACGATTTCAGAGCAGTGGTAAATGAAAAAATATAGGATTGCTACCTTTCTGCATAGAAATCTACCTTTTTCTAAGTTATTTTGGGAGTGGGTCAAATGACTAGGGTTACCACCTGTCCCACTTTGCGAGGGACAGTCCCTCTTTGGGCAGTTGTGTCCTGCAAAAAAATTGAAAAAATGGCAAATGTCCTGAGATTTTAGGACAAAAATATTTCCTGTATTTTGTGTAATAGTTGCATAAAACAGTCATTTTGTATCTGAAACACCTAAATCTTATAAGAAACAGAATAAGCAACTAAAATGCTACAAGAATAACCTTTTATTTAGGCAAAAAAGGGAAGTTCTGTCCTTTGTACTTGCTGTGGGTATGTTTTGTCCTGCAAAATCTGATGTTTGTACCCAAAATGTCCCACTTTGGGCATTTGAAAAGGTGGCAACCCTACAAATGACTCAAGTCCTCCTGCAAATTACATATTATACTGACACCGAGATCGCACTACAGCGGGGAAGGAGGTAAACCAACACTCCAAGAACATACTCCTAAAAAATAATAATCAAGATAAAAATTGATTTCATTTGGACAGTATACTTTCCTATTTATAGTCTAGACTCCTAGCTAATTCTACACGTGATGACGTTCAGAGGCCATGAGTGTAGGAAAAAATGGGTCGCAGCTTAAAAGGCTCCCACCACAGATGTTCATGAACTTTTTGTAGTTAGTCAGTCTTCGGTAAGTGTACAGGCCACAGCCAATAAAATACACATGCAAAACAAGTATAATAAATAAAAGTACCAACTTTTGCATGTGTAGAAAAGAGATCAGATGTGAGTAAGAGGTTCAAAGAATATACAGTCCCGAAGTGCAGAATAACAGTATATAGATTTAGGGTTGCCACCTTTTCAAAAGTACGGAGTGAAACATTTTTGTAGGACAAAAAACACCCACGGTCAGTGCACACGACAGAGCTTCGCTTTTTTGCAAAAATAAAAAAAAAATATTCGTGTAGCTTTTGAATTACTTATGCTATTCCATATAACATTTAGGTGTTTCAGATACGAATAACTGTTTTATGCAACTAGAAGAGAATGAGAGGGAGAGACGATTGGATGATGTGCGTATAATGAATCATGAAGTGCAGTGGATTAGCAAGGAGGAAGTAAGGATAGCTATGAAGAGAATGAAGAATGGAAAGGCTGTTGGTCCAGATGACATACCTGTGGAAGCATGGAGGTGTTTAGGTGAAATGGCAGTGGAATTTTTAACCAGATTGTTTAATGAAATCTTGGAAAGTGAGAGGATGCCTGAGGAATGGAGAAAACGTGTTTTGCTACCGATTTTTAAGAATAAGGGTGATGTGCAGAGCTGTAGTAACTACAGAGGGATTAAACTGATCAGTCACAGCATGAAGTTATGGGAAAGAGTAGTGGAAGCTAGGTTAAGAAGGGAGGTGATGATTAGTGATCAGCAGTATGGTTTCATGCCAGGAAACAGCACTACAGATACAATGTTTGCTCTGAGAGTGTTGATGGAGAAGTACAGAGAATGTCAGAAGGAGTTGCATTGTGTCTTTGTGAATTTAGAGAAAGCATATGACAGGGTGCCTAGAGAGGAGCTGTGGTATTGTATGAGGAATTCAGGAGTGGCAGAGAAGTATGTAAGAGTGGTACAGGATATGTACGAGTGTAATGTGACAGCGGTGAGGTCTGCAGTGGGAGTGATGGATGCGTTTAAGGTGGAGGTGGGATTACATCAGGCATCAGCTCTGAGCCCTTTCTTATTTGCAATGTAGCCTGTCTGAGGAATATATTCGGACTGAGACCTTCCTTGAAGAACTGTGTGCCACATGATGATTTCTGTACTTAGGTTATTAGTATTGCAGCTATATACCCATACACCTCTCTTTTAAAACTGTGTGTGTATATGTGTGTGTGTGTGTGTGTGTGTATGTGTGTGTGTGTGTGTGTGTATATATATATATATATATATATATATATATATATATATATAAAATTATACATAAACACACACACGCATGTGTGTGTGTGTGTGTGTGTGTGAGTGTGTATGCGTGCACAATAGATATGTTCTAAAGGTTGTTTTCTCTTGGCTTGCAGTTTACTTGACAGTCAACCCCGTAAAAAAACAATCTGATGGGTTATAAGGTAGCTGCTTCTGCTAAACAGATTGTTACTGATAATAGCAAAGCTTTTGGCATATTTCGAAAAATGCGTATATCATTTTCTGCCACTTTAACATTCAGAATATTTAACTGATAGGCACAAGTTAAAGTTTTTGCTTCTGCTTTTTGAGAACATGAAAACAGTCAACTGTTGACTAAATGCCTCTGTTTTATCTGCTTCTCATGTAATCAAACATTCTTTAAAGGATTCTTATGGCGCTGCTAATATTGTCTCCATAGCTGTTGTATCTGGGTCAGTCATGAAATTTGCTTGGCTGCATTCTCAAAATTTACCAGGAAGATTTTAAGATTGAGAATTTTAAATTCTCCCCTGGAGGGAAATTCTTTTTGGCCCTTCTGTGGTTGAGGCACTTAGGAGATTTGATGAGGGAGAAAAATTGATTTATGGAGTGACTAAAATCTTCCAAGCCTCTTATTTTCATTGCTAATAAAAACTTTTCTTCCACTTCAACTCCCCTTTTAGAAAACAATTTAAGCAGCTAGTGTCAGGCTCTAGGAAGAAAGAGATAGGTTTTCAAAATCGAGGGCAGTCTAAAAGGGAAGAATGACTATTTTCCTCTTTAGGCTCCCCACCCTGACAATCTCGTCCTTTCTTTGAGTCTACAGCTCCCTCTGTGGCATTAGATTATTTCAGACGTATAGATTCTGAAAGTCATTCTGCAGAGTACACTTGGCAATGGGAGTCCATCCCTCCTTTTCAGGTGATGCCTCCATGGCCTGTTTGCACCAGCTCTGGAACAAATATTATCTAAATATGACATAGAGCCAGTGCCTTCCAGCCAGATGGGCAAAAGGTTTTATTCGTGGACTTTTCTGGTACTAGAGAAAGAGGAGATGTGGAGACCTGTGCTAGACCTCTCCTTTCTCATTTTATTGTCCAGATCCTAAAGTTCAAAGTATTATCCCATGCAAGCCCTGTTACTTCTTATTCCCATACTAACTGTCATGGTAAAACAAGACTTAAAAATATCTACCATCACATTCTCATTGGCAAACATTTCAAATGTTAAGATTTTCTGTATCTTACCCTTTGGACTATTTACTGCTTCAAGGGTGTTTAGAAAGTGTCTGCCTTCAGTAACTGCTTTATGCAGATTTCAAAGCATCCACATTTTCCATATTTGGATAACTCCCTTGTACTTGCAGACTTTTTTTCCCAGTTTTTGGTAGTCTTTAAGTGCTCAGAAAGTCCTACTCACTCTGAGGTTTCAAGTGAGCTTATAAAATTTTTCTCTCATCCCTTTTCATGGAATAGTTTTTCTGACATGTTGGCTAGATCCCACCTTGGTAAGAATTTTTTTCTCTTCCAGACAATGTAGAGATATACCAAAAGATCTTCCTTAAGTTTTCCAATAAATCTCTGGTATTTGCCAAGGAATTGCTCTGGATTATAGGATTGTCATGTTTCCTTTGGCCATACTTCATATGAGGAAAATTCAGTGGTACCACAAGTAAGTCTGGATTGAGCATCAACCCTTTATGTGTTCATGTCCCAGTTTTGGGGTTGCTAAAGAGGGAAATTCTGTGGTGAGTGGACCAGTTCTCTTAAAATCCACATCTCCCCTTCTCCCTTCTGTCTCCCTTTCAGTCTGTCACAACAGATGTTTCAGACTTTGCATGGGGAACTGTATCAAAATAAGTAAAAGTGTAAGGTCTGTGGAACAAACAGGGCAGATAGAAGCACATAAATATCAAAGATTATGTCAGTACTAAATGTCTTGAAATCCTTGGATTATCTGTGGTCTCCAGGACCTCTGCAAGTTGTTACAGACAACACCACGATGATGGGGTACAAAAACAACTGGGGGTACCAGATTTTACCCCATTTGCAGACTTGCTGTGACAGTCTGTGGGGTAGCATTTCAGTTCATTTTGCCTCTTCAGGCTTCATACATTCCTTCAGAGCAAACTATTGCAGCAGACAAGCAGAACCAGGACAGACCCTCAGAAATGGAAGCTATACCTGGGAGTCTTCCAGGAATTGATAAATCTGTTGGAGACACCTCAAGTAGATCTATTGACTTTCTTTCAAAACGGACAGTTGCAAACAGGCCTGGAAGACAAATACTTGCTCATTCCCATGGATAGGAATGTGCTTCTGTGCTTTTCCATCTTTTCCACTGATTTTCAGGGTTCTTCTAGAGATCCAAAAGGTCTCCTCAGACATTATGGTGGAGAGTCCTGTTTGGCCCAGGCGATATTGGTTATCTCTTCTTTTGAAACTGGCCAAGGGCATTTATCACTAGCTTCCACACAGACTGGATTTATTCATACAAGACAGGAACTGTTTGATACCTCAACCTGAAATCTCTGCACTTGACTGCCTGGATGATAGAATGATGATACCTTTTAGGAACTTATTTTTCGGAGGATGTACAGCAGTTACCGGCAGATACTAAAAAACTTTCTACTGGGAAATCATAGTTGTACAAGTGGAAGAGCTTTTCTGGTCAGTGCCACTCCAAGAATTTGAACTCTTTTAAGGCCTAGTTATCACTTGTTTATTTGTGTGAGCTATTTTCCTATGGCCTTTCTTACTCATCTGTCAGACATTTCTGCTTGTCTGCCTTGGATCTCCTCCCTTTCTACATGTCCTCAAGTCAAGCAGTTTTTGAAAGGGCACACTCCACAAACACAAAAACAGAGTTAAAGCCAAGAGAGGACAGCCAGGCAAAACAATTGGATTAATTTGACTAAAAAATAAACTTTAATAGTCAACAAAACACTCATGCTAAATGCTTTCATACTTACATTGGACTTCATCAGAGCGTAGTGTAATGTAACTGTACCACTACACAAGACAAAAGAACACAAAATTCACATAACACAAAACGTGCATAGCATTGAATCTATCCCTTACTCTATCCCTAACCCAGGAACACTTACATATTCACACCAACTGCTGTAACACAGTCATGCACATATTCACAACCATCAATTTTTCATTCAGATATTAATTTTCCTGCACACTGCTGCTTATCTATGCCATATAAAACTAAATTCAACCATATATGCTTCATGTAAATGAGCATTCACTCATTTATGCATTCTTTCTTTTTTATACCCACAAAAACTTTTCTGCTAAATGTGTATTCTATCTTTTGAGTTATACACACACACACACACACACACACACACACACACACACACACACACACACACACACACACACACACACACACACACACATACATATACACACACACACACATACACACACACACACACACACACACACACACACACACACACACACACACACACACACACACACACACAGCTATATCTGTATTGATAGATAGATATCACAAATTATGGTACGAGGAAGAAGAGCATAGCCACAATGCCCCAAAGTAAGTTCTGCTCTGCCTAGGTATTCCATCAGAATCCAAGGCACTCTCTAAAATGAATGAGCTGTATGACTATGTACAACACACCTTCAAGTGCAATGTACTTGTCACGGCATATACCTCTACACACTTTACCAGTTTTGAAGAGAGCCTAGAAAGGAATCCTTTGAACAGCTGGCTTAGGTAACATTTGCACCCAACATAATTAATGAGGTTCCTCTGCAGATTATGTTTCTGAATCATGTTGGGTGTACATGGATTAACTTCTCCAAATCTTTTGGGTTTCTAATACCATGACATGAATGGACGCCATTTGTAAGTCAAAGTATGATAAATTTCATGAAATTAGTATTGTTTCAATCTTTAAATTTAGCCAAAACTGCTTTTTGCAGCACCCACATTGTGCCCAAAATTGACTCCTTCTGCTCTTCATATGGAGTTACATGTATTGTTAACCTACCTAAATATGACTGTAAATTTTTTTTTTAATGAGACTCATTGCTTCTTCTACTATTGGAGCTGTTCGGGTATCCTTCTTCCACATTGCCCTCATTTCTTCTGCAAATCCGGGTATTTTATGACTTTGTTTCTCTCTGTATGTAAGACACTGTAATCAATGGGTGTAACAATTTCAATGATCAATGCTACTTTTGTCTTCTTTCCATAGACTATAATATCCAGTTTTTGCGCACCTATTTTTGAACTGTTGATAATAGGTGATCCCATGTTGTATAAACTTCATAATTTTCTATAATGTTTTGTGGCTCATGTTTCCAGTGCTTCTCAGCTACTGCAGTATTATAATGTTTGCACAATCCTCAATGCAACAGTCTTTTAACATTACTATGCCTTTCAGCATACAGGTCCTCTGCCATTCGTGTATCACACCCAGCAACATGATGTGCGACTGTTTCCAATTCTGTTTTACAAAACCTGCATTTGTCTGTTTCTCAGAAATGTTCATTGGACTTTCTAAACCGTGTGCATAGTCCACTATCCTGGGCCACCAATATTAACTATTTGTCTTTTGGTTTAAATTCACCTCAACTTAACCAGTCCTGCATCAGATCCTGACTGACATGAGGTTGTTCCAGGCATACCTCTCAACCTCTTAGAGCAAGAAATCTGGGCAAAGCCATTAATAAAAGTGGGAACAAGGCTAAAAATAGGGGCAATTTTTAAATATTGCACTAGCAAACTTAGAAAGTTGATAGAATAACAGGTTTTACATTAACACCAATTTTCTGAAGGGTATGAAGTCCTAACCTCAAATGCCTGTCATTATTTTCTTACTTCAGTCTTTAATGACTTGCCACTAATTTGCAAAAAAAAAACACAGTTTTATGAAAAATGGACCAAAAAATTGAGGCAAAAATCTGGGCATTCTGCGAAAATCTGTACAGGTGAGAGGTATGGTTCCAGGAGTTTTCTGTACTTGAAACTATATTTTTGCCTTTTCTACATTTCTTGCCATCTCATCTGATCCTTCAACTTATATTCTTTCTTTTGTTTTCTGGAACTTTCAGTTGCTGCCTGATTTTTGTCTACTTCTGGTTTGATTTCGATTTCTGCTTGACACAGATAAGCAGGGAAGTCTTCTTAGACTTGTTCTCCTCATGTTTTAAAACTTTCACTATGTTTGGATCTTGTGACGTCAGCAGATATGTATGTAGTCCTATGATTGCAGATCTATACATGAAATCAATGTTGAGGATGTGCATACCTCCTTCAAAATGGGGACTATATAATTTTGGTATATACTGATTTTTGTAAATAATGTGGTAAGAGTGAAGCATTTTTCTTGTTTTCCTGTCCAACTGATCTAATACCTTTTGGGGCCAGTAAATCACCCCAAAACTGTAAGTTATAATAGGAAGTGCAAATTGATTTATAGCTTGGACTTTATTCCTATATTTTAAAGCTGCTTTCAGTATTAATTTTAGTCTTTTAAAATATTCCTTACTAAGTTTTATTTACATTTTGTCATGTTTTACTGTTGATCTTTCATCACTTCCCAAATATTTATATACTCCCTTCTGCTCAAGTTCCTTTATATCACATTCCTGTCTCAGACTGATGTTCTCTTGCTGCTGCAGCTTTCCTGCTTTAAAGGTTGCTTTTGCACATTTATTAAGACCAAATTACATTCTTATATCACCTGAAAAAGTTCTGACCATTAGCAGATGGGCCTTCAATTCCTCATCCGATGAACTATACATTTTTAAATCATCCAGAAGAAGATGAGAAGTCTTTATGCATGTTTCCTGAGAGCCAATTTGTAACCATGACCTAATCTGTTAAGCAGACAACTTAATGGGTAAAGACCATGACAAACAGCAGCAGTGACAAATACTCACCATGGAATATTTTCTTCTGAATTTTTATCCCTGGGATAATAATTTGTCTTTTATCATGGCTTAGCTGCAAAGTGGTTTGCCACTGTTTCATGGTCACTGTAATGTACTTGATCAACATAGGTTGTAAGCACTTCTTTAGCCATGAATGTGTGGTGTTGTCAGATGCTTTTTGTAGTCTATCCATGCCATACTTAGATTGTTCCCCTTTTTACAATTCTCCATTATCATTTATTTACAAACAAGTGATTCTTTGTTTCATATGATTTTCTTGTTACCCTTTTGTTCTGTTGCCATGACTGAGTTTTCTTCTAAATGACTATAAATTCTGTTAGTGTCAGTTCCAGTGTATAGTTTATACATTGTTGTAAGGCAAGTTATAGGTTTATAGTTTTTAGCATATCTTGCAGGTTCAGTCTTAAGAGGGAGTATCGTTTTTCATGTTGTTAACCAGATTGGCATCTGTTTGGTGTGCTCAAGGCTATATCTTCATGTAAGGATGTTAATACTTTCAGACAGAAGTTAGGTAATGCATCTGGGTCTGGGGTTTTCCATTTAGGAGACTTTCTTCATTTTGGTTCAGTTTCTCTGGTCATTACTTCATCCCATTTCATATCATGTACATTTGAACTTCTTGGTGTTTCGTTTACTTCTTCTACCCATTCAGCATCTTTGTTATATTTCATAGGATCTTCATAGATACTTCTCCAAAATGTGTTGAGTTCTTCTTTTTGTGGTGCTGTTACTATTCCTCTTGTCTTGTTTCCCAGCTCTCTGTAATACTTTTTTGGGTCATCAATCAATTGCTTATTTTGTACTTTTCCTTTATATTTATCTCCATACCCTCTAAGTTTTTTTGCCTGTGCTGATACCTTTAGTTTATTATTTGCAATAGTGTACAATAGGTCCTGGTCTCTTCTGATATTGCTTGTTGCATTTATCACATCTATCTTTCTAAGTATTTTTGTGGAATTTTCCCTCTTATGTGCTCTTCTAACGGTGACTCTTATTGTCTTAATTGCTTTATAGTTGTAAAAGGTTAAAATGACTACTGTATGTGTTTAAAAAGGGTCAGTGTACTTGCTTGCAGAATATTGTGTAACAATGCAAAAGTACAGATTGTTAAGTTTTGTTTCCTGTGCCTGATGCAGCATTTCTTGTAAATCACATAATAAAGTGAAACTTCATCCTTACTAGGTTAAAATGTAGAAAGACGTAGCAGATGTATTTTTTCCTCAAAACTTGGCATTTTTCTATTGGATATTTAGTAGTGATCTGAGAGATAAAGTGTTTTATCTTGATATGTTTTCCTATAAAGTAATTCTAAAATTCTTTTTTCGTGAAGACATGACTTTCTGAGTACTATTTCCCATGTTTTTTTTTTTTTTAATAAAGAAAGTATTTGGCTCTGCTAATGACTGAATTATTTGATTATTTTACAACATAGTTTTCTCTGTTCCATACTTCCGTGGTGGCATTTAATTCCCTCCCTTCCTTTCCCTTACTGCCTTGTGTTTTTGGGGTAAGACTTTATCTGTTATTAATTTAGCTGCACAGTAATTTATTTATTTATTTGCATTTGTTTACCGGGGTAGTCCACTGGGCCATAGTGAGCCCATTTTCAGTGGAGGCCCATGGAGAAAAGCTCCATGAATAACAGTCCTTTTAGAATATGCAAGTAGATAAAACAATGCCATGAGGACAATTTACGAGTATATACAGCAAAGGTAACATCATTAACAACTGGAAACATTACAGGTATATACAGCAAAGGTAACATATTTAACAACTGGATATATTACAGGTATATAGCAACGGTAACATATTTAACAATTGGATATATTACAGGTATAATAAAAACTTAACAGTAAATAGAAGCACAGGTAAATAGACTAGACATTACATGGTTGTTTCTGACTGTACGAGCAGTAGAGATTACAGCTGATATTGATACATAGTAAAAGATTAAACATGAGTAACAACATTCAGCAGAGGATGTTAGATTTTGAGATGGGGAGACAAGGTGCAGGTGCAATTCCAGATGGAAGACAGGTAATCTCTTTGTGAGGTTTTGAAAGTATCAGGATTTTGGGTAGTCCTTATAGTTATTGCTAGGACATTCCATGTTTTGGCTACTGAACAAGAGTATAGAGGCTGGCCATCTGGCAGCTTTGTTTTTTGTATAGTTAAAAGGTGCTGACTGTCTGATTTGAGAAGTCTATTTGGATGGTAGAAACTGAAAACTGGGCTTAGAGCAGGGCAGTCTGATGGTTTAAATGTTATTTTGTGTGCTGTTGTTAGTTGCAGGTAGGAGAGGTGGTGCGGCAGTTCAAGCCTGTTCAGAGAGTGAAGAGCGGTACAGTGAAGGGAATAGTGTTTGGCATTAGTAGCGAATTTGGTGACTTTGTTATAGCAAGACTCGAGTTTAGCTTATAGGGAGTATTGAAGGTTAAGCAGTGGTGCACTCTTTATAAGAGAGACAGGTAATACGTAAGTGGATGCTAGAATTTGTTTTGTGGTGGAGCTGAGGAAGAATTTGTGCCTATAGAGGATTTCTAGCTTTTGGTAAGTTTTGCTGATGCAATGGTATATGTGTAAGTCAAATTTCATGTGTTCATCTGTTATTAATCCTAATATTTTTGTGGGGGGAAACTACTTCGATTGTTGTATTACTTTGAGAAAGTATAGTGAATTTGCCTTTGTTTAAGGAGGTTGTCTTCCTAGGAGTGAATAGCATGAGTTTGATTTTGCTTGAGTTAAGGAATAAATGATTGTTATACATCCAGGTCTCTGTGGAGGTGAAGGCCAATTTCATTATGTGTTGTAGCTCAGAAATGGATTTGGCAGTGCATATAATAGACGAGTCATCTGCGTATTGAATGAGTGATCCTTGACTTAGTGAAGAATAAAAGCTATTAAGGAAAATGCTGAGGGGTCCAAGTATGGAGCCTTGAGGAACCCCAGTAGAGGTGTTAAGATATGGAGAGAGGAAATGTTGCCATTTAAGAGCCTATTGTCTGTCTTCTAAGTAGCTTGAGAACCAGTTAAGAGAGGAGGGGGAGAGGCCAGTCTTAGAGAGTTGGGTTAGGAGTAAAGGGTGGGAGACAGTGGCAAAAAACCTTTGAGAGGTCTAGGAATAGGGAGGAATCAATTTTACCAGTGTCTTGGGTTCTGTTTATAGTGTCCATGAAAGATATGAGGGCAATTGTAATGCTGTGGCCTGGTAATCTGCACTGTGTGGGACTTGGCTGTGAATCAGATGGGTTAGGATTTGAATGCGTATACATTTTTCCAAGATCTTTGAGCTGGGAGAGAGAATGGCTACTGGTCTGAAGTCATCAGTATTATTGCCACATTTATGAAGTGGAAGAATAAATGCCTTTTTCCAGATTTTAGGGACATATTCTTGAATGGATCTATTTAGGAGTATGGCAATAGGGTGGGCACTAGCTTCTGCTGCTAGTTTTAGGAATTGTGTAGATAGATTGTTAGGAGTGTTGGAGCAAGGTTTGTGCTTGAGAAGTAATATTTTTATTCTGGCTGTTGGAATGGGTTTAAAAGTGATCATAGGTATAGAATCGGCAGTGGGGTTGTGAGGTGAATTGGAGGTTGAAGTGGAGGGTGAGCAAAAGGATAATTATGTAGGAGTTGTAGGGTTTGTGCTGGTATGAGCTTGGGGAAAAGTAGCAGTGATATGTGCTAAAGTATTGATAAAATGACAATTGAAGAGAGTGGCAATTTCTTGTGGCGTTTTGTCAGGATGCAGACATGGGTTGCTTTTTGTGTCTGGATTTAGTAGTGATGTTCCAGAATTTTTTTACGGTTTAACTTGTGGTCATTCTGAAGTTTTGGGTAATTTTTTTGTCTTTGAAATCTATTTTTTTTTTCACCTGGTTTCAAAATTGTTTAAATGTAAGCAGGTCTGGTGGGTTTTTGTTTGCTAGCCATTTTTTCCAGATTTTTGTCTCTGGCTTTCTTATCTTTAGTGGTCTTGGTCAACCAAGGTGCATAGTTTGCTTTGATTCGCTTAAGATGAGTAGGGGCAAGGCTTAGTATGTACAGAAATGCTGAGTTGAAGTAGTTAACTGCATTACTGCATAACTGCATATTAGCATATACCGGTTAATCTTTTTTAGACTATCTGTGAAGTTCAGTGGATTGAATTTTGTAAGGTTCCATATTTGTTTATACTGATGTGGTTTTTGAATGGATGAAGCAGTTCGGTGACAAAGGTGAGGATGTGGACACTGAGGGTGTTGGGGAGAGTGCCGGCTGAAGATATTTTATTGGGGTCAGAGACCAGAATCCAATCTAAAATGGAGCCACAGTCATTGTTTCTATTAGGTCTAGTTGGAGAGGTAATAACCTGAGAATATTTGAAGATGGAATGTTAGTGCAGAGGTCTAGCCAGTTGATATTTACATCGCCCAGGATTATGATTTCATTTTTGATATTGTTGGAAATCCAAGAAAGGATTTCTTTTAGTAAAGGTATGTTATTACCAGAGGGAATACAGAGAAATATTATGCATCATTTTTTGAGTCATTCATTTTTAGGAAGTAAATAAGAATTTAGCATTTGCAAACTGTGGAGTGGAATTTGTATAGGGAACTATTTTGTAGCTGTTAGGAAAGGGTAGTGCAACACTTCCTCCCTTTTTATGGGGTCTATGTGTTCTTAAGGTTGTGAAGCCAGGATGGAGAAATTCAGTCCTTAAGGTAAGGTTTTAGTCAGGTTTCCATAACAGCAATGACGTCAGGTTGATTATGGGTAATCCAAGTGTGGAAGTCAGGGATTTTGCTTCAAATGCTTTGCAGGTTTAGAATGATCATATATAAGGAGTTTTGGGAATTGTTTGTGTGAGGTTGTCTAGGAGTGAAGGATGATGTGGGCCCAGGATTGGGTTGGATGTCCCCATATAAAGGTAAAGTAGTTAATCTGAGGACATAATGCAGTAGCTGCTGGTGTCTGCTGGGTTTGCTAAAGTATGTTTGTAGGTTGGTGGAGGAAAAGTGAGGTACTAAGAAATGGCTGCTTTTCTTCTGTGGGAATATTTTTATTTTGTATAGAAGAATAGGTTTTATTTGGTAGAGGCTTGGAGATGTATATGAGTAACTATCAATAGGGTTAGATGATGGCAAAGTGGTTGTAATATGTTTAGGGGGCAAGAAAATGGGGTAGAGAGATGTAAGGTATAGTAGGTAAAGGAAGAATGTGAAGAAAAGTGAGAAAGGTAGCATAAGAGTCCTAACTGGATTCATGGTGGGAATGTTTTAGATGGAGGAATCTTGGTGAAGAGTAGTGGTAGTCGAATAAGAAAGTAGATGGTGGAAGTGGAGAGAGGCTGAAGAAAGATGTGTAGGTAAGCTGGGGAAGGGTAGAGAGGAGGAATAGGCTAAGACAGATAGGGTATGGAGAGACTGATGAAGTGAGCTAGTAAGGCTAGGGAAGAGGTGTGGAAGTTATAGGCAATAATTTGATTTGATAAGTAAAGATATGTAAAGTATAGTGTTAAAAGTCTAGTGGCTGGTTAACAGGTCATGAGAAGAAGGAGGGAGACAAATTATTTAGATAAATAAAACAGAAATGTTTAGATAATTGAAGACATTTACTTCTGTTATATCACACACATTTCTATGGGAAGTCCTGATTACTGTGTTCATTTGTTGAATCAAACTTCTAACTTACTTTGTCTTATTGACTTTCTGTAATCTTTTTCTTTCATTGATCTAATATGTCTATTATCTATATTAAATCAAGCAACGCTTCCCTTAGATCATTTTCTTCTAAACTAAGGGTACTTTCTTTGTTCTCCATTTCCTGCTCAAATTCTATAGAAAGTTCCAGAACATCTTCCTGTGACATATTCTTTTCAGCTTCATTCTGTGTCATCCATTGCCCTTTCATATGGAAACTCACTGGCCTATGACTCCACTACAGTGATGTGTTAGTGTTGCCACAGATTCCTGTGCCTTCCCTTGCTGTGCAACTCCAACTGAACTCTTGTACTGTTTTTTTTTACTGAAGGCTGCAAAGCATCTTCATTTGATAACTGAGCAGATGCTTCCTGCTCCACTGGTTTCTCCTTAATGTGGAGACTCATTGTTCTATCATGCTGTGATGTCACCAGAGTTAGATTTTCTACACTAAATTCTTCACTTCACAGTTACACTGGTTATGTCTTTGTTCTAATCCTGACTAGCTCCTTTCTATAACTGTGTGCCAAACAATACTTTATACTACATACAAGCTGTGACATCATTGTTAGTTTAGATACTTATATATGTTTAATAATGATCGAATGTATAATTTGCTTGACTGAACAGAGTCTGTAAACTGTTTGCAACATGTATTGATATAATGATTTTTCCTGTATTATTTTTTCTGTATGTTGTGTTTGGAGCTTTTCTCCCCAGGCTTCCGCTAAAAATGGACATGTATCCAGTCGGACTATCCCAGTCAACAAATGTAAAATAAATAATAAATAAATAAAATAAATCATTTATAACTTCACTTTCTATTTCTTTAACTTCTCCATTACTAATCTTTTCTTCTTCCCCCTTTCTTTTGTTTTCTTATTTGTTTGTGTTATAAAATTTTCCATATCCAGATGCCTTTCCCTGTATTTCTCTGTAAATATCTTTGGTACTGCTTTTTGTATTGATTAGTTTTGCTTTCTCTTTTGCATAAGTATTGCACCATATTAAATCTCTTTTTCTTTCCCATGACCATATTTTTTCTTCAGATGTCTCCCCACTCCACCTGTTTCTTCTTACTTTGGGGATTCATTGTTCCATCATGCTATGGCATAACCTATGTTAGAATTTCTGCATTAAACCCTCCACTTCACAGGTATTCCATAATTTCAGCTTCTATTTGTTTAACTTCTGCTTTGCTAATCTTTTGTTCTATGTTCCCCTTTGTGATCCTATTTTTTGTATTGTGAAATTATCCAAATCTGGGTGCCTTTGCCTGTATATCTCTCCAAATATCTTTTGCGATACCATTTTTGTACGGATTAGTTTGACTTTCTCCTTTCCATAAATATTGCACCATATCAGATCTCTTCTTCTTCTCTAAAATGATACCAGTGTAAACTAGCTGATTTTAACATAAGTGCTTTTAAGTGAGCATATATGCTGAATAAATATCTATCTCTGTCAAGCTATATGGGACAACCCAGATTGTCACCAATAATCTTAGCCCACTCCTACTGAACCACTGCATTTCAACAAAGCTGTCAATCAAGAGATAACTGAGGCGTATCCAAGCGTGCAAACAAGTGATCAGGTGACCCTGCACTTGCTTCATGTGTACATCCACATAAAGGGACGATGAGAGCAAACCAGTAGACACTTGCAATGCTGATGTCTAGAACCCCATAGTCAGGGGGCAATGCAGATGTAACAGGACAGTTTCAGTGCATGAAAAAGTTACACAACAAAAAGAGTTTAAAACATTTTTTGCAAGGGGCACACCCCTGCTAATTATATAAACTAACTTCAGGATTGTGCAATCTCGAGGAGAGAACATATTTCTCTACCCTAAGAATTGTGCAGTTTCACATACCTGTCAATCATCTGTTTAAATTTTATTTGCTAAACAGATGTTGACCAAAGGTAGAGTTGACCAACTTCTGTATCACCTATATCTATCTGTCTACCTATCTCTGTGTATCTATCTATATATCGTTATCTATATATCTATATGTATATCATCTATATATTTATATATATATATATATATATATATATATATATATATATTTCTGTATATATATATATATATATATATATATATATATATATATATATATATATATATATATATATATATATATATATATATATATATATATATATATATATATATAGGTATATAACATTTGAGCTAAGATTCATTTTGTCTAAACTCAAACAATATCTAAAAATGTAACAAAGACATTTAATCTAATCACATTTGATATAAAAGTGGAGTGGACTAAAGTGAATTGATGATAGTGCAGTTTAGGGTATTAGGATAGTAGAAATTACAAGGGAAATTAGTCTAGTACACCATTTGTACCTTACTAATGTCTACCTACAAGTTTGTTTGTGCAGCACTAGTGATTTACTGTGTGTGGTGTTTTTTCTCTTTTCTCTGTAGTTGTGTGACAGTAGAATTAGTACATTTAGATAAGCGGGTGTAGGGGGTGCAGGCTGGCTTGCTTCCCTGCAAATAAAAAGTTTGGAGGAGGAGAAGTATTTGCTGTATATGAAATTTTAAGTTGGATAAAATGTGATTCAGTTAAATGTATTTTTTAGATGTTTTTTGTGATCAGATGAAAAGTTCCTTAGCTGTAATGTAATAAAGCTGTAAATATGTATGGCTTTGGCCCATTTAGTCCAATGGACACAAGAGCGATGTCTGTTGGTCGACACTATTTGGTCAACACAAACAGAATGTCAACAAGTATGCAATATCAACAATACTGGGTAGAAGAATATGTCCTTTCACCATGGATTGTGCGACTTCAGAGTTAGTATATATGGTTAGCAGGGGGTGTGGGGGGGGGCACTTGGCTTTGGTTTCTTCTCCTCTGGGGTTAACCCTTGGAGAATGTGCAGTTGTTCTCGATGTCCTGTTTTTCTGACATTTTGATTTTGATGCTATGGATATAAATGCTGTGTCTGTTCAGTGTAGACTACTACAACTATGTATATATCTATATCTATCTATCTATATATATATATATATATATATATATACATATATATATATATATATATATATATATATATATATATATATATATATATAGATATTTATATATATATATATATATATATATATATATATATATATATATATATATATATATATATATATATATATATATAAGTGTGTGTATGTATTTTTTTATTTAACATTTTTTTACCAGGAAAGTCTGACTTGAAACAAAGCCAATTTTCAGTGGAGGCCCGGGGAGAAATGCTCCAGATGCATGTCTTTGAAATGTGGGAGGAAACCGGAGCACCCGGAAGAAACCCACATGAACACAGGGAGGACATGCAGAATTATGCACAGAAGGCATCCCACCCGAGAATCGAATTGGGGAAACCTGTTGCTGTGAGGTGACAACACTACTGCTGCACCACTGTGCAATCTATATATATATATATATATATATATATATATATATATATAGGTAGCGTTGTTGCCTCACAGCAAGAGGTTCGCCAGTTCGATTCTCGGCTGGAGTGCCTTCTGTGTGGAGTCTGCATGTCCTCCCCGCATTTGAGTGGCCTCCGAAAGACATGTGTGAATGGGCGTGCCTCCGCTGAAAGTTGGGTGTCAGGCTGGCAACTCAGCACCATAAAAATCCACTGCCAATCATTAGCACACACACACACACACACACACACACACACACACACACACACACACACACACACACACTCATACACACACCATGATAGTCTATCACAAGACTGAATACAAAAACATCAGTCGTTTTAGACTGAATCCAAAAAGACTGAATGGGGAAAGCATTAAAATCAATATTTTTATAGGGGGCAAGCCCCCTGCATCCTTCATACCCCTTGCTTGTTATATATACCAACGAGAAGATTGCACATTAGTGAGGTAAGGGCAAATTCACAGATCCCACTATTCCTTGATCTCACGTGGAAAGCAATTTAAAAGCTGAAGGACAAACCTATAAGCAACTATCTCTCTCTCAATATACATGTATTGACAACAGTCAAAACACTCAAGCATTAACCATGAAAATAGGGACCATAAAAGGTCAGTAACATGAATGTTGACACTTTTCTATGCATGCACTGAACATCCTCTACACATGCAAAATCTTATAGTAAAAATAAAGATTAAAACATTGATTTTGCAGGAGGAAAGTCCCCCTGCACCTTCATGTGTGGGGCTCCTTATACATTGCTGTACAGATACCTTGTATATATATGTACATATATATTTTAAAAAAAATAATAAACACACACACACACACACACACACACACACACACACACACACACACACACACACACACACACACACACACATTGTCTACATATGTACATATGCAGCTATGTATGTTTATAAAGCTGTTTCTCTGCAGTGGTCAGGGAAGGCTGTAAGGTCAACAGATACTAGGCTGAAGACTTGGAAACTGACTGAAGTGAAAGGAAATAATCAGGGCTGTAGCAGCTAACAAAGAAGAGGAAAGACGAGTTGGAGTCAAAGAAGAATTTCAGTATCTGAGTATAGCATGCGTGAAGATTATTGAAGAGATATGTAGCCGAGACAGGTAAGGAAATAAGGTACATAAGAAAAGCTGATGGTGCAATGCTGAAGTCCACAAAACTATCAAAAGAAAGGAGTGCATGAAAAAGTGGGAGACAGAAATGATGTGTCAGGCTAAGAAGGTTGCCAAACAAAAAGGCTAAGACAGCATTTATAATAGCAAAGAACAAGTCATCAGATGCACCAGTTTCTGTGAAGTGACTTAGCATGTGGCACAAAGAAATTCTATCAAGTTGCAAGGCAAAGACAGAACGCTAAAGAAGACAGTTATTAGACACTGTTCATAAGGGATGTTGGCACCAACCTTCTCATCTTGTTATAGGGCATCAAAATCAGATGGGAGGAGTATTTCTAGCAGCTTCTGAGTAAAGAAAACTCCACAGAAAGTGGACTGTCCCAGACATAACCTAAGATGTGAGAGAAAGAAGAGTCCACCCTGGAATAATTAGAAACAGCATTAGGGAGAATGAAGCCAGGGGAAAACAGGAGGCTCAGATGAGGTCACTGCAAATGTGATCAAGATGTAGAAGAGTGAGGGGAGAAATGGGTCCTGAAGGTACTCATAGCAGTATGGAGAGAAAGCTGGATCCTGGATGACTGGGGAAAAAGCAGTCTAGTGCGAGTGAACAAGAACAAAGTGGACATTCACGACTGTGGGCAGTGTGAAGGTATGAAACTCCTGTCACAGTGCATGCAGAGAAGGACTGATAAATGAACATACAGATTAGTAGAAGGAAAGGTGGGAGACAAGCAGTTTGGATTGAGATCAGGATGCACCACAACTGACCTGATGTTTGTTGTGAGATACATAGTGGAGAAGAAGTTAGAAGTAAGGAAAACGTTCAACTGGGCATTCCTAGACTTGAAGAAAACATGTGAGAAGGTCTTTAGATAGCTTATTTGGGCAGCCCTGGGATGGTTAGTAAGAACAGTGTTTGGACTCACAGAGGGGTTCCCAGTAGGTGAGGGGGTTTGTGAGAATTGAATTTTAAATCCTCTGCTCTCCTTACAAATGATGGACTAAATTAGCAAATATGTTGGAACTAATGAACAAAGCTGCTATATGCAGACTCTGAAAAAGAACTTCAGCAAATGACAGGGGAATGAAATGCAAAACTGAAGGCACAGAGAATAAAACTGAGTACAGATAAAGTAGTTGTTATGGCATAAATGAGGAAATCAGAAGAACTTGAAAATTAATACAGAAGAAAAAAATAATGGAACAATTTAATGTTTCAGGGGGTGGTTGAAGAGAAAGGAAGTCTAAATTAGGAGGTCAAAGCTAGAATCGGAGGTTCTGCAACCAAGTGGCACAGAGCATCAGGGATATCCTGTAACAGAAGAATACCAAAGAAGCTGATAAGTATGTTGTACAAACCAGTGGTGCAAGCAGTACTTCTGTATGGTACAGAAACCTGGGGACTGAAGGCAGATCAGTTGAGGAAGGTAGAGGTGACTGAGATGAAGTGCTTGAGATGGGTAGTAGGATATACTGTGAGACAGATGAAAGAATGATTACATTAGAGCAGAAGCCAAAGTAGCTCCAATTGCAGAGAAAGTCAAAGAGAACAGATTATAGGGGTTTGGGAACATGTGCTGGAAAGCAGGTGATGATTCAGGGAAGATGATTTTGGAAGGACAGGAAAAAGGGAAGATGAAATGAGGAAATCCAGCAAAGGTATAGCAGGATTGTGTGAGAGAAGACCTGCGACAGTCATGCATGTTGAAGAAAGTAGGAGAATGGCACTGAAATGAGAGAGTTGGCAAACGTTGAAACAACAACCTGACCCCATGTAGAAATTGGGAAAAGGAGGTTGTTGTTGATGATGAAGATAATGATATATGTGTGGGCAGCATGCATTATATCAAGTGTATGAGTGGTCGACTGAATATGATCGACTAAGTAGTTGATTGACAGATGTATGAGATCACATAATTTCTGGGGTTGAGGAATGTAGATCAATATGTGTGCATGCATCTTTAAGGAGCTATCCTGGGCCTTGCACAAGTGTATAAATACTGAGCACGTGCAAGTCTGACTGCCATTTTGTAGTAAACTGTTGAGATGTAAGCATGTATGTATGTAAGGTCTGTCTGTTAACCAGTTTGTTTGTATTTTATGATGCTGCTATCCATCCTGATATGTTTTTATGTATTAAAGCATTTAAAGGAAATACCCCACCTACTTGTCATCTATGTTAGAGAAGGAAAAGTGACATGGTGTCAGAAGTGGCATGGCTGAAACAACTTAAGGCACTTGCTTGGAGCTGGTGAAATATACAACAGTGAATCAACCCTACAATGTGCATACTTCATAAAACAGGTCAGAAATGGATTTCAGGTATTAAAACTTGCTCATCACTATTTCTTATTTGCAAAATATGAAATGAGGCATACAGAATGTTCTAAGTAATATCCACATAAACCGATATGTACGATACTGATAAAAATATTCAAATTGCTACAGAAAATGTTTGAAATAAACTCTGAATTGCATAAAATGAATAATGTACAGGGGAATAACCAAATTTTTCAATATGTGCCTAGTGAATCTGTAGTTTTCATATTAATCAAAGATATCTGAGTTATCAGAAGTGTATAAAGTGCTGGCATGTTTGTGCAGTGTTACAGTAAAGTTATTTCACAGAATATAGCCATTCCAGAGCTTATTTCATAAAGTACAGTGTTTTGAAGAGTTTATTGTACTTTTGAATGTTATTACAAGCTCAGAGAACAGTTTGTTCATACATAATTACCGGAGCCATGTTTTTCAGTGTGTTTGTACATATTTTGTGGGCATAGCAGACAGATTTCAAAAACCCAGTGCACTTGTGTTTGACAGTAATATTGCAGAGAACTGGAGAGTGTTTGAGCAGGAGTATGACATTTTCATACAGGCTGCATTTTCTGATAAAGATGACCGTACAAAGGCATTTATTCTGCTTAATTTAGCTGGGTCAGAGGCCATATAAAGGGAATGTTCATTTGTGTATGCACCTACTATCTATGCTGGAGAGGGGGGAAAACCATCATACTGTTGTACAGGCTGAGTCAAGGGAGGACCCTGAGTGCTTAAAACATAAATTTAGAGAAATGTGTAACCCCCAGACAAATGTTACAATGGAAAGGCACTTACTTTACACAAGAGATCAAAAGCTGGGTGAAACTTTTGCAGCATATAGAAATGACCTGAGATACAAGGCTAAAACATGCAGATTTGGTGATTTAAGGTATGAGTTGATAAAGGACAGACTTGTGAGTGGTATAAAAGATGATGGTGTGAGAAAGATTTTGCTTTGTGGCAGTGATTTAACTTTGAATAAGGCCATTGATATTTGCCAGATACAAGTGAAAGGCTTGATTTAGTAAGGTGTGTGAAGCTTGTTGCTTATGGTGGTAAAGAAATTCAAACTGAAGGTTCAGTTGTGCTTTCATGTTACTTTGCTAGAAGAAGTTACAGCTTGTTATTTTATGTGGTCAAGAGGCATGTCCAGTCATTATTAGGGTTCAGAGACAGTTTGAAAATGGGACTGCTTTCATTTAATAAAGAAGTCCACTAAGTTAGCTTAAAAGACCACTACTCTAATTTTGCCCAGTACATTTCTTTCTACCTATGCTGATCTTTTTGAAGACAAATTAGGGAAGCTTCCAGTTGTGTACTCCATGAAGTTAAACCCAGAGGTCAGTCCAGTTATCAGGCCAGCAAGAAAAGTTCCAATAGCTATGCAGGACAGAGTCAAAGCTGAGTTAGATAAAATGTTGTGACAAGGTGTGATTTGTCCAGTTGGTTTATCTACTCCAATTGAGTGAGTATCTTCCATGGTGGTAGCTCATAAGAAAAGCTCAGATGACATCAGAATATTTATTGACCTGAGAGATTTGAACAAAGCACTTAAAAGACCTCATCATCTAATGTGCATAGTCAAAGAAGTCGCAGCCTTGTCGCCAAATGCCACTATTTTTTCTGTCTTAGATTCAAAGAGTTCATTTTGGCAAATTCAGCTTGACAAGAAATCCTCATTGCTAACTTCTTTCAGTACTCCATTTGGCAGGTACATATTTTTGAGAATGTCATTTGGGATAAATTCTGCAAATGAAGTCTTTCAACATGCAGAGCATGACAGAAATCTCAGAAAAGTACTGGAAAGGCATGTCAAGTGAATCTTAAGCTCCGTCCACAGAAATGCTAATTCAGGTTACAAGAAGTTACTTATGTAACAAACAGCCTTCTTGAGATGCCAGCTCCAGACAATGTTCAAGCCCTGCAACATTTTCTTGGCGTGGTTAACTACCTAGGCAAGTTCATTCCAGACTTGAGCCAACTAGTAGCAGCACTCAAAGAGCTGATACATAAAGATGTATCCTAGTCTTGGTTAGAGCAACACCAAAGAGCATTTGATATCCTGAAACAGAGAATTGCTAGTCCATGAACTCTCAGATACTACGATGTTCACAAGCCAGTTACTCTTTCATGTGATGCTTTGAAATTTGGTCAAGGTGCAGTCATTCTATAAGAGGATCAACCTGTTACCTGTGCATCAAAAACTCTTACCCAAACTGAAATGCAGTATGCCCAGATCGAGAAAGAGCTTTTGGCAATCGTGTTTGTATGTTCAAAGTTCCATGATTATGTTTATGGTAGACCTATCCAGATTGAAACAGACCACCAACCTTTAGTCACCATTTTGAGCAAGTCTACACATTCAGCTCTAGCCAGACTGCAATGCACAATGCTGAAATTACAAAAGTATAATTTCAATCCTGTCTACAAGAAAGGCAAACTTCTTTATCTTGCTGATACATTATTCAGATAGTCCAGAAACACTACAGAACAGCATGAGAACGAGAACCTTGATTCTGAAGTCATGGAAGTGAGAAAGTTTTCTTCCACACGTCTTGATGACCTGAGAGATCATACAGCCATAGATCCAGTTTTATAGAGCTTAACCACTTTATCAGTCAAGAATGGCCATCAAAGCAATCCAGTTTACCTCAAGAAGGACAACCTTATTTTCCATACAGAGATGAGATTTTGTCTGACAAAGGTATCATTATGAAAGATCCAAAAGTAATTGTTCCAAAGTCCTTGCAACAAGAGTACATTGCTATCTTGTATCATGGTCATCCAGGAGACAACTCTACCAAAAGAAGGGTGAGAGAGCTAGTATTTTAGCCTTCTACATCACAAGACATTGAGAAAGTACTTTTATCTTATTCCATGTGTAATAATACAAAACCACATCAGCTAAACCAGATTCCTGAACTACCTTGGTCGACAGTAGCCACCGACATTTTCAAGTGGAATGGTCAACAATATTTGGTGTTAGTAGACTCTTACTCCAATTGGTTCTAGATTGATCTAGTTCCCAATCTAGCATCCAGTACTGTCATTTCTAAGATGAAGCATCATTTTGCAGTGCATGCTAGTCTGCACAAAGTTATTTCTGATAATGGCATGCAGTTTACAAGCCAACAGCTTAAAAGATTTCCTGAAGAATGGGACTTTACTCATGTCATGAGTATCTGTAGTCAATTGGTTTGGCAGAACGTGCAGTTCAAAGTGCAAAACAGTTACTAGAGAAGCCAAAATGAGATAATAGTGATGTTTTCTTGAATCTCAGAAATGTTCCTTGTGATAAACATCTTGGTTCACCTACTCAGAGACTTCTGTTGAGCCAAACAGAACCACATTACCAGTCAGTAGTTAGTTGTTGGTTCCATGCGTCAAGAACAACAAATCAGTGAAAGGCAATCCATTGAAGAAGTGTTTAACCCAGAAGTCCTATGACGATAAGAACAGCAAACTGCTCAGTCCGTTACCAGAAGGAGAAGTGGTAAGGATTCATATGTCCAAAGGTTATGATTGGATTGGTGTTGTGAAGAATATTTGCCCAGAGCTAAGATCATAGATTGTGGAATCACAAGGAGCAGACTTTAAGCGGAATCAGAAACATTTGAGACCGGTGTCCGAGCCTATACCACAGCACATAGGCTGTGAGAAAGACTGTTTATCTCAGAGTGAGTTGTCCAGTGTTCTGTTTCCTGAGAAAGTTCCAGAGAACATTCCCATTCCTGTGACGAATCCAGAAGTTCCTGATACAAACTGTTTACCGAAGACTGTTCCTGTTGCTAAGTTTAGTCCAGATTGTTATGTTACAATATTTGGAAGTACCTCTAAGCCTTGTAACAGATACAAAACAACTTGTACATGAACACTGTGTTTTGTTTCTGTCTATAGTAATGCAGGTCTAACTCTGTTATTGTTTTTAAAAAGGGCAATCTTTTTAAGAGGGAGGATGTAGATCAATGTGTGTGTGTGTATGTACCTTTAAGAAGCTATCCAAGGGCCTGCACAAGTGTATAAATACTGAGCATATGCAAGTCTGACTGCCATTTTGTAGTTAGCTGTTGAGATATAAGCATGTATGTATGTAAGGTCTGTCTGTTAACCAGTTTGTTTGTATTTTATGATACTGTTATCCATCCTGCTGTTTCTATGTATTAAAGCATCTAAACAAAATCCCCTACCTGTTTGTCATCTGTTAGAGAAGGACGAGTGACAGGAAAAATGACCTTACGCTGTGCTTGTGCAATCTCAGAGTTAATATATAGAAATAGCAGAGGGTGTGGGCAGAGTGCAGCCCCCCTCCTCACACACATGGGGGGTGCAGGGTGTATGGGGATGTAACAGGACTTGCTTCCTGCAAAAACATTATTTTTGTGTGTTTTTAAAAAATTAGATTTTGCATGCGCAGAGGTGCATGTGTATTGGTGTGTTGACTTTCATGTTTTCGACCCCTTGTGTCTGATATTTTTCCAGCTGACTTTGGGTATTTTTGAGCTATAATATAGTGCACCCAGATGTGTACGTATATATCTATATATATATATCTATATCTATCTATATATATATATATATATATATATATATATATATATATATATGTGTGTGTGTGTGTGTGTGTGTGTGTGTGTGTATATGTATATGTGTGTGTGTGTGGGCATATATATATATATATATATATATATATATATATATATATATATATTACACACACATATAGGCATATACCTACAATCATACCTCTCAACTGTCCAACTTTTTGCCTCATATTTTTGGTCTGTTCCTCATAAAACTTTGGTTTTCTGGCAAATCACTTTTGATTGAAATTGAAGATTGAAGCCAGAAGATATTGCCAGACATTTGAGTTTCAGACTTCATACCGTTCAGAAAGTTAGTGCTAATGCAACATTTATTATATAAACTGTCAAAGTGTATGAGCAATGCTTAAAAATTGTCCCTACTTTGGGGTCTTTAACCCCCCCCCCCATTATTTATGACTTGTTCCATATTTCTTCCTCTAAGAGGTTGAACCTACAATACATGTGCATATATGGAACACCTAAAGTGATGACCCTGTGTACTACAAATAAATGGCAAGAGGTGTACCTGCCATCCCAAGCTATTTGAATCACTGTAAGTGCTCACTTATATGTGCATGGTACAACAGGTACAGCTGTTGCCATTTGTTTGTAGTAATATTAACAATAGTGGTTCAAATCTGAAAATACACGTGTCCTCTTTTACTGACATTTGTATTGCTGAGGGACATTTGCTGATGTGTAACACCTGTGTTACAGTGTTTAACAGGACTGATTGCATGTGCCTTTTGTATTAGATATATATATACTTTGTTAAACATGCATATACTACGTCCCGTATTATGTGTGCCATTATGTGCTCAATGTCCCATGCTTCCAGGAAACAATTTCATACAGCTATGACATTCTGTGTTGTCCATAGTGAGTTCAGTGGAGGCCCAGGGAGAAAAGCTCATTGTAGAGTAACATAAACATAGTACATACACAAAGTGATTATTTCTATACACACTATTAAGCTATACAAACCAGTAAGCATATATAAGCAATTTCTGTGGAATCCAGTAAGCCTATATAGGTAAAATATGTAGAAAGTAATTGCTTAGAGATAAGCAAAGGATCTATGTAGAAGATTAGTGGAGGAAGATTGGTATAAGTTACAGGTTAGAGTAATAGAAAGTGAAATTAGCACACTATAGTGTGAGAGAGTGATTAAACAAAGACATTCAGAAGAGCAGGTAGCATTTTTGTAGCTAACCTGGGCTATTACATAAGCAAAGCCATGAGTCTGCTAAATATGTTTTGAGTATTTTTTAAATTGTGTGGGGTTATTGGTGGCTCTGATGGCATGAGGAATGGAGTTCCAGCTTTTTGTAACATAGTTTGAATATAAAGAATCACCTGCAGCATTTGTTGACTTGGTGGTCTGTAATAATGATTTAGTTGTTGGCCGAAGTGTGCGTTCATTAGAATAGAGTTGTAGTACATTTTTAAGAGCTGATGCGTTCTTGGCTTAATAAATTACTTTGTCAGCCATGGTTAATTGATTGTAGGTTAGGAGTTGTAGGAGTTCTAGCCAAGAGAGTTTTTTTAAGGTAAGGCAGTGGTGTCATGAGTGTAGAGTCTGTGGCAAATTTTGTGATTTTGTTGTAGCATATCTCTAGTTTGTTTAAATCTGTCTTTTTAAGATTGCTAAGTATGGGAGAGGCATAAAGAAGTTTTGACAGAAGGTGAGTTCTAGCTATGGCTATCCCAGAACTATTTGTTAGGATTTTTTTTTTCTGTATAGAGTTCCCATTTTTGTGTGTCTTCTTAATTGTTTGTGATATATGTGAGTTAAACCTGAGCTTGTTGTCAATTATGACACCTAATTTTGTGTGTGATTCAGGATAAATGTATGTATTACTACTAGCAGTCATGTAGAAGGTGGGTGGGGAGTCTGATGGTCTGGAGGGTTGAAAGATCATGAGTTTGGTTTTAGTGGGGTTCAGTATAAACTGTGAGTTGGTTAGTCAAGTTTCAGTAAAGGTATTTTGGGTAATGTATTGAAGCTGTTGCATTGTGGATGCAGCACATATAAGAGCGGACTCATCTACATATTGGATGATGGAAGCTAGTGGAAAAGTGGTATTAAGGTCATTTATAAAATGTTAAATAGTAGGGCACCAAGGATAGATCCTTGTAGGACTCCAAGTGTGACAGAGGTAGTGGGGAGAGGTCTTGTAACCACCTAACTGCTTGCTGGTGACCTGTTAGGTAACTTTGAAACCACGTGATAGCAGAAGGGCTGATATGTAGTTTGGTGAGAGCGGTCAACATCTTAGGGTGGGAAACTGTATCAAAGGCCATAGCTGTATCTAGAAACACTGAAGAGACAATTTTGCCTGAGTTTCTAAGTTGATTGATGGTATTGGTGAAACTCAGGAGAGCAGCAGGAGTTCTATGACAGCGTCTGAAACCTTGTTGTGATTTGGTCAGGAGGTTTTTAACTGTAAAGGTGTTGTTTAAATTGGCAGTGGATACACTTTTCAAGTAGCTTGGACAGTGGTGAAAGGATAGCTATGTGTCTATGGTTTGTGAGTTCTGTTGAAATTCCTCCTTTGTGTAGGGGAATTACGTATGACATTTTCCAGATGGTTGGGACATATTGCTCAGTAATCGACCTATTAATCAGTATTGATATGGGGAATGATATGGCTTCTGCTGCTAATTTCAGGTATTCTCTGGGGATTATCAGCTGCTAATGAGGTGGGTTTCATTTTCTTTAGGAGTATTTCTATAGTACTTGTGGGGATGGTTAGAAATGAGAATGTGTCTTCATTGTTATTTGCTGTCTTGGGTGTTGGTGATTAGTAGGGCTGATTATTCTTGGTTAGAGCCAGAATGCTTTCTGTGAATAATTTATTAAATTGTTCTGCAGTACTGTTAGAACTGGCTGGTAAATTAGGAGGGGTTGAGGTTTGTCCCAGATGGAGTATATTTTTGATTGTGCTCCAATACTTTTGTGGGTTTTTTTGATGTTTCCATTGAAGGTTTGTGTAGTAATTTATTTTATCTAGTTTAAATGTGTGTGTGTGTGTGTGTGTGTGTGTGTATGTATATATATATATATATATATATATATATATATATATATATATAGTTTAAATTATATAGATATATATATGCATATAGTTTAAATATATATATATGTATATATATATATATATATATATATATATATATATATATATATATATATATATATATATATATATATATATATATATATATATATATATATATATATAAATTAATATATCTATATGTTAATATCCATACATGTGCATAAATACATTATTATACACATTTCTGTGTTTATCTACATTATATCTATACTTGAATCCGATTTTTAAGAATAAGGGTGATGTGCAGAGCTGTAGTAACTACAGAGGGATTAAACTGATCAGTCACAGCATGAAGTTATGGGAAAGAGTAGTGGAAGCAAGGTTAAGAAGGGACGTGATGATTTGTGGTCAGCAGTATGGTTTCATGCCGGGAAAGAGCACTACAGATGCAATCTTTGCTCTGAGACTGTTGATGGAGAAGTACAGAGAATGTCAGAAGGAGTTGCATTGTGTTTTTGTAGACTTAGAGAAAGCATATGACAGAGTGCCTAGAGATGAGTTGTGGTATTGTATGAGGAAATCCAGAGTGTCAGAAAAGTATGTAAGAGTGGTACAGGATATGTACGAGGGTAGTGTGACAGCGGTGAGGTCTGCGGTGGGAGTGACGGATGAGTTTAAGGTGGAGGTGGGGTTACATCAAGGATCAGCTCTGAGCCCTTTCTTATTTGCAATGGTGATGGACAGGTTGACAGATGAGATCAGACAGGAGTCCCTGTGGACTATGATGTTTGCAGATGACATTGTGATCTGTAGTGAGAGTAGGGAACAGGTGGAGGAGACCCTGGAGAGATGGAGATATGCTCTAGAGAGAAGAGGAATGAAGGTCAGCAGGACTAAGACAGAATATATGTGTGTGAATGAGAGGGAGGATAGAGGAATGGTGAGGATGCAAGGAGTAGAGGTGGCGAAGGTGGACGAGTTTAAATACATGGGGTCAATAGTTCAGAGTAACGGTGAGTATGGAAGAGAGGAGAAGAAGAGAGTACAGGCAGGATGGAGTGGGTGGAGAAGAGTGTCAGGAGTGATTTGTGACAGATGAGTACCTGTAAGAGTGAAAGGGAAGGTCTGCAAGAGGGTAGTGAGACCAGCTATGTTGTATGGGTTGGAGACAGTGGCATTGACAAAAAGGCAGGAGTTTGAGCTGGATGTGGCAGAATTAAAGATGTTAAGATTTGCACTGGGTGTGACGAGGGTGAACAGAATTAGGAATAAGTATATTAGAGGGTCAGCCCAGGTTGGAAGGTTTGGAGACAAAGCCAGAGAGGCACGATTACGTTGGTTTGGACATGTGCTGAGGAGGGATGCTGAGTATATTGGGAAAAAGATGCTAAGGATGAAGCTACCAGGTAACAGGAAAAGAGGAAGGCCTAAGATAAGGTTTATGGATGTGGTGAGAGAGGACATGCAGGTGGTTGGTGTGACAGAGCAAGATGCAGAGGACAGGAAGAAATGGAAACAGGTGATCTGCTGTGGCGACCCCTAACGGGAACAGCCGAAAGAAGATGATGATATCTATACTTGAATCTATTTATCCCTTTCTCTATTTGTATATATGCATATATGTTTATCAATATGTATGAAAATTAAATAACCTGTTATCCCAGACAACCTGATGAAGGATTTTGTATGTGCATGACATCAAAGAGAATATGACATATAACCATGTTGATATGTGTCATCTGCATAGATATATGCCATTACAGAGGTAGACTTGTGGGTGTATTGTTGTATGTATAACATTTTTACTTATGTATGTTGCATTTTTAAACTTCTCAGTCATGGATGGAAACAGCTTAATACATAATATTTCACATTTCACAGCTTTATTGCTAAGTACATAAAGTGGCAAAGTGGTTGGCTTTTTTTGTTTTAGTTCAAACTGGTGAAACCAGGAATCGAACCCTGGTTTCACCAGTGTCACTTCTGCAGCATGTGTGTTAAGTAATTATGTGCAAATGTATTTTTTATAGTCAGGATTGACAAGAACAGGTGATCATGTGAAATGACTAATTGTATGTAATGGCAGTAGTGTATAACGGAAATTTAATGTTATAGGTTGGACGTCTGCTGCTAGGCAAGATTAAGAGCAGGGGTAGGTTGTTTCTCTATGTGATGCGGTTATCACTGCATGATTATATCACACTGGTTCTGGGAAATGGAACCCTATTGAAATGCCAGTACTTCAAATGCCGAGTGCATGTGCTGAAAAAAAGATTGAAACTACAGGAGAAAAGCGAATCTCGAACATAGATCTTTTCCTGTAAATTTCTTTTTTGATGGGTGGAAGCCCCCTTGCACCCCCTAAACTTATATATGCTAGCTCCAACATTGGCATACCTCTGAGAAAAGGGACTATTCTGTGAAACAGCCATCTCGGACTTAGTATTTATAGGTACATTTTTTCAGCCATTCAGTCTTCACATTTTGAAACTTGCTTTAGCGAGTTCTGACATTTCAAATGGTTACCCTGGGAAACAGCAAATTGCAGAAAGCAATGAATTCATGCTGTAGTTTTTTTTATTGCTGATGGCACTTTCCTGCATATGTCGTAACTTTATTTTATATTCCTGCCTCCTAATAGACAAAGAGGAAATTGCTTGGAATCGTACAATAATGACTGATAAGATGTGTCACTTGGAAGAGCAGAGATGGGAGTGAGGTAGGGAGAGAACTGCATCTGTTAATATGGTCAGATAAATTTATTGCATATCTCCCTATAGTAGCAAGATTTGCACATCCTGCCTCCTTAGAATAGCATTCTCACCCGCTATATGTACATGAATATGTATGTCCTCCCATTGTACAACAGTACTGGTGAAAAACATTACCTTCTGTATTTTCTGAGCACTGTTATTACTCCAAAAACATCAACGTTTGTGTCTTTCATGTTTGTATGTAAGTGACTTTGTATTGTTGCATTTATGTATTTGCATTTCTTGTGTGCACAAAGTAAATGATGACCACATTGCATTTAGCAACCCACAAAACTGGAGGCTTTTGTTTGTCTGTAGCATATTTGTTGTTGTTTGTTTTTATTTGTGGTTCTTAACATTTTAGTGTTAAGTTCATTCTAGTAGAGCTATTTTATTAGTCTAAAATGTGAACAGCTGTATAGCTTGTATGCATGCAAGTGCTGCAACACCAGTGTATTACAATGTGGTATACACTATATATGTTCTGTATTATGGCATGGGTTGTCCTTGTTAATTTTTACTTTGCCACATGTTGTGCAGTTCGTAATGCTGTGCTGTGGCTTGTGCTTGTTCATAGTATGTGACAAGGTGGCACAATATAATCTTAAATAGATTGTGATGTGGTGAGTTGGGGTGTGCATACTACCCTCAGAGTGGTCACTTCACTTCACTTGTGGGTTTGCAGTTTGCTGCCATACATAATATAAAGCACTTGTATATTTATATATTTATATGACTATGTTAACTTCTTGAATGAACTAGTGCAGAGACCAACAGCAACAACTGTTACAGACATGCATACATTACATACATTACACAAGTAACATTATTACAGTCCGGAATAAGCAGATGTATGCATTATAGATCCTTAAAGTGTATTGTCACAGTTATGGAAGGCATACCTCACAGATGTTCATATTTTCACAGAATGTCCAGATTTTTGCCTCATATTTTTGGTCTGTATCTGATAAAATTTGTGGTTTTCTGGGAAATCACTCAGGATTGAAGTCACTGAATACTGATCCCCATTTGAGTTTCCAATTTTATATTATTCAGAAAATATGTGATAACACAAAACCTGTTATTCTAGAAACTTTCTAAGTTTATAAGACCAACATTTAAAATATGTCTCTATTTTTAGGCCTTTGCCCCTTATTATTTTAGGCTTTGTCCAATTTTTTTAAGCTAAGCGGGTGAGAGGTATGATGGAAGTAAGTCTGCCCCTTACTACAGTATGTGATGTAAAAAAGAGTGTTAAGTTTGAAATACATTTTTTTGAGAAGTACCAGCCCTTAAATATTTTCTTGAATTTGAAAACTCTTGACATGACAAGATGAAAGATTAACAGATTGAACTCGCAATGCCTCACTTCCTACATTTAAGTACAGGCTAGTCTTTTTTCATGCCACGTGGAACAGCAGAAGCTGATGAAAATCAAGTTAAATAGCTGTTCCACTAAAGAAGAATGTGGCTTGTGATTATACAAAATGCTGTGCTGGTGTATGGGGATCATTGTCCATGGTCAAGCTGACATTATTTTGTGGATCTGGTTATGAGAAAAAAACTATGTTGATAGTGAAAGTAAACATGCAAAAACATGTCATCTTAATTGTTTTATTTTCATATCCGTTGCAGCTTTAATATTAGATTTATATCCGGAAATTAAATGAAATATTAAACACGGACTTGTGCAAACATACATTATGCAGATATCATCAATACAATACAGAATAAGTCTACATAGTTTTTATGATTTGGGTCTTTGATTTTTCAGTGCAAATGTGTTCTGGTAATTCCAGTTGTAACAAGTATTTGGACAGGTATATACCAAAACGGGCATTATATTCAATGGTAGGCCTAATGAGAGCAGAGTACAGAGGTACAATTACATCCTTTCATCTGGACTCTGTACCCCTAGATACAAGCTGTGCAATGACAATGGACTTCCTTACAATAGTGGATGCATGGTGATCAAAGGACAGTTCATTGTCACCAAAGATTCCCAGATGTCTAACTATGAGATCAGTCTTCAGGGGGGTGTTCTCAATGTGATAGTTGCAAGGAGAGTCATGTTTGCCAAGGATACAGTTAGACATTTCTTGGCATTTTGTTTCAGTTTATGGTTTTTACACCAAGTATTTATTTGGAATAGGCCCACATGTAGAATCCTGGTATCTTCTGGGGAGTTTATGATGGTGCCAAGTTTAATCAGCCATAAAACCTTGACATTAACTTTGACCTCTGAGAAGTAAATGCCAAAAGAAGTGGCCCAAGGACTGCCCCTGGGTCACTCCATTACTGACAGGTCTTTTGGAGGAGGTAGAGTCCACTCTTACTTCTTGGTTTCAATTTATGAGCCAATTTACTATCCAGTGAGTTACATAGGAGATGATATTTATCTGGGAGCATTTGTCTGCAATGCCCAAGTGTGGGCTTGTATCAAGTGTCTTTATGAGGTCTATATATATGCAGTGTGCACTGATTTACCCTTGTTCACTGACTCATTGACTTTTTCAAAGAAGTTGACCAGATTAAGTAGGCATGACCTGCCCTTGACGAATCCAAACTGGGTTGGGTCAAAGTCTTTTTCAGTGCTTGCCAGTGGTAACGGAGGACTAGCAGGCTGAAGATCAGTAGCATTGTGAAGAGAATATAAATTATGTCTTTGAAAGGGGGGTAGTTTACAGTGCTGGGCACAACGTATCATTTTACAATTTGTATAAGTGTGTTTCAGAGTGAGGTGTCCCTAGCCTGTCTGTGAGGGATGTGTTTATTTACAAAATGTTTTTTGTTTATACTTTGCCAATGCTATCTGATGATGTGTATATAGTGACATTTGTGTTTGTCACAGATCATATGGAAAGCATACATACTCTTGTAAACTCTCAACTAAACATAGCACTGTAGATGCACTATACTACAGGCCTACTGGAGTTAACAGTTGCCACAGGTATGTAGCTGTGCTCCACATAGTTACTGATTGTGATTCACAGGTGTTGTCATAACCAGTGTAACCAGTAGTTACACTTGTCAGTAGTTTGATATAGCACATCATATTGTGTTGCTGCTCACACAGGTATGGGGCATACTAGAGTGTACCACAGTGTGCAAAATGTGAGCATTACTATTCAGTGTACATCTCTCCTCGCTATGTCTGTTCACTGATTGTACTTTTATTGTCTGTGACAACATCTGTGGTATTAGTACTGCACCTTATGTAGCATTACCAGACCTTCTTATTGTATGGAGACTGATTACACCCTTGATAACCTCATTGGGGGTATGTGATCAGTTTACATGACTATATGCCATTATCATTGACTTTTTATGTTGCATACTTGTCCTGCAACCACATTTAGCTCAATGTTTGTGTGTACCGTAAACACACATGCACACAGACACACGCACTCACACATACATATATATATATATATATATATATATATATATATATATATATATATATATATATATATAAATATATATATATATATATATATATATATATAAATATATATATATATATATATATATGGGTCCTAGTTGGGTGATCGAATTTACACTTCAACGAAATTCAAAAGTACGAACGAAAACTGAATAAACCAAAACCGCACTCCACTGAATCACAAAACACCAAGACAACAGTTATATAAAAATAAAACAAAGAAAAACAAATGCTCTCTATTTTTGCAGGGGGCAAGCTCCCTGCACCCCCCATATCCCCTGCAAATTATATATACCAACACTGATATCGCACTGCAGTAGCAACACAGGTGAATTCCCTGAGAGTTACTTTAGTGCAATCTGCATATGCAAGTTAAAAGCGCTATAAAATTACGATGAAACACACTCTTAACCTTAAAAAGTTTACTTACAGCTGCTGGCAAATCTGCCATGCAACAGCACCATTATGCACATGTGGTCCCCCGTCTTGCACTATCAGGACCACTTTAGCTTACAGGGAACTCGGCAAATTACAGTTTCAGGAAACTGATCTTTTGTTGATATCATCTCGCACTTTTGAATTTCACTGAAGTGTAATTTCAATCAAGCAACTAGGACCCACACACACACACACACACACACACAAATATATATATATATATATATATATATATATATATATATATATATATATATGGGTCTACTTCTATTCACCAACTCCCATTTCGTCGAACTCCCATTTCACCGAAACTTCATTACATCGACACACCCCCTACTATATATATCAACTCCAGGGTCGCACAACATTGGGGAAGGGGGCAAATGCATGTCGATGTAATGAAGTTTCGGTGAAATGGGAGTTGGTGAATAGAAGTAGACCCATATATATATATATATATATATATATATATAATTGATGAATGTGGTGCCTAATTCAGAGCTGTCCTTGATTGTTCATATCTGCTCCAGATAATTATTGTGAGTAGGTAGTTAATTTTGGTAGTCCAACATCAAAACAATGTTTAGTTAGGGTATCTTCATAATTGAATGTTAGTCATTAATCACTCTTTTGTGAGACATACTGTTGTCTAACCCATGTGTATACTGACTGTCACAGCTGTATTCTGAAAGAAGTGGCATAGTTTTCTCGGTATGGAAGGTGCTAACCCTGTTTTGTGTTGATCTTGTCAGACATCTGTGTATGACATTCCTTGTTAAAATGATGTGACAAAGCGCTGGGGGGATTGTTGCACTACATTGTTGAACTGCATATTTGTATTGTGATTTTATGAGATGTAATCCTGTTTTGGCCACTATTTCTATTTACTCCATCTTCCAGTGTCCAGACAATATGACAGTCCCCTGTGCATCAATGTTATATGCCAGACCACTGCAGGAGGATTTGACTTCTGAGGAGGAGGTGCTGCCCCAGTTGATGAGCAGCCAGAAACTTACCACTCCATTGTACCAATAGAACAGTGCTGCCATGCCCCACCACCAACAGACCCCATGAAGGGCCAGCCACATGATATAGTAACTGATGTATTCTGGATGCAGATGAGGACCATGATGGAGGACGTCTTTTGGGACATGGCATGTGCCATATGACACACCTTATGGGAAATTACCACAGAGCTTATATGTGAGCCCTGGTCCTGCCAGGGTGGTGCCTCAGGCGATGGCCACCTAGTTTAGGACTGATATTGTCATGATATATATATATATATATATATATATATATATATATATATATATATATATATATATATAAATATAAATATATCTATATATGTGCACATTATTCCATATAACAGTTGTTTTCCATGTACTTTTCCTGACTGAGTGCCGCAAGCTATTTTCCACTTCTATCCTTTGACATTACCATTTGTTTGCTTTACATGCCGGATACCTTTTAATATCTGGGTCATGGAAACCACTTGTCCTGTGCAGGGAATTTCACAATTTCACTTAGAGTCAGCCTCCACAGTTGTCTGTCAGACATTACATTCTCATTTGGAGACAGCTCATTAACTGTTGTGTATCACAGGCAATTACACTGTGAAGAGATGCAGTATGGTCATAACTGACTGCATAATCATGCTGTCTCCACTGATTTCTGCCTGTGTTGACATTACTGTCATACTGACGTGTATGTGTACCTGTGGAATGTCAGTGCTGTTAGGTGTGACATGTGTCGGCCTTTCATCACACTACATAGGATGCTCTTCCTATCTTTGTGGTGTTAGCTGAAGCATAGAATCACCATGTGGTGCACTGAACCATACTAGCAACATGTGTGCATGTTGTACTGATACAAGTACCCCTAGGATATCAGGAATAGTACACGGCAGGCATGGTTCATGTCCATAGATGGAACACGGTATTCTATCATTTCAGTAGCACTTGTTCGCAGTATCCTATGTGCATAGAGGAATGGTGTTCAGGGCCATCTAGATTTTGAGGCAAAAATATTATACTCTGTATCTGTGTGTAATTTAAATTCAGCATCCTCTCCAGTAATTTTTGGTGTTTCTTGCTAGCAGTCTGACTTGCACCCTTGTCCTTCTGCCTCTGATGCATTTTCATACCTTACTGCAACAATTCTTTTTACTTCAAAATAATAACAAACAGCTCATTTAATATTTCTGTTCAACACCATACCACTTTTTGATCATACTTGATTTTTCAGTTATACACCGGAGAAAAGTGTCCTCTTTCAACATAGCTTCTGCAAGATTCATTAAATGTGGAATGCAGCTTCTCTCATACCTACACTCCCTGCAAACCTGAATTCCAGTTGCACAATATTTTCTGTGGCTTCCATTCCAGATTTTTACATGGTTTTCTTATATCCATTTTTTTCCAATATATATCCTGACTTTATTTTTCATTTCTTTTTGTGCATACAAGTAATTTCAGTTGCTCTGTTATAAACCAGAGTTTTAGATAAGATACTATTTTCACTTTGAAACCTGCCCTTTTTAATCATTCCTTATACCTCAAAGTATACTATATTTTAGTCAGTCTTGTCACTAAACAATCTTTTGTTCTGTTCTTTGGCACAGTAACATAAGCATCTGTAGTGTCTGCAGGACCTTGTACTCTTGTAAAAAAAATGTGTCTAATAAATGCCAAATTCTTTTATGCTCAATGTTATTCCTGAATGTCTGCATTGATATTTTATCTTTCTTTTCTTTAAGAAAAGGAAAAGGGTTACAGTACCTTTAAATCTTCTTCCCTAACAACATGCAGAAATCACAAAGCACCCCTTCAAGCTTCTTGGTTAATCCACTTGTGCTGATGAATAACGCACATTCCTGGACTCAAAACTTTCAGTGTTTTACCAAAATTCCTTGCTGCATAAGAATTTCATGTAAAGATAAATGGGGTCATATTTTCGGTGAGAATTATACTTTTACACTTCCAAACACAGAAGCTCTTGAAAGTAAATACAGCTCAGTTCTACCGATTATTAATTCAGTACTGGGAAATATGTGCACAGTACTGATGCCAAATAGTGATTTGAAAGCCAAAAAATAAGACAACTACACTTACGGACATGACATGGCCTCAGTGAGGTGTATATTCTGACTGAAACTTGTTTCAAAGAGCTCTGTACGATATGACTTGCTAATCACTGCAACCAGCACTTTAGCATTAAAATCATACACCCATATGGGATATAAAGAAGGACTTTGCAGGAAATGATAGTTATGATGTAGTGTCATTGATTTTAATTGATAAGATGTGGATTCTTCTTAGTGTAATATAATGGTGCTCAGTTCTAGGAAAACCACAGAGGTAATAAACATATTTTCAGATACAAATGAAGTTTTAATACACCAGAGAACTTACAAATAATAGGCATGACATAATACAGGGTGGGTAGTAACATGCCATAGGTCAGTATTTTTGTGGCAATAGGGAGCTGGTGTTGGAGATGATTTAAAACGTTCATTGCCCTTGGAATTTGCAAGCAAGTTTTAAAATGTGTGTTTTGAAGGGAAAAACAGTGTGTCAGTACACAAGGATAGATGCAGAAAATATATGACCTTTCATTTGTATTTCCATTATTTTAGGTTCCATGAAGGTTATTGGAAAGTCCATTTTTTTGCGGGGGGGGGGTCCCCAGTTGCATATATTTAGTTTTATGGATGTGAATGTTAAATGAAAGGCAGGCCAGGCAATTATAAAGGTAGATAAAATTATATGAGCTTTCTTTGGAGATTATGTTATGATGACAGTGTCAGAAATCCAGGCCATCTTTACAGAATAGGTAGTTTATGCTATTGGAACACTGCAATTATTATAGAGGTGAAGTAAGAAACACAGACAACATAATATAGAATTCTGAGGTAATACTGCTGACAGAGGCAGTGCAGGGATGTAGGAGACGTTGTACATTGTGATCTATTAGACAGTGTTGGAAACCGAGTTATTAGAGTTTTACTGACACTGAACATTGATTTAGAAAAATGGTTAAGCACTTTAGTGTGAGAGTTGTAGGCTTTTGCAAAGTTGACAGATATTCCTCTTGGGGTTTTGTTTATCCGTATTTTGACAGAAACAGTTTTTAAATCATAGAAGTGCAGTGGTAATGGTGTGACCTGGGAAAGTTAAAAGTGTAGAAGAGGAAAAGGGAATAAATAAAAGGAAGAGGGTGAAATAGGTTTGGGCTCTTTAGGATTTAGTTTACTATTTAGTGTTTATTTTTTAAGATCTATCTGGGAAGATGACACATTTATTTATTTATTATTTATTTTACATTTGTTAACCGGGATGGTCAGACTGGATACATGTCCTTTTTCAGCGGAGGCCCGGGGAGAAAAGCTCCAACAGAGTTACATTGATAATTAGGTACAGTAAATGAGCTGAAAGAACTTAACAAAAACATAGGCTATTTACATACAAGTACAAGACTGCCATTACTATTTCTGAGATTACTACAAATGTAACATTAATAACATATTAGCAAGGACGGTAGGCAGTATAATGACATAGAGTTAGACAGGATACATATTTCTTTATCACAGTATACAAAGTACTTATCATCTTAGCTAGTTGTTTATGTTTTAGTTAATGGCACAGAGCTAGTCTGGGATTGAGCAAGGACATAGCCAGTATGACTTGAAGTGGAGTTTTAGACTATTTTTGAATTGACTTAGAGAAGTTGCAAGTGTGATGTTATTTGGGAGAGAGTTCCATATTTTACCAGTGGTGTTGGCAAATAGTGCGTCACCACCTAGGTTGAGAGATTTAGTTGTTTGGACAAGGAGTCTGTTTGCTGAGCGAAGGCAGCTTAGATTGGAGTAGGGAGTCATTAAGTTTTTTAGTGCTGGGGTATTCTCAGGTTGTTTAAGGATTTTGAAGGCCTCTATGAGTTGGGACTGGTGAAGAAGGTGTGGGAATTCTATCCATCCAAGCTTTTTCAGGTTTGTACAGTGGTGTGTTCTGTAGGGTAGGCCTGTAATGAACCTGGCAATGTGATTATAGCAGGATGAGAGCTTGGCCAGATCAGATTTGTTAAGGTGAGTGAGGACAGGAGAGGCATATAGTAGGGTAGAGAGAAGGTGTGAACGGGCTGTGGCTGCCCTGGCATTTGGGGTAAGGAAGGCTTTAATTCTATATAGGGTCCCAAGTTTCTTGTTGACTGACTTAATGGCTTGGTTGATATGTATATCAAATCTGAGTTTATTGTCAATGTTTACTCCTAATAGCTTTGTATAGGTGTCTGGGGAGATGATGGTCCCATTATTGGATTTTATAGTGAAGTTTTCAGTCGGAGATCTATTGGTTGGGTAGAAGAGAAGTAACTTGGTTTTGTTTGGATTTAAGATCAGGAGATGGTTGGCAAGCCAGTTTTCGACTTTGGTGAAGCTATGTTGGGTGGTAGTTAGTAGATTTGCAAGAGAGGCATTGGAACATATTATAGTTGAGTCATCTGCATATTGAATGCAGGTGGCTTCAGGGATGACTGTTTGGATGTCGTTTATGAAGACTGAAAAGAGGAGAGGTCCTAATATGGAACCTTGAGGAACTCCTATGGTATTTGGTAGTAGGCAGGAGAGCTTGTTTTGCCACATTACTGCTTGTTGTCTCCCAGTGAGGTAAGCTTGAAACCAGTCAAGGGCTGGAGTATCTAGATACAGGGTTTTAAAGTATATAGAAGTAACTGATGGTTTACCATATCGAAGGCTTTCGATAGGTCCAGGAAGAGAGCGGATGATATTTTTTTATTATTCCGGTTAAGATTAATGTTTTCAGTAAAAGAGAGGAGGGCAGTGGTTGTACTATGATGGGGTCTGAATCCATGTTGAGAGTCTGTGAGTAGTTTATTTTGGGTTAGATAGAGCATTAGTTGGTTGTGCATGCACTTTTCCATAATTTTGGCAAGTGGTGATAGTATGGCTATAGGTCTATAGTTGGATAGTTCTGTGGATGAACCTCCTTTGTGGAGTGGAATAACATGGGATATTTTCCAAATTGAGGGGATTGAGGCCTTGGTTATGGTTCTGTTAATTAGGATTGAGATAGGGTAGGCTACGACATCTGCAGCAATTTGCAGGTATTCAGCCAGCAGAAGATCGGCTGAAAGGGTGGTTGGCTGCAGTTTTTTCAAAAGGGATCTGATAAAGGATGTGGACACTGGCTGGAAGTTAAAAGAGAGTGGTGAGTCGGGTATAGTGTTTATAGAAGTGTGGGGAGGAGAAAGTTGGTTAGCTAATGACTGGATGGTTTCTGTGAAGAAAGTATTGAATGAATTGGCTATATCTTCTTGGCTCTTGTCAGATAATGTTCCTGGGGTCGGAGTAGTGGATTTGCCTGGTTGGAGAAGTTTATTTATGCCTGCCCAGTACTTTTGAGGGTTATTCTGATGTTTATGTTGCAGATTGTAGAAGTAATTTTTCTTATCTAGTATGATGGCTTTTTTAGTCTCATTTCTAAGTTGTCGGAATTTGATACGATCTAGGGGTAGTTTTGTAGTGCGCCATTTATCCCACGCTTTATCTCTAGTTGTTATTTTGGTTTTGGTGTCTGTTGTTAGCCAGGGTGCTAGTTGAGTTTTAATTCTTATTGAGCGTTTAGGGGCATGCAAGTCAAGTATAGTAAGGAATAAATTGTTAAATGATGACACTGCCTCATCAAGGGGAAGGAACTTTAGTTTAGTCCAGTTACATGATTTGAGTTCAAGTTGAAATTTAGTTGGGTCAAAGTTTTTCTTGGATCTGATAGACCTATAAATAGGTAAGCTTGTGCAATTAATTTTGTCTTTCATGATGTATGTGAGCAGGTGATCACTAAGATCATTAGGGAGAGTTCCAGACATATAGTTCTGGGGATGACTGTTGGTGAGTATCCAGTCTAGTATACTCTCTTTTTGGTTATTGTTACCTGTCGTGTGGTAGATGATATTATCTGAGAGAATCCATGTAGGTTAACAGGGATGGGGTTGGACTGTGCTGTGCATTGGTTCCAGTCAATATTAACATCGCCCAGGACAATGGTTTCTTGAGGGTAGTTGTTGGCTATCCAATGTAGAATGACCTCTAGTGTTTCTGCATTGTTCCCAGGGGAATATAGGTGACAATTAGGTTAATGCCCTTATGATTATTTAGTAGAATTTTTAGAGCTAGTATTTCAGCGTTAGAGACCTGGGGTGGTTGTATAGGGTTAGTTATGATGTTAAGTGTGCTATTATATAAGACGGCTATTCCACCTCCTCTTTTCTTTACTCTATCTGCCCTAAGTATATTGTAACCAGGAGGCAGGATCTCATTGTCTTTGGTTGATGGCTGGAGCCATGTTTCAGATAGACACATTATGTTGGGGAGGTATGTGGCTAGTACAGCATGCAGGCTATGTATCTTATTGTTTAGGCTTCTAATGTTTAAGTGGCATATTAGGAGGGAGTTGACTAGTCAGTGGGAGAGTGGTGGGCTGGTAGGATTTTGAGTTAAGGTTGGGCCTGGATTAGGATGGATGTCCCCATCTTTGGTTATGTTTTTTAGATACGCTAGTAGTCTAATAACTTTGAATAGTAGTTTTAGTTCATATTTGGATTTTGGTGTTAATTGGAGTGGTTTTTTTAGAAGCAAGTGGTTGGAATTTATAATTTTTGGGGTAGTGTAGTAGTGGGCAAGTTCCATGATCAATGGAGGTAGGGGGTCTTGGTTTGGCATTTTGGATAAGAGAAACCTACGAATGTGAGATTTTCATAGCTAGTAAGAAAGTATGGCAGAATTAAGAGTGGTAAGATAAGAGGAAGGAGTTTATAATTATTTATAGACATGTTATATGTCATCAATGGGTGGGGTCAATGTGCTTCAGAGGAATAGTAGTGGTTAAACAGTAAAGTGGTGGGGGGGAGGAAATTGGAGAGGAAGTTGTGTAGGTTGGAGAGGAAGTAGGGGTGTGGCCTAGTGGCTATAAATGTAGACACAGTGGGGGCGGGTGGGATAAGAGGGCAGGGAGGGGAGCGAAGTGAGCCCGAGCGTAGCAGGGCTAACCCAGTCCCAGTTTTTGGTCCTATGAGTGGGGTAAATAGTCTGATAGTGTAAGTAAGCAGATTGGAGTACAGGCTTGAAATTCAACATAAACATATACAGTTGTAAAATGTCTAATACAATTCAACATAAATAGGCATTTACAGTTGTAAAACACTTACTGGAGAGACACTGAGCCTTCATGGGGCCTGTAGCAGAGTGGATTGTAGTTTTACAAATGGTGCCTGCCACAGGTAATATTTATTAACTCTGGGATTGTCTTAAGGTAATAAACAGGGAAGGGGAGGGGAGAACAAGGATGTGAGCAGGCAGTTCTGTGTACTGCTGCTAATGAGCCAAAGCAAGACAAGTATGTGTTAAGAACAATCACAATTGACCAAGGACTGCTCTGAAACTGTAAGTCTTGTCTTAATTTCTCAGGTGGAAAACCAGGATAACCTTGTATCAGTAGGCTACTGTGGTATAGTTTAAATAAACACACAGTATTGATCAGTTATTGATACTATTTGCTAACAGAAGGGAATAAGAGAAAGTGGAAGATGTGTGTGTGTGTGGTGGTGGTGGTGCTGGTGGGGGGGGCTGCTTACAGCCAAAGCACAGTGCTCTCCAGGGGAAAATGAAGATTGGCTCAAACAATTAGACACATACTCAAAGTTAACTGTAGCTGTTTGCAGACATTTCAGACCCAGACTGCACTTTTCTTATAGGAATGTTAAAGGTGGTACCGGAGTTGAATACTTAAGAGTGGTGTTAGGTTCAAAGTTAACTGTAGCTGTTTGCAGACAGTTCAGACCCGGACTGCACTTTTCTTATAGGAATGTTAAAGGTGGTACCGGAGTTGAATACTTAAGAGTGGTGTTAGGTTCAAAGTTGTTACTTGTTAAAACAACCTACTATAATCCTGTCCTAAAGATAGCTAAGTCATCAGCATTAGAATAAAATTGTGATATATGTCTATCAGGATTATCATAAATCTGTGAATTTCAGAAGAAGCCATTACTTGCTGAAATTTATCTACTATATTTCTCTATATGGACTATGTAAAAAGAAGTGAAATAAAATTCTAAGCAACCTTTACACTGATTCTGCTTTTACATCAGTGATTCTTCTCAATATTGATAACTTTTTCATACTAAGAGCATTTTCTTAGAAGGTGCTTCACCTATGATATTTGTTTTTTGTTTTCAGTGTTTACTGAGTAGAGAGAGATCATTTGGGAAGGCCCACCACCCTTAGTTTCTCAACCTTAAATTATCGTGTTTCGTCCCTTTCCACTTAACCTAAAAAAAAATGACAGTATTTGTGTTTCTTCCTACTTTATTACTTTATTTTGCTTTTGCTGCCTGTTCTTAAAACTACTCAATTGCACTTACTCTGCTGCATTTATTACCACTTGTTAGTAACCTGATTAAATTGTAACTGTTATTCTAAGCCTTTTGGTTTAAGCACTTGGGCTTCAAGCCAGTTGTTTTACATTAAGAAAGTTTGTGGTCTGCACTCTTGTGGCAGGAAATGTAGCTTATATCCTTCTAAGCTGGAAGTTGCTGGTTGAAGGCCTAGTGTCTGTTATTCTAAAAGTGTCTTAGTTCTGGTTTAAGCACTTGGGCTTCAGGCCAGTTATTTAAAATTAAGAAGGTTTGTGGTCTGCATTCTTGTGGGAGGAGAGGGTAGAGTCCGCCCTTCTGAGCTGGAAATTGCTGGTTAAAGACTTATTGTGCCTGATTATTTAAACTGTTTCTTTCTGAAATTTGTGAACCTTGTTTGCTGTAGCATACAGTAGATTCAGACCTGCTGAATCTAGTTTTGTTTGTATAACTTGAGCACTAATCCAGGCCATCCTTTTTGGAAAGGGTTCCCGTGCACCCTAGTGGCAAGAGTGTGCAGTTAGAACTTGTCTGATTGAAGAGTGCTGGAATAGGGCTCAGTTTTGAGCTTTTTTGTTGGTTAATTTGTAAATTTGTTTAAACCAGTTTGCTCTTGTTTGCTACTGTTATACTTAAGTGTGTAGCTGTTCTCCTGTCTTAAATTGACCTAAACAGATTTTAAATATCTTTAGCATAGTCTGGTTACAGATTCTGATTTATTATATCTGTTTGTGTGATTCCTGTGTTTCCTACTACACCATCTTGTGTTGGCCAGGGCCTGCCTGCACTTAGTGGGAGTAAGTGAACTGGTTGGAACTGGTGTAGCATAGGGTGTTGAACTAAGAGCTCAGGGACAAGGGTTGATCGGTCAATTCCAGTGTTTCTAATTTACTTTTGTTTTTGTGGTATTTAAACCCAGCATTTGCATGGGTTTGTGATTGTTTGCCCATTGTGCACCACTGCTGTGCAGTTTTAACCCTTTGTGAGGTATCTCAGTTGCATTTTTTCCCTTACCAGCACTCCTGTGTGAGTGAGGCCATCACCTGCAGCTACTGTATTGATTTTATCCAGCCCTGCTCACACCTATAGGTACTCTCTTCAGATAGTACCCACTCTACTTTCCCTGACCTCTCTTCCACAGATTCTGATAACCATGGATGGACAATTTCCTATGTTTTTTCCTGCTAGTCTGGCTGATATGGGCATCCTGAGACAGTGAAGCAACTGCCTTATGTACACAGACAGCCCTCTACTACTACCACCTAGGAACACAATATCTGAGAGATACAATTACATTAAGAACCTAGACTCCTTGCTACCTCAGTCACAAGCTAGTACATCTGGCACTGTGAAGGTTGTCTGCACAAACACTACAAACACCACACCCCTAACACCACCCACACCTGTGTAACACACTCCTACATATGCGGGGGGTTCTCAACAAAAACATACCTAAACAAAGAGACCTCCGAAGCAAAAACACACATGCAGATCACAAACTACAGCACCAAGCATCACACATAGTACACACATCTGTGTCTCACAGTCTGTAAGGCCCAGCCACAAACCCAACATACTAGTCATAGGAGACTCTATCATGAGACACACAGATGTGCCTCCCACCAGGCTAGACAAGGAGAAAGTCATGGTATGTTGCTTGTCAGGTGCTAGGATCCACCATATCATGCATGCACTCAAGCCTCTTAACAACAGGTACTGTTATGACTCTCTCATAGTCCATGTCGGTGTGAATGACTTGAGACATACCTCTCTGGACTATATGAAGAGAGACATGACTGAGCTTGCTGAATATGTGTCCCAGGCAGGTATGTCCCTAGCCTTAAGCAGTATCTTACTATCACCCAGAATGATACCTCAATAAAAACAGAAAATTATTGACTTTAACAATTGGCTTAGTTTCTGGTGTCATTCTAACAGGATCCAGTACCTGGCAGCTTGGGAGGACATGACTGACAGACCAAAATACTTTGCCAGAGATGGCCTTCATATTTCAACCCTGGACTTTAGGCTTCTGGCAAATGCATTTGCCTCCCCCATAGTGCCTTTTTTAGGCAAAGTCATGAGCATAAAATTACCAACATGAAAAATTCTTTTAAATGAAATTAAAAAAGGTCATGTTGCTAAACACTAGGAATCTTAGCATGAAACTGCACTCATTGCAAGCATTCCGTGCCCTGGAGGATGCTGACATTTGTACAGTCACTGAAACCTTGTTCAAAGCTGTGGAGAGCACACCACCCTTACCAGGTTACCCATCCTACCATACTTTCAGACTTTCAGACCCCAAACAGAGGGCTACAAAGCCAAAGGAGGGAGAGTTTCAATATTTACCAAAGACATACACACCGAAAGGGTGGTCAAACAGTATGAAGCATAGGAGACACTCCAAGTGCAGTTAACTATTGACAAAACACCTATTCAAATCATAGCTAGCTACAGACCCCCAACCATGACTCAGCAATACCTAACAGGACCAAATTGTCTTTCTCAAGGAAGACTAAACCTGTCTGGTGGACAGCAGCATTAAACACACTCTATAATAGAAGGGAAAACATTGCTGTATAGGGCCAAGAAGGAGCAGGTGCCAAGCTGGAGGCAATCTCTCCTTTGTCTGAAGAAGAAAATAAGGTCACTAGTGAAATCCTCTAAAGATGACATCGAGCCCAAATTGGCTACATCCACCAAGGACAATCACAAGATCTGCTTCACATATGTCTGCCGTCTCAAAGGCAACACTCAAATCTGCTCTGAACTGGTGGCCAATAACACCACATACACAAATACCATAGACATAGCCAATCTGCTGGCAGATAGGTTCAGTGAAAACTTTACCCCACGCCAGTAAACCAGGACATCCCCAGCACCTGCCCCCTCCCATCATCACCAGGGAGCAGGTCCTTAATGCCCTCTCAAAGGCAAAACATACAGTCTCTATGGGACCTGATAACAACCCTGGCTGTACCCTACATGAACTCAGACATGAGCTCTCAGCTCCATTAGACACCCTATTCAACAAAAGCATGAGCACCGGCTTCATCCCAGCTGAATGGAGGACAGCCACTGTCATCCCTCTACACCAAGGTGGAGCTTCTATCTAGCCTGATCTGCAAGACCATGGAATGCATTATTATGGACCTTATAAACAAGGACATTGGCAACCTCCAAATGCTTGACCCCACACAGTTAGGTTTTGTCAAAGGGAGATCATGCCTGTTAAACTTGGTCGACTTCTTCGAAACAGTCACCAAAGCCATGGATGAGGAGAAGACAGTGCACACCACCTACCTTGACCTAGCCAAAGCCTTTGACACTATTCCCCACTTGGGCATAATAGATAAAGTCTCCCAGCTAGGCATCAACCCGTATGTTACCAAATGGGTAGCTAACTGGCTCACTGATAGAACCCACTCAGTCAAAGTAGGGAAAGCCACCTCTAGTAGTAGACCCATAATGAGCAGTGTACCCCAAGGATTGGTCTTGGGGCCTCTACTGTTTGGGATATACTTTTCTATGGTGCAAGCCAAAACCAGTGGTCTGTGGCTGACGAAGTCTGCAGATGACTGCAAGCTGGGCACTGTCTTAAATTTCCCTAGTGATGTGAACATCCTCCAAGAGGGCCTTACCCAAACTAATGACTGGTGCCAGAAGCATGGCCTCAAACTGAATGCCAAGAAATGCATCATTATCCCCTTTGGGGAAAATGTCATCCCCACTAATTATCACATTAATAACAATGTACTAAGCATGCAATCAGTCGTGAGGGACTTGGGCATCTAGGTTGATAGCAACCTGACTTTTGACCACCACATTGCCTCCGTTGTATGGCAGGCTTTTGACATGGCCCCCCTCATAAATAAGGGTATTTCATCTAGGAACAAGGAGGTCATAATATCCCTGTACTCCTCCCTTATCAGACCCATTATCGAGTACAATGCCCCTTTCAGCATGTACCTTGCCAAGCACATGCAGCAGATGGAGAGACCATAGAGGTTCCTGACCATGAAAATCCTGGGTCTCAAACACCTATCCTATACAGATAGGCTAACTGTGTCTGGTATACAAGGCCATCTCAGACCCAGCCTTGATGGAGTTGCTGCATATCCGTAAGACAAACACCACTCACACAACCCACACGCAAGGCCTTAACCTGGTCTGTGACATTAATAAAACTTGTTTGTGGGATAGATTTCATAGGTTCATAGGTTCATACTAGGCTATCTGCCCTAGGGCATTTATAAGCCTAGCCAGAATGTGTTTGGCTTTCGCCACCCATTTTAAATTTATTTTGCTATGCCCTTTTTCGAGGTTAGTATACTGTGCCTCTGTCTAACAGTGACACAGAAGTGATACCCGGGGTAAACCTATGATCTCCCATCCACTCATCAAGATTCCTCTTGAATAGAGTCAGTGAGGGACTCTGCCTAACCTGGACTGGGATTTTATTCCAGAGTGAAAGGAGCCTCTGGGTTATGAATCTGTCCCTCCAGCATGTCCTATTTATTTCAGTGCTGAGGTTCAAGTCTCGAGCGTGGCTCGATGGGATTTGGATTTTCTGAGGTGCAGCATGTCCATTAATTCTGGGTTGGACATGGCTTTATACGTCAGGCACAGATCACCTCTGAACAGGCAGTATGCCACTGAGTAGAACTGGAGTTTCTTTAACCGGGCAGCATATGGCATCTGTTTGAGCCCTTTGATCCTCTTGGTGAGGTACTTTTGGGGTCTTTCCAGTTGCTGCAGGTGTCTGGTAAGGTACATCCCAAAAGGGGCATTGTACTCAATTATGGGCCTGATGAGGGATGAGTAAAGAGGCACGATGACCTCCCCTGATCTAGATGTGAATCCCTTCATGATTAGGTGGGCTATATAAAATGTTTTTCTAACCACTTTGGCCACGTGGTTGTCAAATGAGAGATTGCTATCAACTTGGGTCCCCAGGTCCCTAATTACTTCTTCTGTACTTAATGGATTACCACCTATGTGGTAATTTGTGGGCACTTTGTTTTTGCCAAAGGGGATGACTATACACTTTTTGGCATTTAGCTTGAGGCCATGGCTCTGGCACCAGTTGTCTGTTTCTATGAGGCCCTTTTGGAGGATGCTTGTGTCGGCTGGAGAGTCGATTATGGCACCCAGTTTGCAGTCATCTGCGAACTTGGTCAGCCACAGACCTTCCGTGTTGGCCTGTACCTCTGAGAAATATATACCGAACAAGAGAGGTCCCAGGACTGAGCCTTGTGGGACACCACTTGTAACTGGTTTGGAGTCTGACATGGCTCCAGCAATTCTAACCATGTGGGTTCTGTCCTTGAGCCAGTTTGCAATCCATCTAGTGACATAGGGGTTTATATTTAAGCTGGTGAGCTTATCTATAATGCCTGAGTGGGGTATTGTATCGAAGGCTTTTGCGAGGTCCAGGTAGGCTGTGTGGACCACCTTCCCCTCAATGGCCTTGGTGACTGTTTCAAAGAAATCAACCAGGTTTAAGAGGCAGGATCTGCCCTTAACAAAGCCAAACTGGGTAGGATCCAGTGTCTGTAGGTCCCCAATATCTTTATTTATGAGGTCCATGATGATCCTTTCCATAGCTTTGCAGACCAAGCTAGTCAGGCTTATGGGGCGATAGTTTCCAGGATCCGTTGAGGCACCACCTTTATGGAGAGGGACCACTGTTGCTGTACGCCACTCTTTGGGCACATATCCTGTAGTAAGGCTGAGATTGAACAGTAGTTTTATGTTTGGGTTTAGCTCTTTTGGAGTTCATGTAGGACAGCCGGGACACCGTCTGGTCCCATTGATGCTGTGTTTTTTGCTTTGGAGAGGGTGGCTCTTACCTGAGCATCTGAGATGTCAGGGGGGCAGCACTCTGCTGGGATAGATATTTGCCCTTTTGGTGGGGAGTTTGCGCTGAACCTGTCAGCTGGCATGTTGGCAATATCTGTGGGTTCAGTGTATTTTTTGTCATTTTGGACTAATTCTGAGCATATCTGGGAATTACCACCCAGGTTCCTAATATAACTAAAGAAAGCCTTGTGATTTTCCTTAGTGTCCTGTGCAATTTTTCTCTCGAAGCTGGCCTTAGACAATTTTATGAGTGCCCGTAGTTTTTTGCTAATACTGATCAGTGATGCCTTCCCTTTTTGGGATTTTGCTCTATCATTTAGTAGCTTCCTCCTTCTATTGTATAGTTTGTTTATGGCTGGGGCCCACCAGACAGGACGTCTGCCTTTGGAGGATTGGGTCTTGGTTTTATTTGGGATCGCATGATCCATGCATTCCTGAAGGTGTTCATAGAATGCATTTATAAAGGATTCTGAGATCTGGGCCATATTTTCCACAGGCCCGGGGTCTTTGAAGGATTTGACCTTGGTTTTGAGGAATGTGAAATTTGCTTTAGAGAAGTTTTTCACTGTGGTTTCCTGGGCAGGGGATGGGGTTGGGATGTGAATATCCAGTGAGATTAGTTTATGGTCTGATCTTACCAGTGAGGGATACACTTCTGGTCTGGAGCATAGAGTCCCCATGTTGGTGATGATCAGGTCCAGTATGTTTTCCCCTCTTGTGGGAGTGGTAACAAGTTGTTCCATAGCATTTGAGTTTATAAATTCTAGGAACCTTTGGGCTAGGGTGTTGGAGCTAGAGTAATGCTCCCAGTCTATGTTTGGGTAGTTGAAGTCGCCCAATATAATGGTGTTTGGAGAGACCTTCATATTTTCCAGTGTTCTCAGGAAGGCCGAGTGGGGTTCCTGAGTTTGGGAGGGTGGTCTGTAGCAGGCTATAAACTGGAAGGCAGTTTTACCCACTGTTAGTTGCACATGGATAGTCTCTGATACTTCGTGCTTTGCCACCAACCTGGAGGTGTGGGTATCTTTGATGAATATCGATACTCTCCCTCCTTTTGTGGTTTGGTCCAGGTTTTGGGGCCGAAAAGCATGGTATGAGGTATAACCTGGTAGTGCTGGGGTGCTCTCAGGAGCCCTGAACCAGGTTTCTGTTACTGCACAGATATTGATGTTCTCCATGCTAAGGAGAGTTTTGAGTGCGTGCATCTTGAGGTTTAGACTTCTGGCGTTGAGTAGCATTACTCTTAGTTTCTTATCCCTTGTGATACCTATGGAGGTGGGTTTGTCTTTTGAGCCTTGCCTAAAAAGGCACTATGGGTTAGCAAGAGCCTTTGCCAATATCCGAAAGCCCAGGGGTGACAGGTGCAAGCCGTCCCTAGCGAAGCATCGTGGCTTGTCGAGCATATCATCCCAAGCTGACAGGCATTGGATCCCCTTTGAATAACACCAGTACTTAAGCCAATTGTTGAAATTGATCATCTTGTCTTCATATTGTGGCATCATTCTTGGTGAGGGTAAGATGCTACTCAAGCTCAGGGTCATACCGGCCTGGGCTACATGCTCAGAGAGCTCCTTTATGTCTCTTTTCATGTAGTCCAGGGAGGTATGTCTCAGGTCATTCACACCAGCATGGACAATGACTGAGTCATATTTGTACTTGCCTTGGAGTGACCTGAGTGCTTGTGTTATGTGGCGGATCCTAGTGCCCGACAGGCTGCTCACCATGACCCTCTCCTTGTTCAGCCTGGTGAGTGGGACGTCAGTGTGCCTGACGATAGAGTCACCTATTACAAGTGTATCAGGTGTGTTGTTTAGTCTTAAGGGCTGTGACTGTTCGGCACACTGGCTTTGTGAGATATGTGTTGCACGTGTTTTGTTTTGGGGTAGCGGTTGCTTGGGTGTCTGCTTTGGAGGTCTCTGCTGCTTAGGCAGATCTTTATTTAGAGCCTCCGAGTATGTTTTTGTGTGATTATGTGTTTGGTTTGCTGTCGTGGTAGGTCTATGTGAAACTGGAATTGTAGTGAGTGTGGTTTCCTTCTCCTCCTGACTGGTTATGCCAGTACTGAGTTGAGAGAGCTTAGCCTCCAGTTTGGCTATATGGTTGCATCTCTCACATGTGTTGGAATTTGTTGGGAGGAGGAGAGGGTTGTCTGTGTACATGAGGCAGTTGTAACATTGCCTCAAGATTCCCAGATTCACCAGCTGGACCGGAGAGGAGATTGACAACTGACCTTTGGACATGCTAGAATAATATTGGGAATTCCTTAATAATTGAAAACTAGGGCCAGTGGGGAGTGGGGGTGTAGTGCTTTTAATTTTTAGTGCTGACTTATATAATTGCTTTAGTGAGCAAGTGCCAGGTAACTTAAGTGCAATGTGTTACAGGTAACTTAAATGCAAAAACGACAAACAGTAACTTTCTTTCAAGTGAAACAAGGAAATAAGTACAGTAAGCAATGCAGATATCACTAGTGATCCACAGAAGCGCTGAGAAGCCGCGTATTAGGTGGAATTAGCGTTCCAGGGAAATAACAAGCAAACAAACAACAAGCATATAAACAAAGCTAGATTCAGCAGGTCTGAATCTAGTCTATGCTACAGCAAACAAGATGTACCAATTTCAGTAAGATACAGTTCAAATATTCAGGCACTATAAACCTTTAACCAGAAATTCCCAGCTCAGAAGGGCAGAGTCCAGCCTCTTCTCCAACAAGAGTGCAGACCACGAACCTTCTTAATGTAAAATAACTGGCCTGAAGCCCAAGTGCTTAAACCAGAACTAATACACTTTAAGAATAACAGACACTGGGCTCTCAGTCAGCAGTTCCCAACTTAGAAGGATGAAAGCTACCTGCCTGCCACCACAGTGCATGCCACAAACATTCCTAATGTAAAACAACTGGCCTGAAGCCCAAGTGCTTAATCCAAAAGACTTAGAATGATAGCTACACTTTAATCAAGTTACTACCAAGCAGTAATAAATACAATTGAATACTTTAGAGAATGCCTGGATTAGTGCTCAAGTTACACAAACAAAGCTAGATCCAGCTTGCCCGAATCCAGTCTATGCCACTGCATACAAGGTGCACCAACTTTTGTAAGAAATAGTTCAGATATGCATGCACTATAAGCCTTTAACCAGAAATTCCCAGCTCAGAAGGGCAGAGTCCAGCCTCTCCTCCCACAAGAGTGCAGACCACGAACCCTTGTGTCCCAAAGACTCCCCCATCTGTGGAATAGACTCCCTCTCCATGTCAAGCAGAGTACCTCTCTAACCATCTTTAAGAGGAACCTGGACGACTGGATGGGAAACAGAAAATACACCCCTGGGATCCCACCTGCGTCCCTGTTGGACAGGAGAAACAGGTCCTGACTATGAGGGAACATGGGCAAAATTCTTGGCTATGCTTATAAGGGCCTCTGGGCCAATAGCCTAGTACCATCCTATGAAAATATGAACCTATTGTGTCAAGATCTTCTGCCCTTTATATGAAATTCCCAAATGATCCTGTTAAACTGGTTGTCTACAGCAGTAATCATAAATATTAGTAACATTTGCATAATCAGAAAAAATATTATGAAAATTATCTGAGTAGTAATGTTATTGTATAGTGTCATATGATACCAGCATGAAATCAGCAACAGATGCCGCACATATCTGACACCTGACAACAATGGTTAGATAATTACTAAGAGTGTTGTTTACAAAAATATTAAAAGATGCAAGTCAAATTTCCATATTTTTGTAAATGCATCCAAAAATAAAAGGCTGAATTACAAAACAATTTATGCTCAGTGTGGCCCTGTTACTCATATTTTTAAACTTTACCTGATTTTTGCATGATTCCTCGTGCCATCTAGGCTAATAAGGGAAAATGGATACTACTCATTTTAGAAACATTTGGCTCCTCAATACATTGTAAAACTTTGAAATTATGCACTGCCTGAGCATGCCAGTGGCTACTTACAATGCAATGCCATAGTCTATTGAAATCAAGTGGCCTTTCTGGCACAGGCACTGGTCCTCTGTGTTAGTAGTGTACATGTTCTACGTGTTCAACAGCAGACCAGCAACAAGGCTAGGTGGAGGAGCTATGATGATTATAAAACAAGACCTCAAAGCTTGTCACCTAACCAAGAACACATCCAGCAATGCTCAGCTAATTAAAGGAAAGAAAGTTATGTCATTAATTAACTGTCTTAATTGAATACAACTGCTATAAATTCAGTGTTATAACTGTTGTTATTTGTCTGATGAAGTGCCTGTAAAGGCATGAAAGCGCTAACCTTAAATAATTTTGTTTTTACCTGAAGCCTTACTTGGTCCTGGTTTACAGTTTGTTTGGTTTAATTAAAATGTCCCCCAGACCCATCTTTAGGTCTGGATAGCAGTCTATTTTGGAGATTTTCATAATAAACATTACACAAAAGATTACCAATACCACTACAATATTCATTTTCTTTAGTGATTGCTTCTTATTTTCATGTAATAACCACACATAGCAAGTCCACTCCAAAACTAAGTACCATTTTCCCCAAGACTCTCAAGAACTTTAGTACCCCACCAAACCAGCTGGTAGCCTTTCCTCCAAAACACATACCCCACCGATCTTGCAGCTGCCTTACACACACACACACACACACACACACACACACACACACACGCACGCACGCGCACGCACGCACACACACACACACACACACACGCACACACGCACGCACGCACACACACGCACACACACGCACACACACACACACACACACACACACACACACACACACACACACACACACACACACACTACAAATATTTCCTCATAGTGCCCTGGCTACATAGATACACAAGTAATAGATCATTCAGAAATGAGGTAAAAGCTTTATTCAGACTAAGAGATGAAGCATCCCTCAAACGGAAACAAAGGACAAACTTATATCCCTTTGAAATCTGGACAAAAAAGCCACCAGAGGACGCAAAGGTAACTTCCATTGTGCCACTCAAAATTTAGGGATAAATAGTCTGAAAAAAGTTTGGAATCTTATTTAGAGTCTCTCAGCATATGCTCCATGTAATACCTTACCACATAAAGACTGCATTCCCACCTTTGCTGGTCATTTTGCCATAGTCCGCATTAATAAATATGCCACCCTACCCTCCATTCCCACACAGGTCATAGACCCCCAGTCTTCAAAACTGAACCCCACCACTCACCCCTGCTTTCCACCTAAAAAAAAGGAAAAGACCCAAACAAATTAATAGATTGATGAAATCTACACAAATGCATCCAGAGGTGCTGAAAGTTTCTTGCCTTGGTTTATTGTACTATGCAAAGACTTATCACCCTTCATCTGTACAACCTTTGTATCTTCTGCAACACAATGCAACAGAAGAAACAATAACAAACCCTATACCTAAACTACCCAAACTTGAAAGCCACAAAGACTTTAGATTAATTTTAATCCTATCCACTCCTGGCAAAATCTTTGAAAAATATAGTCTTCACCTAATTTAGAGAATGTACCCAAACATACAGCGTTGTTTCACTACATCAGCATGGCTTCTGGTCTGGCCATGTACCACAACAGCTGTATACACCTTCACTTATCTTCATTATCCTGACCACAGCCTTTGACTTGGAGGACCATCATCTTCTATTAAACTCCTTTATCTCAAATGAAATCAGCTAAGACTCCCTTCCATTGTTTAGGAAGCTTCTGGAAAAAAAAAGCCTTAGATCAGTTACTCCTTCCCTCCTTCCCAAATTTCACCAAAGGAGTATCTCGGATTTCTTATTCCCTCCACTTTTCTCCCTGTTGTTTTTACTCACCTAACTACAGACCTCCCATAGCTCAATGTGATTCTGTGCAAAGATGACTCAGTCTACAGAAAAAAGACCCCCCCCCTCATCATCGAAACAGAGCTTGAAAAAAGACCCCTTTCTCCCTTATGACTGACTGCTCAAAGTAAACATATACTGAGTACCAAGAAGATAAAAATTGTGATCTTTGGTACCAAACGATAACATCCTTCCATCCCCAATCAATGGACCATTCAGCTTAGCAACTAACTACCTTTAGAAACAATGACTTTCTTCAAATAACTAGGCATCTGGGTTACCTAAGTCTAAAGTTTCAACAACATATCTCTTCTATCACAGTTTACCACCTTTCTTATTTAGAAAGCTCTCCTACTTCCTTTCTCCCATCAACAGAGTAGCCATAGACAAAGGGATTCTGAAGATACAGTTAGCATATGCCCTCACAATCCCAATCATAGGCAGTGCTTCCAACATAAATCTGACTTGCCTCCAAATCATAGCTAATAATACCTTAAGATTCATTTTCTGGCCTTCAAGAGAACATCATTGAAATGTCCTTCAAAAAACAAAACAGACTGCACTTCAACAAAGGTGCACCCTACTAATAAACTCCCTCACTAATAAACTCTAAAACCTACAAATGTTCTCCTATTTGCCAGTTAACTGAATGATAGGCTATGTATAATCTAAGATTACAATCCTATGAAACCTCTCTTTACTTACCCTAGGAATAGCCTAGCATTGACAGTACTGACCGCAGCTTCTCAGCACTAGCCCCTGCATGTAGGAATCTCTTCTACTAATAATATGATTATTCCCTTCCTACCAAGCCTTAGCCTTTCACAGCCATCTTAAAGTATATCACTGCAATTCTAATACGTCTTTAGTTTAGAATTAATTTAATTTTTGACTGAACTCCTGCTTTTAAAGCTGCAGTTAGTTTTAAAAAACAAATGAAAACGGCATATTTTAGTTTCACTGTCTATACAGTTCTTCATTTGGACCACTCCCACAAAATGATGCAAGCGCAGACACTGGCAATGATTTACAAACCTATCAAAGCATCCTGGTTAATCTGCAGTGACATGCTTCTTCATAATAGCAGCAGCTGCTATTATGGTTTCACCAATCACCACTAAAGCAACTTGTATTAATCTTTAATGAAGGATGTTCCACCTCTGAGGCATGGCTGACAATTTGTCCTACTAGGATATATTACTGTTTGCTGCTGCACCCGCAATGGCAATACTGTAGATTCTACACTGACTTATAGTAGTAAGGCACCATGAGATTTTCATGATGTCATGGCAGGAGTTTTCAGTTATAAGACAACATCCAGTGTCATGATTTTCAGAAATATGCAAAAGCCCCCCCAACCACAAAAAAAAAAAAAAATAAATGGCAATACTTTGAAAACTACGTTTGGACAGAGAAATATGGGATTATCAGTAGACCTCTCACTCTCATAAAACAAACTACTAATTTCACCAGTAACCTTTGCAAACTTAAACCATGATAACAAAATATTTTATGGCTCCCAATACCCATATAGGTTCATAGAGTAGTAGGCTAGCTGCCCCTGTGAGCCATTTTAAGCCTAGCCAACTACCCCATGTGAGAAAAAAAACCTTGCACTTTGTGTCTGTAAGGTAATCACCTTAACCATTATGCCAGTCTCCTACCCAGAGGATCAGCAGGCTTTTTTTCTGTGTAGATACTGTTGCTGCTGCCCAGCTGTGCCACAACCATGTTTGAACCCAGATCTACCAGTTGGTAGTCTTGTGCTTTAACCTCAGTGCTATCAGGCTGGGGTTAGAACTAGGCTAGCTGCCTTTGTGGGTCATTTTAAGCCTTGAAAATTTCTTGGCGAGAATCAAACCCTCTAACTTTTGTTTTGAGGTAAACACCGCAACCATTATGCCAACCCCCATTATTTCATGTCTCTTTTACTTTTAACATTATCATCGCCACGATCACCAGCACTGTTTCTTGCTGTACAAACCACAGGAACTTGGACATTTTATCCCTGTTGCATAGAGTACCTTTTTAAGCATAGATATTATTTAAGCATTACAGCACCTCATGGTATATTGCCTATATTCTTATTTAATTTATAGGCTCATAGGTGCTTACTACGCTAATAACCACAAGGGCCTTTCTAAGCCTAGCCATGCATCCCAAATCTCTGACAAGTTCTGGTAACCTTGATAACAGTAACCAGGGGCTTGGGTGATAAAACATTTACAAGCAGGGGCCTGGGAGATGAACTATTTATAGGTTGCCTGTGTCCAATAGAGACATAAGTGCCAAAGCAGGGATACATTTCCTGTTCCCCATCCAGTTGTCCAAGTTACACTTGAATTTGGTTAGGGAGAAACTCTGCTTCACATGGATAGGGAGCCTGTTCTAGAGAATGGTCAGTCTCTGAGATACATACCCGTCTCTCCAGCAGGTCCTATTTATATCATAGGCAAGGTTTAAGTCTTTAGAACAAGTAATTCTACTGCTGTTTGTTTTGCAGGTATCTAGGAGGTCCATCAAAGTGGGGTCTGACAATGCCCTGTATGCCAGGCATAGATCTCTCCTCAACAGCCTGTAGGAGACAGAATACAGGGATAGGGCCTTAAGGTGTTCTGCATACAACATGTTACTTATGCCCTGTATGGTTTTAGGGAGAAACCTCTGTGGACATTCCAATTGTTGGATATGCCTGATCAGGTACTTACCAAAGGGAGCATTGTACTAAATGATAGGTCTGATGAATGCCAAATACAGTGGAAAAATGACTTCCTTGGACATAGATGCCATACCTTTATTTATAAGTTGCACAATATAAAATTAATTTACTCACTTCTGTAAACATGCGATGGTCAAAGGCTAGATTACTGGTTATGTGTGTCCCTAAGTCTCTGATTACTGGGTTATCTGTTAAGGTTGTGTTGTCAATATGATAGTTACCAGGGATGGATGACTTCCCAAAGGATACTATTATGCATTTCTTGGCATTTAGTTTTAGTCCACAGCTCTGACACCAGTTGTTTGTGTCAGCCCCTCCTGGAGAACATTTTTGTTGATAGGTGATTCAATGGCAGCTCCTAATTTGCAATCATCTGCAAATTTCATCTGCCAAAGGCCATTGGGCTTGACTTCAGAGAAGTAAATGTCAAAAAGGAGTGGTCCCTGGACCAATCCCTGAGGGACTCCGCTTGTGACTGGCCTCTTTGTAGCGGTAGACTCCCCAAATTCTAACTTCCTGGGTCCTGACTGTGAGCCAGCTGGCTATATGGAGTGTACCTAACCTCTTAAGTTTGTCAACAATGCCTGAGTGGGGTATTGCATCATATGCCTTGGCCAGGTCAAGTTAGGTAGTGTGAACCATTTTGCTGTCATCTATTGCTTTGGTGACCTTCTCAAAGAAGTCCAGCAGGTTGACTAGGAAAGACCTGCCTTTGATGTCACCAAATTGGGTTTGGTCCAGTGTCTGGAGGTTTTCTATGCCATTGTTGTTCATTTCCATGATAATTCTTTCCAATGGCTTTGGATATGAGACTAGCGAGACTTATGGGTCTGTAGTTTTCCAGGGTCTGTATATGGCCCACCTTTGTGCACGGAGGTGACTGTTGCTATTCTACATTCATGAGACACGAAGCCTGTTCGGAGGGTACAGTTAAATAGCAATTGCCGAGCGTCTGATAGTTCATGTTTCATGCTATTTAGAAGGCATCCTGAGATATTGTCTGGGTATATTGATGCAGTGTTCTTGGCCTTAGAGACAGCATTAAGGACCTTTTCCCTAGTGATAGCTGGGGGAGTTTATATTTGATGGTATTTCTTGAGGGAAGGGTGAGGGGGAGAGAGGGGTAAAGTTGGAGTTGAATTTGTCAACCAGTAAATTTGCTATATCTTCTGGCTCAGTATAGGTGACTCCACTTACAGTGGGCTCTGTACACAATTATTGCCTTTGAGGTCGCAGACATAGTTAAAGAATGCGTAATGGTTGTCCTTGGCCTGGGAGGCCAAATTTACCCCAAATCTGGCTTTGGTAGACTTTATTTGCCCTCTGGGTTGTTTGTTTAGTTTGATGAGAGTGCTTTTATCCTGTTAGATGCTGCAACTCCTAATTTTTGCCATGATTTTCTTCCTTCTGTTATACAGCCTACTGATGTTGTGATTCCATCAGGGTGGCTTGCTGTTTGACTTAGTTCTTTACTTCTTCCTGGTGGGTACAGCTGCCTCTGTGCTGCTATTAACATGCTTATATAGGGTTGCTGTGAACAGTTGTGCATAGGCAGCAGTGTTCTTAGGGTTTATGGGGCTTGACATTTTGCCAGGTTATCACTTAATAGTAGGAAGATAGCCTTAGAGTAGTTCCTGAATATTCTAGTGTTAACTGGAGTTCCAGGTTTTATTTTTACTTCAAAGGAGACCATTCTGTGGTCTGACGTTACCAGACAAGACATTACAGTAGGGGGTGTGCAGCACTCACCCATATTTGTGAGGACCAGATCCAGTATGGTTGCACCCCTGGTTGATGTATTGGCAATCTGATCCAGGAAGTTTATGTTTACAAAATCCTGGAATCTCTGTGACTGTAGGTTTGGTGTTTATATATGATTCCCAGACAATAGCAGGGTAATTAAAGTCACCCATGAATATGGTATTGGGTTAGATGTTGAGTGTTTCCAATAAGTTTAAATACATGGTATGGGTTTCCTGGGTCATAGAGGGGAACTTGTAGCTTGCAAGGAAGTGGTATTGGATTTTGCCTATGGTGATTTGAACATGGAGGAGCTCAAGTGTATTATCCCGTTTGACCAGCCTTGAGGTATATTTATTTTTGATGTAAATCTAAACACCTCCACCTTTAGTCCCTCTCTGTGTAGTAACTGGTGTAAACGTGTGGAAGGCATTATAACTTTGTACTGTTGGTGTGCTTTCTGAGCTTTAAACCAGGTCTCATTGACTGCACAGACATCAGCATTCTCTAGAGTGAAGAGCTACCAGGGAGTGGAGTTTTTTGTTTAGACTCCTGACTTTGAGCAGTAACACCTTAAGTTTTCTTGGTTTTGGTTTGCTGTGTCAGAGGTACTTTTAGTTTGGCACTGGAAGGCACTACTGGGAAGGACGATGTTTTAGGTAATATTCAAAAGCCTAGAAGGGAGAGGTACAGACCATCCCTGGAAATTCAACCCAGTCTGTAACCATCTCCTTCCATGCTGACAAATATTGCACCCCCTTAGAAGGAGACCATGACTAAGCCAATTATTAAAGTCTGTCATCTTTTGTTCGTATTGTGGCATCATCCTTGGAGAAGGGAAAATGCTGCTCAAGGCTAGGCTCAAACCAGCCTGAGACACATATTCTGAGAACTCCATGATGTCTCTATTCATATTGTCTTGGGAGGTACTTCTCAAGTCATTCATACTCTCATGGACTATGACTGAGTCATACTGGTACTTGTGGTCCAATGACCTGATTGTGTGCATAACGTAGCATATCTGGCCCCAGATAAGCAACTAACCATGACTTTTCCTTACACAGCTTGCTGAAAGTGACATCAGTGTGTCTCAGGATGGATTTTTCAATGACCAGAATGTTGGATTGTGTGGTGGCTTGCCTTACAGGCTTAGATGTATAGGCTCCATAAGATGTGGCTGTATGTGTTGACATGGGTGTTGTTTTGAAAGAGTGCATTAGGGGTTGCTGAAGGTGTTTTTATGTGTATTTCATCTAGGAGGTCTTTGGGTTTTAGGGAGGTTACATTTAAGTACCTCAGCATATGTGGCTCTATGTGTCTGCTTTGAATAGTGTGTGATGGGTGCATTGTGGGTGCTGCTGACAACCTTACTGACATTAGGAATATTTTTATGTGAGAACTTTGCCTCCAGTGACTTTATGTAAATACATCTCTCATATACCATATCAGTTTGTTTGAGAATTAACTGGTTGTCAGTAAACATCACACAATTTCTACTTTGCCTTATGATGCCTGTATCCTGTAAGGTGGTAAAGGAGATAGTGGGAAAGTTCATATCCATGACAACAGACCCCTTTTTATTGATTAGACAGTTGGAGAGAGAATATACAGTAATGTCAGGAGTATCAGGTTTGCAACTCTGGGAGCAGTGCTTGTCACTGCAAACTAGTTAAGTATTGGCGACATTTCAATGTTGCTTTTACAGGAAAAATGTCAACTCAAGGTTTATCTGTCTATATAGGGCACTGCCAAACACCTGAGGGGCAACTAATAAATAGACCCCAATGATTTATGGATGACATACAGTATTTATGCAGATATTCTGAATTTAGCAGCAAATCAAGAAGTACGTACTAGTTTGTCAAGAATGATGAAAAGAGGAGAGACAGCTGAATGGCTATTACCTGGCTGCTACTAAAGTTGGTCTCACCACAGCTTCACTCTGCTGGAATATAATTCTCATTTGCTACTTCTCTCATCAGAAGCAAAATGGTAGCACCATTCCCAAGATGGGAAGCAGGCCACAGCTTGTTTAGTGATCCACAGTCTTGTCCCAGATAATGCATGGGTCTGTAGGTTTATTGTAGCATTTATTTGGTAGATGCCTTGAGTGGCAATCAGACCACTCAGGAAGGTAAAGCACAGACACTCACTGCCCAAGCAACAATAGTAAGGAATCAATGTACTGTGCTCCTTTTCTCACCAGGAGCAAAATATAAGCACAAATTCCATGCTGGCATCTATGAAGCAGTTATTGGGCTTTTCAGTGATCAGCAATCTCCAGGAAATAATGTCCCTATGCTCCTTCTGTCACAGGAGCAAATATGAACCACAAATCCCAAGATGACTACTGACAAGCAGAATGTGGGCTCTCCAATAATTGGTGGTCTTGGAGTTGATGTTGCAGATTTTAAAGGTAAGATGAAAAAATGGGTTAAGAACTGCAGTGTGCACTAAGCAGTTAGATAAGAAAGGGGCTCAATTAATCTTTAGCAGTCTAAGTGGAGAGCCTCTAATTTTAAAAGAGCAAAGTAGATTGGAAGGGGGTGGGCACTTTGTATTCTAGTACCATGGAATACAATGGGAAGGCCAACAAATATAAATAGTTGAAGGGGAGTGATTTCGCAAAATGATAATTTTGTACTTACTCATAATAGCCAACAAAAAAGTAGAGGCAAGGAGATATGTGGTCAAATTAACATAAGGGGCAGGCAACTAGAAAGACAGTTGAGTTTAAAAACACAACAACAACAGGGTGAGAGGGTGAGGAATATTTTAATTCATTGTGACTCGCAATAGACACAGCTGTGGTCTCTTTCTAGTTTAAATGTGCAATTAAAAGAAGAATACAAGTCAACTACAGTATAAAGAAAATAAACCACAATATACAAAATAGAAGAAGACAATGAAGTAATACAGAATACAAGAAAGCAAAAACAAACTAACCTTTCCGTCACAGCAAGTTGTGGCAGAGTCTGTGTGAGCTTTTCCAGTAAAGTCTTGAAATATTTTATTTTACCCCTTAAACAGAGGGTTCAGTTCCCAACTCCACCCTCACTTTGAAGGTAATTAACCTTAAATAACATGTTCTAATTTCCATGCAACTCACAAGAGAGACAGCTGTGGTCTTTTTTCTAATTTAAATATGTAATTAAAAGTAGAACACAAATAAAACACAATGTAAAGTAAATAAATTACAATATACAAAATAGAAGAAGACAACAAAGCTTTTCCTCACAGCAGGTTGTGGCAGAGTCTGAATGAACTTTTCCAGTAAGATTTTATTTTGACCGGGTTAGTCCCATTAGGCTAGTGGCTTCTTTTCAGGGGACACCCAAGGTGGTATATATGCATGAATGCTGTAATTTGTGTATGGATTCCTCCCATTCTCCACATCAGTCTTAGGGACACTCTTCTTTTCTTTGTATATAACTAATCTGCTGTGGGATATTCCACACCTAAAAAGTGTCACATGTGCAGATGACATGGTTTCTGTGATGGTCTTTGGTACTGCTAAAACATAATCTAATGTTATTAGTAGTGATCCCAAGAGTGTAATATGTTCTAGCCATTATTACCTCCTTATCTGCACATAATTATGCAGTTCTTCAAACCACCAAAATATAATTCTATATTTTATCAATTTTTCTATGTACAAGGAACATCACAGTACCTCCATTTTGCATGGTAAATGGCTTCCAGTCCCATTAGGTAAAGCTACCTTTTGAACATGTTTACATTTAATCCACTTAACAAATGTTTTTGCCTTCTTCTGGTTAGTGAATAAAACATACATGATTCCTTGTATACCTTTAGAAGCCATTCTTCTCTGAAACTGTAAACACCTACCTTTGTACTTTCCCCATGTAAGAAATCATTCTATAAACTTGACCCCACTGTCTGTGTTAGTCGATTATAGGTTTAGATACCCTCTTACTTTTCAAGAAAAAGCTAAAGGAATAGATGCTACTATAGTACATGTTTTAGACATACTGATTAATTTCATGTTGCACATTAGTTTACCAACTCTGTCAATCAACAAATTTTTAACATTCATTTCCTTTTTTGTTTTCTATCCAGACTTGAAAATACTGTAAATAATTATACAGCTGTAAGGAGAGAAGGGTGCAATGATCAGATGCCTCAAATACAAACTACTATGGGGTGCTCTTTTTTTAATTTCTCCAAGTCTTTTGGTTTCTAATACCATGATGGCAATGGACCCCATTCCTAAGTCAAAGAAGTTTGTGACATTAGTATTGTTTCAGTCTTTGATGTTAGCCAAAAGTCAGTACTCACAATGTGCCCAGAATTGACTCCTTCTGCAATTCACGTATCAGTAGCATATCTAAATATGACTGTAAATTATTTTATGAGACCCCTTTGCTCCTGCTACTACTAGAACTGTTTGGGTATCCTTCTTCCACACTACCTTCATCTCTGCCTGCAAATAGTGTTTTATGAGTTTGTGTCTCTCTGTGCTTAAAACACTGCAATCACTAGGTGTAGCAATTTCAATGATCGATGAAACTGTTGTTAGTGGGTGATCCCACGTGATATAAACTTCATCATTTTATATAATGTTTTATGGCTCATGTTTCCAGTGCTTCTCATCTACTTCAGTATTGTAATGTTTGCACAATCCCCAGTGCGACAGTCTTGCCAAATTATTATGCCTTTCAGTATACTGTCCTTCTGCCATTAGTATATCACATCCAGCAATAAGATGTGTGACTGTTTCCGGTTCTGATTTACAGAACCTGTATTTGTCTGTTTCTCCCTATGTTCAATGGACTTTGTAAACCAATGGGCACATAGTCCACTCTCTTGGGCTGCAGTTGTTAAACTTTTATAATTTTCATATAACTTCACATCTCTAACTATTCCTGCATCAGATCCTGACTGACATCAAAGTGCTTTCTGTATTTGCAACTATATTTATGCATTTTCCACATTTCTTGCCTTCTCATCTAATTGTTCTCCTTATGTTCTTTCTTTTGTTTTTTGGCAGATTCAGTTACTCTTTAAAACAAAGCTTCTTGTGGTCGGTAAAGTGCACCAACATGCACCAAAGATAAAAACTGAGAAAAAGCTAGGTGCACACCACGGTGAAGTAAGTGTAACTAAGAGTCTAGTGGGTGCGGTTAGGACATTGATACATAAGAAGCAGTGTAAGAAGAATGTTTTATTACACAAGGGAGTGTGCACCCCCAACGTGTGTATAGGAATGTTGTTAAGGGACAAGCTTTGCGAAGGATGAGGTTACACAACAATGATGAGGACGTGAACACAGCATTGGGCAAGTTAAGGAATGAGGTTATCTACAGAGAGTACAATGTGAAAGAGGTTGATGCCCAGATAACAAAAGCGTTACGTGAACGGGGTAGTAGGGGACTCCCCTATTTCTCAGACAGACCCATTTCTCACGGTGAGATAGAGAGACAAAGCAGAAGTGAAGTCACTAGGCTGACATTCACTTACAGTAGTAATATTAGTAAGATTTGTGAAATTGTGAACAGGAATTGGGGGATAATGAATACAAATGAGAAAGTTAGACAGGTGATAGCAGCTAGACCACAATATGGCTTTAGAAATAGTAGGTGCTTGAAGAGACAACCGTGTTATAAGAGTGCTAGCAAGGGTTATACACCCCAGTCACAAAGAGAGGGTACCTTCTCTTGTAGATGTTGTAAAGCCTGTAGATACATCCACTCTGGTACCTATTTTGAGCACCCACATAAGGGTTTTGTTGTAGAGACATCTCTATAAGCTGATTGTGGTACAAATGATTTAATTTATTTTTCATACTGCATTGAATGTTATGTTTATTATATAGGTAAGACCAACAAGAGTTTCAGAGGATGCATCTTAGAACATGTGGGTGATATAAGGAATAGGAAAACTAAGAGTGTGTTGGCACTTCCTTTAATAGAGAAAGGTAATGAATACAGTTTTAAATTTCTAGCGTTGGCAGTGATAGATAAGAATATGAGAGGAGGTGACATTAAGACTTTCACTGAAGAGAGGGAACAGCAATAGATTATACGCCAGGATGCTAATAGGTTTCCAGCATTCATAGGTTCATAGGTTCATAAGTAGGTACTAGGCCATTGGCCCTAGGACCTATATAAGCCTAGCCAAAAAGGTACCCTGGCTTTCGACACCCAAAAATATTTTCCTGTGCCCCTGTTCAGCAGAGCCACAGAAGTGATCCCTGGGGTGAATTTCCTATTTCTCATCCAGTCATCAAGATTTTTCTTGAACAGTGCTAATGAGGAGCTTTGTTTGATATAGATAGGTAGTTTGTTCCAGAGTATGGGAAGTCTCTGGGACAGGAATCTATCCCTCCAGCATGTTCTGTTTATTGTGGTGACAAGGTTTAGGTCCATTGAGCATGTAGCTCGGGGGGATTGGGATTTCTTTAGGTGGAGCATGTCCAACAGCTCTGGGTTTGACATAGCTTTGCATGTTAGACAGAGATCACCTCTGAGTAGGCGATATGTGACAGAGTAAAGCTGGAGTTTTTTGAGACGGTCTGTGTAGGGCATCTGTTTGAGGCCGGTAATCCTCTTTGTGAGGTATTTCTGCTGCCTTTCCAGTGGTTTTAGATGTCTTGTGAGGTACATACCAAAAGGGGCATTGTACTCCATAATGGGTCTAATGAGTGATGAGTAGAAGGGAACAATGACCTCTTTTTTCCTGGATGGGAAAACTTTTGTGATGAGGTGTGCCACATAGAAGGATTTCCTGACTACTGTGGCAATGTGATTATCAAAGGGGAGACTATTATCCACCTGTGTCCCAAGGTCTCTTATCACACTTTCAGTGTTAAGTTGACTACTGCCTATGTGGTAGTTCATGGGTACAGCATTTTTACCAAAAGGGATGACAATGCACTTTTTGGCATTGAGCTTGAGGCCATGGCTTTGACATCTGGTATCTGTCTCAGTGAGGCCCTTTTGTAGGATGTCCACATCGTGGGAGTTTCGATTATGGTTCCTAGTTTGCAGTCATCTGCAAACTTTATTAGCCAAAAAACTTCTGTGTTAGCCTGCACTTCAGAGAAGTAGATACCAAACAGGAGAGGACCCAGGACTGAACCCCGAGGTGCTCCACTTGTAACTGGTCTGAAGTCGGATTTGAAGTCTGCTGCTTTCACAGTGAGGGTTCTGTCAGTGAGCCAGTTGGCAACCCATCTTGTGACAAAGGGATTTATACCTAGTTTGGTGAGTTTATCTATAATTCCAGAGTGGGGGATGGTGTCGAAAGCCTTGGCAAGATCTAGATAAGCTGTATGAACCTCCTTACCCTCATCTATGGTTTGGTGTCTGCTTCAAAGAAGTCTATCAGGTTAGGAGACATGATCTGACTTTTACAAACCCAAACTGGGTGGGGTCCAGAGTTTGGAGATCACCAATGTCTTTGTTTATAAGTTCGATGATGATAAATTCCATGGCCTTGCAATGCAGGCTCGTCAGGCTAATGGGGCGGTAGTTCCCGGGGTCCGTGGTGGATCCTCCTTTGTGGAGTGGGAGAACCGTCACTGTGCACCATTCAGTGGGCACAAAGCCTGAGGTGAGGCTTTGATTGAACATGGTACTTAGGTGGGGTGCCAGTTCATTATGTAGTTCATGTAAAACACAGCCTGGGATGTTGTCAGGTCCCATGGATGCTGTGTTCTTGGTTTTGGAGAGTGTGTTTTTTACCTGTGCAGCTGTGATTACAGGAACTTTGCATTCTTCTGGTATAGAGATAGGCCCTTTAGGGGGTGAGAGGAGGTAAAGTTAGCACTGAACCTATCTGCCAGGATATTGGCTATATCAGTTGGTTCTGTATATTTAGTGCCATTGTGCTGTAACTCAGTGCAGATCTGAGTGTTGCCATTGAGATTCTTGACATAGCTATAGAATGCTTTGTGGTTGTCTTTAGAAATAGGGGCAATTTTGTTTTCGTAACTAGCTTTGGAGGATTTTATGAGGGATCTCAGCTTCTTACTGAGGCTGACCAGGGAGTTCCTCCAATCATGGGATTTTACTCTTTTTTGCAGCAGTTTCTTTCTTCTGTTGTAGAGTTTGTTTATGGCAAGGGACCACCAGATTGGCTTCCTTTTTTTGGAGGATAGCATCTTGGTTCCGTTAGGGATAGCACGATCCATGCACTTGTATAAGTGCTTATAAAGTGCATTTGTGTAGGATTCCACAGTCATACCTCTATTGCCCGTCTGCATGGGTGTCGTGAAGTTTGCCCCTACTGTCTTAAGAAACGTGAAGTTGGCTTTGGAGAAATTTTTTATGGTGGTTTCCCTAGTGGGTGGGTGGGGGCGGGATGTGGATGTCTTGGGTCATTAGCTTGTGGTCGAATCTGACCAACGAGGAATTGACCTCTGGTGTGGAACACTGGTCACCCATGCTGGTAATGACCAGGTCTAGGATATTGCTGTCCCTGGTGGGGGTGTGGATAAGTTGATCCATTAATGAACGAGTCTCCCTGAAGCCCCACCTGAAGCTATGCCCTTTGAAGCATTGAGTAATCTGTTTTATGCTGTATTTTTTGTATAATTTTAAAAAAAAATTTTTAATGATTTTTTTTTTGGATACATTTTGAATTTTGTGGGGTGTAGAATTATTGAGGTTAAGATTTATTTAATATATAAAAAGGTTTTTACAATGTTTGTAAGCATCATTTCCAATAGGATTTTATACTAGGTTCACTGTGTTTTTAAATGATGATTGATGTCTTAATCAGTTCTTTTTTCTGACTGGCTTCATTGCATTTAAATAGAGATGGTTTGACTATTATGATTTAGGTCTGAAGAAGCTACCTGGCAGGTAGCAAAAGCGCTTACCTTTTGTGCCTGTTATATTATTTTGTAGCCGTTTATCTCTATTCATATTCAGTTACTGCCTGATTTTTTTCTACTTCTGGTTTGATTTCCATTCCTGCTCGACACTGATAAGCTTCTGCTAAACTAAGTAGGGAAGTCATCTTAGACTTGCTCTCTTCATGTTTTAAAATTTTCAGTATATTATGACTGCAGATCTGTACATGTAATCAGTTTCAAGGAGGCCCATACCTCCTTCAGAATGAAAAATATATAATCTTGGTATGCACTGATTTTTATATATCATTTGATAAACATAAAACATTTTACTTGTTTTCTTGTCTGACTGATCCAATACCTTTTGGGGCCAGTCAGTCACACTAAAAAAGTAATTTAGAACAGGAAGATCAAATTGGTTTATAGCCTGGACTTTGTTCCTAGATGTCAGCGCTGTTTTCAGTATTAATTTTGGTCTTCTAAAATATTCCTTACTGAGTTTTGTTCTCATTTGTTCATATTTTACTGTCAATCCTTTATTAATTCCCATACATTTATACACTCTCTCCTGCTCAAACTCCTTTATATCACATTCTTGTCCCAGACTGATATTTTATTGGTGCTGCAGCTTTCCTGCTTTAAATATTACATTTTGCAAATTTATCAAGACTAAATGGCATTCTTATATCATCAGAGAAAGTTTTGACCACTTCCAGATGTGCTTTCAGCTCCACTTCTGAATTTTAAATCATCCACAAAAGGAAGATGAAAAGCTGTAACCATACCCTAATCTGTTAAGAAGCCACCTTAATGGGTTAAGGGCAATCCTAAAGAGCAGCGGTGACAAAAAAATCACCCTGGAATATCCCCCTTTGAATTTGTATCCCTGGGATAATAAATTATCCTTTTTCACGGTTTAACTGCAGAGTGGTTTCCCATTGTTCCATGGTCACTGTAATGTAACTGATCAATGTACAGTGTATCTTATACATCTGTAAGCATTCCTTTATCCATGAATGTGGGATGGTGCAAAATGCGTTTTTGTTATTTATATGTGTCATATTTAGATTCTTCCCTTTTTACAATTTTCCATTATGACTTTAACAACAAATGATCCTTTGTTCCATGACTTTCTTTTGTTTTCCTATTGTTCTGTTACCATGATTGAGTTTTCTTCTAAATGATTATAAACTCTGCATGAATTCCAGTATATAGTTTATACATCATTGGAAGGCAAGTTATTGGTCTGTAATTTTTAGGCTAACTTGCAGGTTCACTCTTAAAGTGGAGTTTAATTTTTGTGTCTGTTTGAGGTGCGAATATAAGTGTTTCTTAGGGCTAAATCTTTGTATAAAGATGTTAGTACTTTTTAGGAAGAAGTTAGGTTCTGCACCTGGGCCTGGCGTTTTCCATTTAGGAGGTTTTCTTAGTTTTGTTTTACTCTATCTGGCCATTAATTCATCCCATTTCATATCATGCACATTTGAACTTCTTACTGTTTTTTTTACTTCTTTATTATGTTCCATGGAGTCTTCCTAGATGTTTCTCCAAAATGTGTCTAGTTTATCTTTTCTTTTATTTTTATAGTGTATCTATTCCTTTTGCTTTGTTTCCCAAGCCTCTATAAAACTTGGGTCTTCAATGAATTAGGTTCATAGGTAGGTACTAGGCTATCTACCCAAAGGCATTTATAAGCCTAGCCGGAATGTGTTGGCTTTCGCCGCCCCCTTAGATTAGTTCCCTGTGCCTCTGTCCAGCAGAGCCACTGAAGTGATCCCTGGGGTAAACTTTCTATTTCCCATCCACTCATCAAGGTTTCTCTTGAAGAGGGTTAGAGAGGAGCTCTGCCTAATGTTGATTGGAATCTTGTTCCAGAGCATGGGAAGTCTCTGGGACAGGAATCTATCACTCCAGCATGTCTTATTTATTGTTGTGGTGAGGTTTAGATCCCTGGAGTGTGTGGCTCGAGGGGATATGGTTTTCTTTAGGTGGTGCATGTCCATCAATTCTGGGTTGGACATGGCCTTGTATGTCATGCAGAGATCACCTCTGAGTAGGTGGTACGCAACCGAGTACAGCTGGAGTTTCCTCAGTCGAGCTGCATAGGGCATCTGCTTGAGGACAGTGATCCTCTTGGTGAGGTACTTCTGTGGTCTTTCCAGTTGTTGCAGGTGTCTTGTAAGATACATCCCAAATGGGGCATTGTAGTCTATGATGGGTCTGATGAGTGATGCGTAGAGGGGCCCAATGACCTCTTTTGATCTGGATGAAAACCCTTTTGTGATTAGGTGGGCCACATAGAAGGATTTTCTAACCACTTTGGCAATGTGATTATCAATGGAGAGGTTACTATCTACTTCATCGGTTCATAGGTTCATAGATTAGTACTAGGCTAACTGCCCTTGCGAGCCATTTTAAGCCTAGCCAATTATCCCTTGTAAGACTCAAACCCTGCACCTTGTGTTTGTAAGGCAAACACCTTAACCATTAGGCCACCCTCCCAACCCCTTGGTCCCCAGACACGGAAAATTTTACAATACAAAAAAATTAAGATCACAAAGGAGGAACGTAAAACAGGAGATTAGTAGCTGGCTTGGTGCCAGGCCCCCAACTTGGGCCCCCAGATCCCTTATTACGTCTTCCGTATTTAGGGGGCTACCACCTATGTGGTAGTTTGTGGGTACTTTGTTTTTTACAAATGGGATGACTATGCACTTTTTTTGCATTTAGCTTATGGCCATGGTTTTGACCCCAGGTATCTGTCTCAGTGAGACCCTTTGGAGGATGTCTGTGTCAGTCGGAGAGTCAATTACAGCCCCTAGTTCGCAGTCATCTGTGAACTTGGTCAGCCATAGTCCTCCTGTGCTTGCCTGTACCTCTGAGAAGTATATGCCGAACAGGAGGGGTCCTAGGACTGTGCCCTGGGGAACGCCACTTGTAACCAGTTTACTGTATACTTTTCCTTTATATTTATCTGCATATATTCTAAGTTTTTCTGCCTGTGCTGATATCTTTAGTTTATTAAATAGTGTATGATCAATCGTGGTCTATTCTATTACTGCACATTACTTTTATCATGGCCATTTTTCTAAGTATTTTTGTTGATCTGTTCCCTCTTCTGTACAATTCTAACAGTGACACTTATTGTCTTAATTGCTTTATAGTTTTCTGTATTAGATACTTCCATCATGGGTTTTGAATTCTTCCATTCCTTTCCCTTATTGCCTTGTTTTTTGTGGTAAGACTTTATCTGTTATTAATTTAGGTGCACATTAATATACCTATTTACTTCTGTTATATTACTTAAATTTCTGTTAATAGTCTTGATTACCATGTCATTTGTTTTACCAGACTTCTAACATTTTGGGTCTTATTGACTTTCTGTAATCTATTTCTTTAAAGGATCTTAATATGTGTCTCCATCTCTATTAAATTAAGCAACTCTTTCCTGCTCCTTCCCTGGCTGAGCAACTCTAACTGAACTTTTGCACTGGTTTCCTACTAAAGGATCCAGAGTATCTGTATGTGGCAAATGAACAGATGCTTCCCTTTCCACCTGTTTCTCCTTAATTCGGGGACTCATTTTTCCATCATGCTGTGATGCTACCAGAGTTGGATTTTCTACACTAAATCCTTCGCTTCATGGGTAGTCTATAACTTCAGTTTCTATTGCTTTAACTTCTCCATTACTAATCCTGTTTTCTACCTCCTCCTCCTTTGTTTTCTTCTTATGTTTTATATTGTGAAATTTTTCATATCTCGATGCCTTTGCCTGTATTTCTCTTCAAATGTCTGGTGCTGTTTTTTTTGCATTGATTAGTTTTGCTTTCTCCTTTGCATAAATATTGCACCATATTAAATCTCTTTTTTTTTCCCATGTTCATGTTTCTTTTCCAGATGTCTCCTGTTTCTCCTTACTTTGGGGACTCATTGTTCCAGCATGCTGTGACTGTTTTAGACTTTCTGCACTAAATCCTTCACTTTGCAGCTCTTCCATGACTTCAGCTTCTATTTGTTTAACTTCTGCTTTACTAAGCTCCTGTTTTACGTTCCTCCTTTGTGATTTTTTTTTTTTGTATTGTAAAATTTCCCGTATCTGGGTGCCTTTGCCTGTATCTCTCTTTAAATTTCTTTGGAGTTGCTTTTTTATATTGATTGGTTTGGTTTCTCCTTTGCACAAATATTGTACCATATCAGATCTTCCTTTCTTTCCCATGTCCTTATTTATTTTTAATACCTTTCAAAAATCTCTAACTTTTGTTCTTTGTATTTTTACATGTACTCAGTTGCTTCTTTTTCCAAACTGCCTAAGTTTTTTTGGTCTTTATAATGATTTTCATGGATCTGTTATATTAGTGAACACAACTTTGCATTTGAAGCTTTTGACAATTTTTCTTGTGCAAGAATTTTTCTTTTCTCCAATTTCTCTCAATCTTTTTGAATATATTCTATCTGGAAATTCTGGGTTTCTTTCATATTAGTAACAATGCAGATTTCTTTATTATCCTCAGTAATCCACTCTGTCATTTGCACAGGGTGCAATCTGCAATGGCCAATGGGGTATAAGTGCTGGATGACATTATTGCTTCTTAAATGAATGCTGATACCACATTTGCAGTTGTTCTCAATGAATTTGTAACTGTGGCAAGCTCTTTAATCAGTTGTCAGTAGAAATTACCTTGCTTATTTTTTCGTCTTTAAGTCTGGGGAACTGCCCAGGATGCAGGATGATCCAGCAAAGGTTGAGTGACTCTTCATAATTATCGTAATTATTTATCACATATACATTGTAATGTCAAATGTATATCTCTGCTACTTTAGTTCTTGTTGAACTCAGTATATGTTTACGTGTCTATCTGACTCATTGAGAGTTCTATTTGATGCTTTGATTGAAACATCTTAGTATGACTCTTAACTTGTTCAGTGTATTTCCACACACTACACTGTAATGCAAATTGTACTGGTTGCTAGTCACTGTATTTGAATGTCCATATTTGTTATATAAATGTATGTCATGTACTGGCCTGTGTTTGCATGATTGTTTTGTTAATGTCTCTTGGCCCAGTAAGTGTCTAAAAAGAATTTCACACCAGTCCACCCACACCATCAAGAAAATAAAGAAATACTAATAAAAAAGTATAATAAGATGCGCTATGTTTTGAGGCTGTTTCTGTTCTTTGCCCTCTCAAGCTGTTGATAATTTTCTTCTTACTTTTATCTGTGTTTTCTGCTGCTTTGTCTTGCATCATCCTCTCCTTCTTCTTATGCTGTTAGCAGACTATCTCAGTTAATGTTAATTATTTTCCTCTGTAATGTATGTTTCTCCTCATCACTTTTACCTTAGTCTTGTCTAAAACTCCATTGTCTTCAAACTTACTCCATCTGATTTCAGTCTGTTGTTTCCGTTTCTGTTTCAGGAATCCTTAGGCTGTACATAACTGCATCAGCTCATCTCCATAATGGGTTTGTGGCCTGTGTCTGGACCCTTCCCAGTACAACAGCATTTGCTTTTTTGAAGAAGCTGTTGAACCTACATGTAACTATTTTAGTTATTTTTGACCTTACGTTACATACTTGTCTTTACCTGGGCTGTAGCAGAGCAGTAATCTCTGTAGCCTACGTCTCTCACTGTTTCTGTTGTCTGTATTCTCAAACAGACTACGTTACACAGTCTCAGTAATGCAGTGAGTAGCACTCTTACTTTTGGTGTAGAAGGCTATAGGTTCTACTCCCACACCAGGTAGTTGGATTAATATTTCAGTACTGAGACTGCAGTGCATTTTAAGGGGAATGCTGCATTTCTGAGTCTGCCATCCTTCAGATGAGATGTTAAACAGATTCTACATCTGCCTGAATTGACAGTAGCTCAGGCGGCTGCAATGGTACTTATTGAAAAGAGTAGGAGCCCTTTATTTATATACAAAAGTCACTCTTGTTTACAAAATATTTACATATTTACAAGTGTACAAAGATATATATGTACAAATCTGTTGACACAGTCATACAAATTTTCATCCGTGTTAGACTCCCCACTCTTTTTTCCATAACCACCGTCTGATTTTACTTAATATTGTTGCTAAAATCCATTTACCATTAAAAATAATTTCATTTATTCTTTCATTCCATGTAACCTAAATAACATAAAATAACTTGTTATGTATTCTTTTAACATATTATTTGGTCTGTTCTTATAATATCCATATTTAATCATATCCATGTTTATTTTATCCAGTTATTTTATATATTCAAACAAGTCTTTATTACACGGTTTCCCCCTTAACTTTTTTACTCTTTTACATTTCAAAAATACATGCTCCATAGTTTCTTCTTCATGGCGATGTCAATATATTCTATCACTTTTCTTCTTATATGGCATTTTTCCTTTTACTTGCAATTTATCTATTACCAGTCTCCATAAAAAATCTTGACATTCTACTTTCTGATGACACCATTTGCTTCTCATTTTTATAGCTTTTTACCTGTTAGATTTTTCCCATGGTTTTACATAGTAATGCTTTATCATTACATTCTTATGCCATGCTTTTCTATTTGTTTCTATATCATCAGAATTCTTTTCCCCCATTTTACTGCCTCCCAGTTTGTCTTCATCTCTTATTTCAGAACCTTCTTTTGTGTCCTCATTATTCTTTATTTTCTCATTTAATTTTTCTTCTATCTAACATTTCTCCTGTTTGTTCATGTTTTTCTATTTCTTTTTTCCTTAATTTTATTTTTATTTTTGCAATCCAGCCATAAATGCCCACTTTTATTACATTTATAACATTTCAATTCACATTTTTTTTTTGCATCATGTCCCATTCCCCTACAAATATAACATTTTCTTTTGTCACAGTTACTTATCAAATATCCTTCTTTTCCACACAAAAAAAACATGTTTTGAGTTGTTCCAGTATTTTACAACACCCCATTCCCCTTCACATTTATCATGCTTGGTATATGCATAATTTTTTCTCCATTTTTAACACAATATTACAATCCCAGACACCAGTCCATAAACCTCTTTTGTCATAAACATTTGCAATGTCCAGTACTTCTTTACATAAAGCTTTCAAATATCCTTTCAAAGTCACGCTTTATAGCTCTGTTTGAAATTGCAAATGAATCTTTTTTTATTTCCTTGTTAAGTGCTTTTATCACAAAAAGATTCCATGGGTTACAGTCTTTCTTTTTGTCATATTCTGCAAGAATATTTTCTATTGAAAAAAACAGTCTCAAATATAATGTCACAAAATGTCTCTTTGTTAATAAGAATAAATGCTCTTATCTCATGTGCTTTTACACCCAAAGGAGCTATTAAATTGGGGTCTGTATTGTAAGTTCGAAGTTTGAAAACTTCAAATCTCATATGATCGACATCATATGAGCAAAGTTTTCAAACATCAAACATTACAACGGAGATCACTGTAGGGAATATTTCCCTTCACGTCAATGTAGTGCGATCTTGGAGTTGGTATATTTAAGTAGCGGGGGCTGTGGGGGATGCATGAGGGCTTGCCCCCCTGCATAGGGCATTCAGGTAGTTTTTTTTATTTTTACTTTGTTTATATTTTATGTTTGAAAACTTTGCTCATATGGGGTCAGTCATATGAGATTCAAAGTTTTCAGACTTTGAACATATAATATAGACCCATTAAATTGTCTCAAACGTCATACTTGTCCCTTTTTTGTCTTATTTACTTTGAATCCTTACCACCTACTTCCATTTTTTCATTTTCTTCTGCTTTCTTTTCTGCTACTTCACTCTTGCCTTCTTTTAGTATCTCTGCATACGTTTTCTTTTCCATCTCACCATTTTTCAGGATTGTCTCTGCATCCTCCTTTTGTATTTTCTCCGTAATGTCCCCCAGGAAATGTATCCTTCATTTTCTGGCTCACTCTATACCATCATTTCTTTAAGTAAATCATCCTGCAACCCTCCTGATTGGATGGTTGTAATTATACAGCCATCATTTGCTGACTCGTGATTCTTTGAAACATTTCCTCAAAATCCTGCACACATTCTCTGGTGTCAGCATTTGCTTTCTTCTTCATTTCTTGTGTCACTCCAGCATCTCCTTCTCTCTCCATCTGTCTCCCTGTTTCTTTGGGCCATCTCTGCACCTGGAATGGCAACAGGGGGTGCTCCTCCAAAATGGAGCCTCCTCACAATAACAAAGGGGGAGGGAAGTTCCCATGTGGCCTGGCCAAATTTTTTCCTAGATAGTATGAATACAGCCTCAGGTTTCCCCTGAACAGAGTCCATTGGCCTAGTGGAACTAACCTAGTCATAAATGTGCAAATAAATGAATAATTTGATAGCATAAGTTTTTAGGAGTAACTTCCACAATGTTGATGTGTTTATTTTCCACATAGCTTAACTTTGCTCAAAGATACTTTTTTTCATGCATCCCTCACCTGTTGTCAGCACTGTGATTTTCAACATTACAATATGGTTGGTCTACATATGCATAGGGCTGGCTCCTATTGATGTGAGAGGAGTGTACAGCTTTTTTTGTATTTTAAACTTTTCCCAATACCCTCGGTTTTCACCAAAATGAGTCTGTCTTACTTTTTTTACTACTATATCACTTACTTTTTGTGCTACCTTTAGTACACTGTACTTCTTTTTGAATCTACTCTTTTACTTTAATCAACTCTCCATTTTTGTCCTCTCTTACTATATCTATAATTATTATACCACACTATTTTACTCTGAAGTTAATAAACATGCTTTACATTTGTATTACTATTTTCTGTCCTATATTTCTTGAATTCCTGCAATAGTTTTAGCACACTATTGTTACATATCACATAATTAATAACCAAAACTGAATTTCTTTAATATGTTATGTAACATTTGATTGCATGTGCTATTCTCTGCATGCTTTATTTGCTGTTATTTTTACAGGTCCCCTGAAAAAATGAAATTTGCTCAACAGGGCCAACCCGGATGACAACTTGTAAATAAATAAATACATAAATAAATAAATAACTGCAGCAACAGGAAAATCTTATGATCTAAAAAGGCATAAATTATCAATTATATCTTGCAGGTTTTTAAAAACTACTTGTTAACATAGAATTATGAGTGAAAATTATGTTAAATATAAAGCAAAGGCACATGGAAAGCGCAGACAGACTCTTTATAAAATACTGTTTGCACTACTTATGTATGGTATGAATGCATTTGTTTATTTAGGTTTTGATTACCAGGTTACTCAAACAGATTTGTGCCTATTTTCCACAGAAGCATAGGAAGAAATGATCCAATATAGTATAAAATAGCACTGTAGACAATGACATGGTCTCCCACTCTCTCCTGCAATCTGAATAACCTTAACTTCTCTATCAAAACTATGGAATGGTTTTCTAGTTACCTCTCTGATTGTCAACAATCTGTAAAATGTCTCTCTGCCCTCTCACCTCCTCAGCCTGTAAAAACTAGAGTTTCTCAAGATTCTATTCTTGGCCCATTACTTTTCAATATCTTCACAAGCCTACTCTATACATCTTGTCCTCAGTCATCACTTGTAAAATATGCTGATGACTCCACAGTTATCTCTATTGCTGACACCCCTACTGAACTTCTCTCACTTACCCAGTCTAAACCCTAATAAAACTAAACTCCTACTCTTTCTCCCCAAAAACCTTAATAATCTTAAATCTTCCTTCTCCATACTCTCTCTCAACAACACATCCATCACTGTTGAATCTTAAACCAAACTCTTAGGTGTCATAATCGATGACCAATTAAGATTTGATCTGCATATTAACAATTGTATCAGTAAAACACACCAAAAACTGAGACTCTTATAAAGAAACAAAAAGTTCCTCACTAACAAAGCAAGATTATCAGTCTCACATGCTTGTCTACTATCAAGTCTACTGTACAGCTCCCAAATCCTCACAAACCTTAACTTATCACTCCTTACTAAGTTAGAATCTACCTATAACAAAGTTGCCAAATTTGCAGTAAACAAGACTAATAAATCTCATCACTGTCTCTCTCTAAAAGCATTGACCTGGCTAGAATTTCCCCACCATCTTCTTCTCTCACAGCTCATTGTTATTCACTCCATATTATATCAACCTTCATTCTGTCCCAACCCGTCCTCCCTTATCTCCTACTACACTCCTACTAGGACTCTTCGAAGCTCAGACCAAGACCTACTATAAACCCATCAACCAAAGAACAAATCTGGTTGCAACCTTCACAGCTATAACCCTGCTATATCATGGAACAAACTCCCATGGGAAATTCAGACTCTGAACAGTTAGGAAACAGCACTGTCTAAATGTCATTTAAAAGCAGATTTAAGAGCTTTCCTAATCTATTAAAAACATTGGTAATAAGTTACCCTTAATGGGTAAATTTTCAAGTAGTTTAGTAATATAAACATACAGTTTAAAACTGCATTTGACTATGTTTGTGATAAGGAAATATTGCATATTAAAGGTCATTATAAACAATACTACATATATGTATATACAAAATATGTGGTTAGGCAAAAAATGGTGGAATTCAGTTACTCACATAGTGTCTTACTATCTGAGATTCACTGTGGGAATCAAAAAGCTGTTATACTGGGATTACAACGTACCCTTAGCAGTAATGCGATGCCCAATTCCAAAAACAGGTCTCCATATTTCCTCATGCTGCACAGGTTAATGTGGAATCATGAAGGCCTTCTTCGAATTCTGAAAGGATGAAAAGTCTTTCTGCATCACAATGCTTTGAAATTTTACATTGACATCAGATGTCACTGTAAAATAATAGAATAACAGAATTGCCTATTATAGTCAAAAGATTGTTGCAGGATGGGAACCGCTCTGTGTAAATAACATCACTATATGGTGGAAAGACTATATGTCTGCAGTAATGACATACAGCTGTAGAGGCTGTGAGGTTTTCTAGTGGGTCAGCTGTGGACCAGTCACATGTATGGTTGTTGTGTTTTACAAGTCCTCCCCTTCATATGGTGGGAACACCCTAAACCTCTTACTTTTAAACTGATTTGTCTCAGTTCTGTCACTTAACTTTTGTACCATGACATGCAGTGTTTACAGCATTGTGATGCATTTTTCGTTGATCATTCGTACTATATATTACCTGTTTCTCAACAAAATCTTTTGGAAAAAAATACTTTCCCCATATCAGAATCATCTGAACTTATCCCTTTGTGACGTCAACATAGGGCTAGCCGGGGGGATGCATCACAGGTTTTAATGGATGCATCATCATAGACGCAGGGCACATCCATTAATATCCATGGACACATCCCAATGGTAGTCCTATGCTGACATCAAAGAGGTACACTAGGAATGCAGGGGGATATATTGTTACACTTAAGTCACCATATGTTGTGGCACATGGATAATGTGCCAAATCACTTTAAGAGATTTAACTCTATTTTTGTTTGTAGAGCAGATGCACAATATGCCAACATTATACGACCAGAATACAAAAGACTTGCTCTAAGTGTAAGTGACCACCTACAGTGAGAGTAGGCTGAGAGCAGGTGTTTTGGAATCTGGTCCCTGGTGTAAGTGTGTTTTTAGATATGACTTACAATGAGAGCAGCTCTTCTGGAATCTGGCCAAGAATCCATGCCTGAGTCTGCATGCACAACAAAGGGTTTTTCCCTGTCATACATGTACTAGTATGATGAAAATAGAAGTAGGACTGTAGGCATGTTCATCTTTTGTGATCGTGGTGATTATGTGGCAAGTCATTGGTTTATACCACAAAGAGCTAATGATGTTCATTTACATTATTTGTTTCAGAATTTCATTACCTCATTCTGGCTCAGTGGACATTTCATATAGTTGCGGTGCCTGTACATAGAGTTTTCTTAGATTCACTCTGCTGTCAGGGATAACATCATATCAGGGCGAAGATGGGTTTTACACTTACAAGTAACACTTCAGGGTGGTGGAGTCTCTCTGAAATTTCATTCCATTACTTTTGGAATATGGCTGCTAGAATCAGTGGTTTGTTATTTCATTATTTTGTTTTTATTCAATATGAGTATGTAACAAGCATTATGAAAAAGCTGTACAATTGTTTCTTGAAGGTTATGGTGTTTTCACTGCTGATTATATTAGGAGGAAGCTTGTTCCAAATATAGCTTACATAATTTCTAAATTGTGCAGCCCCATCAGACTTTTGTATGAACTAAGTCCTATAAGATCTAAGGTTTCCTGAGCGATGGTAAGGCTAACTTAAAGCAGTATGACAGACCAATAAAAGGTGACATTCTGGAATTTTAATGATTTTAAGTAGATTAAAATTAAAGGAATATTCATTCTATGGATTTAACTACTATGAATGCAGGGGGAAATATTGTGACCCATAACTTTTCTGAGGTACAGGCCATCGTGGGAGGACTATGGCTCACCAAGTTCGCAGATGACTGCAAACTGAGCGCCATAATCGACTCTCCAGCTGACACAAACATCCTTCAAAAAGGTCTCGCAGAGATGGATAACTGGTGCCAGAGCCATGGTCTAAAGCTAAATGCCAAAAAGTGTATAGTCATACCCTTTGGCAAAAACAATGTGCCCACAAATTACCACATAGGTGGTAACCCATTAAGTACAGAGAAAGTAATTAGGGATCTGGGGACCCAAGTTGATAGCAATCTCTCCTTTGACAACCACATTGCCAAAGTGGTTAGAAAGACCTTCTACATAGCCCACCTCATCATGAAATGATTCACATCTAGATCAAGAGAGGTAATCGTGCCCCTTTATTCATCCCTCATCAGGCCCATCATAGAATACAATGCCCCCTTTGGGATGTACCTTACCCGACACCTGCAGCAATTAGAAGGACCCCAAAAGTACCTCACCAGGAGGATCAAGGGACTCAAACAGATGCCATATGCTGCTCGGTTAAAAAACTCCAGCTCTACTCAGCTGCATACTGCCTACTTCGAGGCGATCTATGCCTGACATATAAAGCTATGTCCAACCCAGAATTAACGGACATACTCCACCTCAGTAAATCTAAATCCCTTAGAGCCATGCGATCGAGGGACTTGAACCTCAGCACAGAAATAAATAGAACATGCTGGAGGGACAGATTCATAACCCAGAGGCTCCCTTCGCTCTGGAATATAATTCCAGTTCATGTTAGGCAGAGCGCCTCACTGACTCTCTTCAAGAAGAATCTTGATGAGTGGATGGGGGATCGTAGGTTTGTCCCAGGGATTACTTCCATGTCACTATTAGACAGAGGCACAGTAAACTAAACTTTAAAAAGGGCACAGTATACTCAAATCAAGGGGTGGCGTAAGCCATACACAATCGGGCTAGGCTTATAAATGCCCCAGGGCAGATAGACTAGTATGAACCTATGAACCTATGAACCAGGGTTCATAATAGTTATGTATGCATTGCTGTGTGTTTTGCTTAAATCAAAACTGTTTTTTTTTCAGTTAATACATAAAATCATCATGCATAATCCAACAAAAGTATGTTCTGCCGATGAATTGTAGTCTATTTAGATCTCATAAAAGCAACTCCATGTAACCCCCATTGCCCAAGACTGCATGCTATGTTTATAAATGTTGCCCTACAGTTAGCAGTAGTAAAATTAGTAGATTGTCAGCGTATCTAATAACATGGAGTAGAGCTACCTCTCACTGTCAAAGGCTAATTGTCTTCCCATCACTACCTGAACTCCTCTTCTTCAACTCTCTTGCCTGTAAACTTATTTTCTTAAATTACTGTCTATCACTTGCAGCTAAGCTTAACACTTGGTTTGTTGACCCTAAGTGACATGTTAGGTTCCAACAAGCTATCCTCCTCTAAAGCCATTTAGCCATGATTTAATCTACTTTTAGTCAAAAACGTATTTCAAATTAGCCAAGTGCTGCCTTTTTTAATTTCTTAAAATGCTTAGGTTTTTACTTACCTTGATGGGAATGGACCCCATTCCTAAGTCAGGGCATAATCAACGTTCATGAAATCAGGTTTGCTTCTTTGACATTTGATAAAAGTGCTCTCTTCAACACCAACAATGTACCCATAATCACTTTTTTTTTTTTTTTTTGCTGTTCATGAGTTACTTTTATTTGATAACATATTTAAACAGGTTTGAAGATTCTTTATTAGCCCATTTGCTCCTTCTACAAGTGGAACTATCTATGTATCTTTATTTCAAATTGTTCTAGTTGCCTTGTTTAATTTCTCTGACTCTTATGGTTTTATAATACCGTGACAGTAATGGACCCCATTCCTTAGTCAAAGCTTGATTCAAGTTCATGAAATTAGTACTGTTTCAATCTTTGATGTAGGCCAAACGTGCTCTTCACAGCACCCCATGATGTGCCCAGAACTGCCTCCTTCTCCAGCTCATACAGAGTAGCATGTATCTGTAGTTTATCTAAATAAGACTGCAAATTCTTTTTATGAGGCCCGTTGCTCCTACTACTATTGGAACTGTCTGGGTACCCTTCTTCCACACTGTCCTTATTTCTGCCTGCAAATCCTGGTTTTATGACTTTGGGTCTCTCTGTATGTAAGACACTGTAATCACTGGGTGCAGCATTTTCAGGGATCAATGCTACTTTTGTGTTCTTTCCATGGACTACTATATTTGATCTTCTTGCATCTATTTTTGGACTACTGGCAATGGGTGATAAACTTCATCATTGTGTCTAATGTTTTGTGGCTCATGTTTCCAGTGCTTCCCAGTTACTTCAATATTGTAAAGTTTGCACAATCCCCAGTGCAGCAGTCTTGCCTCATTATTATGCCTTTGAGTATACAGGGTCTCTGCCATTAGTGTATCACACCCAGCAACAAGATGTGTGATTGTTTCCAGTTCTGTTTTACAAAAACTGTATTTGTCTGTTTCTCTCACATCTGCGGTGGACTTTGTAAAACAATGTGTACTCAGTCCATTATCCTGGGCCACTAATATTGACCTTTCCTGTATTGGTCTAAATTCACCTCTGTTTCATGGTCACTGTAATGTAACTGATTATTGTAAAGTGTATCTTAAATACATCTGTAAGCACTCCTTACTCAGAACATCTTCTCCAATGATGTTAGAAGGGCAAGTGCTTCCAGTATATAGAAGACCTGTATAACTATGTAACTGCTTTAAAGATCATGGGTAGTAATATAACAAAGACTCAGAACATACCATAAGCACACGACTATTGTATTATGGGATCCTTTTCAGGAATGCTAATACAACACTGCATTCTACGTCATATGTATAATAACAGAATTACTACATTAGCTTAAATTTTCATTGCGTATAAGAAAAAAAATCTAATTTGGCTTCAAAGGCTATTGCAATGCAAAATATGTAATATATAATTAATGCATAGAAAGGAATTACATATCTAAAGAATGTAAGAAAGTATGAAGTGTAAGATTTAATGGTCTGTAGGGGCTATAGTAACCTTCTGATTCATAATTCAAAGTTCATATTGCATCTTTGTGGATTATAGTATGGTTAGCATTGCTATGCTTGGTATAAAATGAATAGTGAGAGGCCACAGCAGTCAGCCTTTGCCATCCTACTCCATAATCCTAATTGTGAAATTTACCTGCTTCCAATGATATCCTCTACAACTCTCCAATATCATAAAACTACCTTCTCTGTCTCCTCACTGAACAACACTACCATCTCCACTGAACCTCACACAAAATTCCTCTGAATCACTATCGACGATCAGCTAAAGTTGGATCTCCATACTCAGCAATGCATAAAAAAGACTCATCAAAAACTCAGAGCCCTATACAGAGAAATAATCTCACTCAATGCTCCAGACTCTCCCTTACCCATGCCTTCCTACTCCCCACATTACTCTACACAGCCCCATACTCACAAACCTCCAATCAAATCTCCCGACTAAACTAGAACTTACCTATAGCAAAATTGCCAGATTTGCTTCTAATCTATCCTATCGCATTCTTCACTGTATAGCCCTAAAAACTGCAATGGCTTGACTTTCAGCACCAAATTCTACTACCCCAGCTTCTCACAGCTCATTCATTCTTACATGATCCATCATTCTGCCCCACACTCTGTACTCTCATCCCACCTTTTACTCCCATCCGTGCTCTCTGTAGCTCTCAACATAACCTATTGCAAGTTTATAAGCCTAACAAAAATATTGTCAAACTACTCTACAGCTACTCTGTCACAAACTCTTGGAACAAACTACCACTACATGTCAGATCTATCAATAATTTCAGCTCATTCAAAATAGCACTAAAAGATACCTACCTCAAGTCATATTCATACCCTTGCAATGCCTTAACATAAATTATTTTCCTGATAGCTATACATTCTGCCTACTTCTCTCCTTCTCTAAACTACAACATCTATATAATTTGATTAGACTATACTAATTAAGGCTTTTGTCCCATTTGCTTCTACTATCCTATTATTTTGCCTACTTGCTACCTAGGTTGCTTTCCCCCTACTTACTACCAGTGATTTTTTTTTCCTGTAGTTACTTTTCATCCAACCTCTCACTGTACTGATCCTCCTTTTTGGTTTATAACTGTTATTATCATAGTATTTTCCTGTAGTTACTTTTCATCCACCCTCTCACTGTACTGATCCTCCTTGTTGGTTTATAACTGTTATTATCATAGTATTTTCCTGTAGTTACTTTTCATCCACCCTCTCACTGTACTGATCCTCCTTGTTGGTTTATAACTGTTATTATCATAGTATTTTCCTCCTCCTTGTTGGTTTATACTTGTTATTATCATAGTATTTTCCTCCTCCTTGTTGGTTTATAACTGTTATTATCATAGTATTTTCCTCCTCCTTGTTGGTTTATAACTGGTATTATCATAGTATTTTCCTTCAATTTGTTGGTTTATAACTGTTATTATCATAGTATTTCCTCCTCCTTGTTGGTTTATACTTGTTATTATCATAGTATTTTCCTCCTCCTTGGTGGTTTATAACTGTTATTATCATAGTATTTCCTCCTCCTTGTTGGTTTATACTTGTTATTATCATAGTATTTTTCTCCTCCTTGTTGGTTTATAACTGTTATTATCATAGTATTTTCCTCCTCCTTGTTGGTTTATACTTGTTATTATCATAGCATTTTTCTCCTCCTTGTTGGTTTATAACTGTTATTATCATAGTATTTTCCTTCTGCATTAATAGACACCATCTTTAGGCAGCTTTCTGTCTGTCATACCTTTGACAAAATCGGAGGTGCCAGAAGCTGCTGAAGTCTGCGGTGGCGTAATGCAAAAGGGGCATTTAGTGGTCTAAAAGGGCAGTTTTTAGTTATCTGCTACCATAATATAAATATATCTGTGAAACAAGATAAATATTGTATAAATATGAGTTACATTTGGAATGAATGCGCAACAGTTTCATAGAAACGCACAAATGAAGCTAATATTGCACCTGCCCAGTATGTGATTCAGCAGCCTTATACTCAAAAGTTAGAGAAGAAAGTACAGTAGCACTGTAACACACTTCCTGTTGTCACATAGAGAGCAGCCATCACAGAAGAGTGGTGTAGTGCCATCAAACATGTCATTCAGACTGCTGAACACTGCAGTCGCACTTTAGAAAAAAATCTAAATGAAGTGTTTAACAGCTTCCTTCTCCTCTTTTGTGGTGACTGCTAATTGCTGTTAATGTTCTAGTGTGTGACTAGAGTTTAACAATAGCAGGAGATACTTAATAAATGTTTAGGAACCATTCCAGTGAAACAATGGTACTTAACAAGCATGCTTTTTCCCCAAATTTAGAGCACAGTCACAGTGGTCCATACACTGCAAGTCATTATCTTTCAAAAATAAGACATGAAATATATCACAGAACATCTAGATCCTAGCGGCATCCACAACTCAGGTTGTAGAAGTGTGTTTTCTGACACAGGGTTAATGAGGTCTTTTGCCCTGGACTCACCTGTTCTACAACTAGCTATGCTCAGAAGTGTACACATAAAGTTGCTATAGCTTGTGTTTGTGGGCAGTGGGGGCTGGGAACAGTGAGATTATTTTTTCTAAATTCTCCAATCGCAATCAAACCTTGGAAGTAAACAGAGAAGGTCACTATAACTTGTTTGGGACTGGGGAAAGTGTAATCATTATTTTTTTAATTTTCCTCACAATTAAACCTGAGAGGTATGCACAGAAGGTTACCATGATTTTTGTAGGGCTGTCACAGTATGGGTATTTCTTTAACTTTTCCCATAATCATAGCTCACAGGTATGCACACATCACTATAGCTTGTGTAGGGACAATTTACTGTCTAGGAGCAACAGGCTGGAATACATGACTGATTTTTTCCCCTCTTTTCTCAAAAATCACATATCAGAAGTACATACAGGTGGCTAACTTTGGCAGATAGGGGTAAGTTGGCATATTGTGAATATACATCTGTGATCAACATGTTAAAATATGTTACTATATTTTGGTTGTCAGATGGTTATACAGACAGTAGCTGTTTCTTAGGGGTGGGGGGTGAAAAGGCAAGCTGTATGATGTGAGACAGCAGTAAGTTGAAATATACAACTGTGGCCATTTAGCCATTCAATTTCATCCCAATCTAACAGAGTGATACGCAGAAGATGACTTATCTTTTTTTGCATGCATTTATCTTCTCAGTTTATTGGGAACTACTTTTTGTCAAGTTTGATCATTAAGCCTTGGGCACAATTTATTTCTTCCTTGGAAGAAAAAATAAGATTGTATTTCTTTAGTTAGTCATACCTTTTGTCCAGGCCATAACTGTAACGTAAGGCTGTGGAAAATCTCTGAAGTGTGCATCACATCATCTAGAATCCCATGCTTTCTGAGGCCTAATCATCCTCCAGACCATCAGCTTAATTCTGTTATTTCTTCCAGAGTTATTACACTGCACTCTTGACCATTTAGGGAGTGGTGAAGGGTGCAGGAAATAAATGAAGAGAACGAGTGAAGTTCTTTCCTTAGCACAATTTTTGTTCAGGCCATCTTTGTCTCAAAAAGTTTCAAACGCAGAGCACCTAGAACTCAATGTCTCCTGGTGGTGGTGGGGGAGGGTTAGAGACCTCTGGCTTAATTTGATTACTTCTTCCTTATTTATTGTGGTGTAATTGTGGACAGTTGGGCTACATTGAAATAATGCAGGAAAAATCAGAGGTGTGCAAAAAAAGTGTAAGAAAAGAAGGAAAACATTAATCTAAATAGTGTGACAAGGTTAGGGGTGGAGAGAGTAGGGGCACATTAGGGGGACAGGGGACAGCAGGAGGCCCATGAAATCCTTTTCCAAAAGTTTCATTTCACCAAATGCCGGAGTCAGAATATTCAGTATTGCCACAGATTACCCCTTTTTAAGTACATCACACAGCATATCAACAAGGTTTATTACTCTGTATAAAAACTGTTATAACACTATAGCACCTGAATAAAAAAAAATGCAATATATTTCTTTTTGTCATATTTCTGGTGTACAACAAACATTTTGATTGTATCTTTGTTTACTACTACATAGCATACACCTGATTGCGTAATAGTGTTAAACATGCCCTTGCAGATACTTCCCAAGCTGTTTAACTTAAGTCTAGCCACTGGCTTTGTCCTTGATGAGTCGTGAAACCCCTTCATGAGGGTGGCCTTACAAACTGATCTAGATATTTGAAGTCCTAGCAGCCTTACAAGCATCATCTGCAAAACCATGGAGTGTATCATAACTAACCTCATAAACTGTGATTTAAAATTTCTTGTTTAACTTGACCCCAACAGTTTGTCTTTGTGAATGGTAGATCATGTCCGGTTAATCTGGTAAACCCCTTGAAAAGAGTTACAGTGGAGTAGCTTGACCTGGTGAAGGTATTCAACACCATTTCTCATGTTGGCATCATCCAAAATCTAATTACTTAAATTCGACCAGTATGTTGTAAGATGGTTAGCAAACTGATCGAAAGGTGGAACCCACACAATGTGAGTTGCAAGTGCCTCATCAGCAAGTATGAAAGTGACCAGTGATGTCCCACATGGCTCCATGCCAGGACCTTTCTATTTTAGCATTTACTTTTCAGATCTCCAAGTTGAGAGCCAAGACTGCTGGTTTACCAAAGTTTACCGATGACTGCAAACTGAAGGTTGTTAAGTAACCTGATGATATCCCAAATTCTTCTTACTGTACTCTCCCTAACAAACCCAGGGTGCAGTAGAAATGAGCTCAAACTAACTGCTATAAAAGTGTAGTGTCACTTTTGGTAGACAACCCTTCCCTTCTTATTCTGTATAGCCAACACACCAGTACAAAAAGAAAATGTTGTCAGACCTAGAAACTTGGTCTAATAGCTCCCTGTCTTTTGCCCATCATTTGACAACAGTTGTCAGGAAATCCTTTCATTTAGCCCACGTAATTGCCAAAAGAATATCAGCATGGTCTAAAGGTCTAAAGAGATAATCACAATAGTCAGCTCTGATCAGGCCAGCTGTCTTGCTTACTTACTGCACCATTAGAGACCCAGTTGTCCTGGATCTCCAGTTTCTCTGCATGTCTAATATCTCCACTAATATTAGAACCAGGGACCTAAATCTTCAACAGATAAATGCAGCACAGTGGAGAGGCATGCTTACAAGGCAGCACCTAATCTTAGTGGCCTTGAAACTGCCCGCCCCTCTTGTAAATTTGTGTTTGGATACTCCTTCTGGGCCCATCTCATTTGCTCACTCAACTGAGTGCAGTGAGATCATATTCTGATTTCAGGCACTCCTACTGTGTACAAAGAGAGCATCTGGGAAACAGAAAAAAAAATTAAGCTTGTTTCCTGCCTTTCCTGTTAAGTGGTATAGACTATTTGTAGGCTTCTGAGCCCCCAAGCCCTTCTGTGTTAGAGGGAAGCCTTCTAGCTTAGCTTTTTTCTTATAACTAGCCAGTTTTCTAGTTTCAGCACTCAAATCTGTTTCTTTGATCTCAGCACTTGTTCAGAAAAAAAAAAAAAATTCATCTGCTTTTACTGTACTTGTGTTTCTACCTACTTTATTTTACTTTTGCATAATCTTAAAAGTACTCAATTGTATTTATTACTGCTTGGTGTAACTCATTCTAAGCCTTTTGGTTTAAACACTTCGGCTTCGGACCAGTTGTTTTGCACTGAGAGGGTTTGTGGTCTGCACTGTAGTGGCAGAACAGGTAGCTTACATCCTTCTAGGTTGGGAACTGCTGATTGAGGGCTCAGTGTCTGTTGTTCTAAAAGTGTATTAATTCTGGTTTAAGCACTTAGGCTTTCAGGCCAGTTATTTTACATTAAGAGGGTTTGTGGTCTGCACTCTTGTGGGAGGAGAGGCTGGACTCTGCCCTTCTGAGCTGGGAATTTCTGGTTAAAGGCTTATAGTGCATGCATATCTGAACTGCTTCTTACTGAAGTTGGTGCACCTTGTTTGCTGTGGCATAGACTGGAATCGGGCCTGCTGGATCTAGCTTTGTTTGTGTAACTTGAGCATTAATCCAGGCATTCTCTAAAGTATTCAATTGTATTTATTACTGCTTGGTAGTAACTTGATTAAAGTGTAGCTATCATTCTAAGTCTTTTAGATTAAGCACTTGTGCTTCAGACCAGTTGTTTTACATTAGGAAGGTTTGTGGCATGCACTGTGGTGGCAGGACAGGTAGCTTTCATCCTTCTAACTTGGGAACTGCTGATTGAGAGCCCAGTGTCTGCTATTCTTAAAGTGTATTAGTTCTGGTTTAAGCACTTGGGCTTCAGGCCAGTTATTTTACATTAAGAAGGTTCGTGGTCTGCACTCTTGTGGGAGAAGAGGCTGGACTCTGCCCTTCTGAGCTGGGAATTTCTGGTTAAAGGTTTATAGTGCCTGAATATTTGAACTGTATCTTACTGAAATTGGTACACCTTGTTTGCTGTAGCATAGACTAGATCCAGGCCTGCTGAATCTAGCTTTGTTTATATGCTTGTTGTTTGCTTGCTTGTTATTTCCCTGGAACGCTAATTCCACCTAATATGCGGCTTCTCAGTGCTTCTGTGGATCACTAGTGATATCTGCATTGCTTACTGTACTTATTTCCTTGTTTCACTTGAAAGAAAGTTACTGTTTGTCGTTTTTGCATTTAAGTTACCTGTAATACATTGCACTTAAGTTACCTGGCACTTGCTCAATAAAGCAATTATATAAGTCAGCACTAAAAATTAAAAGCACTACACCCTCACTCCCCACTGGCCCTTGTTTTCAATTATTAATGAATTCCCAATATTATTCTAGCATGTCCAAAGGTCAGTTGTCAATCACCTCTCCGGTCCAGCTGGTGAATCTGGGAATCTTGAGGCAATGTTACAACTGCCTGATGTACACAGACAGCCCTCTCCTCCTCCCAACAAATTCCAACACGTGAGAGATGCAACCATATAGCCAAACTGGAGGCTAAGCTCTCTCAACTCAGTACTGGCATAACCAGTCAAGAGGAGAAGGAAACCACACTCACTACAATTCCAGTCTCACATAGACCTACCACGACAGCAAACCAAACACATAATCACACAAAAACATACTCGGAGGCTCTAAATAAAGATCTGCCTAAGCAGCAGAGACCTCCAAAGCAGACACCCAAGCAACCGCTACCCCAAAACAAAACACGTGCAACACATATCTCACAAAGCCAGTGTGCCGAACAGTCACAGCCCTTAAGACTAAACAACACACCTGATACACTTGTAATAGGTGACTCTATCGTCAGGCACACTGACGTCCCGCTCACCAGGCTGAACAAGGAGGGGGTCACGGTGAGCAGCCTGTCGGGCGCTAGGATCCGCCACATAACACAGGCACTCAGGTCACTCCAAGGCAAGTGCAAATATGACTCAGTCATTGTCCATGCTGGTGTGAATGACCTGAGACGTACCTCCCTGGACTACATGAAAAGAGACATAAAGGAGCTCTCTGAGCATGTAGTCCAGGCCGGTATGACCCTGACCTTGAGAAGCATCTTACCCTCACCAAGAATGATGCCACAATATGAAGACAAGATGATCAATTTCAACATTTGGCTTAAGCACTGGTGTCATGCAAAGGGGATCCAATGCCTGTCAGCTTGGGATGATATGCTCGACAAGCCACGATGCTTCGCTAGGGATGGCTTGCACCTGTCACCCCTGGGCTTTCGGATATTGGCAAAGGCTCTTGCTACCCCCATAGTGCCTTTTTTAGGCAAGGCTCAAAAGACAAACCCACCTCCATAGGTATCACAAGGGATAAGAAACTAAGAGTAATGCTACTCAACACCAGAAGTCTAAACCTCAAGATGCATGCACTCGAAACTCTCCTTAGCATGGAGAACATCGATATCTGTGCAGTAACAGAAACCTGGTTCAGGGCTCCCGAGAGCACCCCAGCACTACCAGGTTATACCTCATACCATGCTTTTCAGCCCCAAAACTTGGACCGAACCACAAAAGGAGGAGGAGTATCGATATTCATCAAAGATACCCACTCTTCCAGGTTGGTGGCAAAGCACGAAGCATCAGAGACTATCCATGTGCAACTAACAGTGGGTAAAACTGCCTTCCAGTTTATAGCCTGCTACAGACCACCCTCCCAAACCCAGGAACCCCACTCGGCCTTCCTGAGAACACTGGAAAATATGAAGGTCTCTCCAAACACCATTATATTGGGCGACTTCAACTACCCAAACATAGACTGGGAGCATTACTCTAGCTCCAACACCCTAGCCCAAAGGTTCCTAGAATTTATAAACTCAGATGCTATGGAACAACTTGTTACCACTCCCACAAGAGGGGAAAACATACTGGACCTGATCATCACCAACATGGGGACTCTATGCTCCAGACCAGAAGTGTATCCCTCATTGGTAAGATCAGACCATAAACTAATATCACTGGATATTCACATCCCGACCCCACCCCCTGCCCAGAAAACCATAGTGAAAAACTTCTCTAAAGCAAATTTCACACAACTCAAAACTGAGGTGGAATCCTTCAAAGCCCCCGGGCCTGTGGAAAATACGGCCCAGACCGCAGAATCCTTTATAAACGCATTCTATGAACACCTTCAGGAATGCATGGATCATGCGATCACAAATAAAACCAAGACCCAATCCTCCAAAGGCAGACGTCCTGTCTGGTGGACCCCAGCCATAAACAAACTATACAATAGAAGGAGGAAGCTACTAAATGATAGAGCAAAATCCCAAAAAGGGAAGGCATCACTGATCAGTATTAGCAAAAAACTACGGGCAGTCATAAAATTGTCTAAGGCCAGCTTCGAGAGAAAAATTGCACAGGACACTAAGAATAATCACAAGGCTTTCTTTAGTTATGTTAGGAACCTGGATAGTAATTCCCAGATATGCTCAGAATTAGTCCAAAATGACAAAAATACACTGAACCCACAGACATTGCCAACATCCTAGCTGACAGGTTCAGCGCAAACCCCCCCCCTCCCCACCAAAAGGGCAAATATCTATCCCAGCAGAGTGCTGCCCCCCCTGACATCTCAGATGCTCAGGTAAGAGCCGCCCTCTCCAAAGCAAAAAACACAGCATCAATTTGACCAGATGGTGTCCCGGGCTGCATCCTACATGAACTCCAAGAAGAGCTAAACCCAAACATAAAACTACTGTTCAGTCTCAGCCTTACTACAGGATATGTGCCCAAAGAGTGGCGTACAGCAACAGTGGTCCCTCTCCATAATGGTGGTGCCTCAACGGATCCTGGAAACTATCGCCCCATAAGCCTGACTAGCTTGGTCTGCAAAGCTATGGAAAGGATCATCATGGACCTCATAAATAAAGATATTGGGGACCTACAGACACTGGATCCTACCCAGTTTGGCTTTGTTAAGGGCAGATCCTGCCTCTTAAACCTGGTTGATTTCTTTGAAACAGTCACCAAGGCGATTGACGAGGGGAAGGTGGTCCACACAGTCTACCTGGACCTCGCAAAAGCCTTTGATACAATACCCCACTCGGGCATTATAGATAAGCTCGCCAGCTTAAATACAAACCCCTATGTCACTAGATGGATTGCAAACTGGCTCAAGGACAGAACCCACATGGTTAGAATTGCTGGAGCCATGTCAGACTCCAAACCAGTTACAAGTGGTGTCCCACAAGGCTCAGTCCTGGGACCTCTCTTGTTCAGTATATATTTCTCAGAGGTACAGGCCAACATGGAAGGAATGTGGCTGTCCAAGTTTGCAGATGACTGCAAACTGGGCGCCATAATCGACTCTCCAGCTTACACAAGCATCCTCCAAAAGGGCCTCATAGAAACAGACAACTGGTGCCAGAGCCATGGCCTCAAGCTAAATGCCAAAAAGTGTATAGTCATCCCCTTTGGCAAAAACAAAGTGCCCACAAATTACTACATAGGTGGTAATCCATTAAATACAGAAGAAGTAATTAGGGACCCGGGGACCCAAGTTGATAGCAATCTCTCATTTGACAACCACGTGGCCAAAGTGGTTAGAAAAACATTTTATATAGCCCACCTAATCATGAAGGGATTCACATCTAGATCAGGGGAGGTCATCGTGCCTCTTTACTCATCCCTCATCAGGCCCATAATTGAGTACAATGCCCCTTTTGGGATGTACCTTACCAGACACGTGCAGCAACTGGAAAGACCCCAAAAGTACCTCACCAAGAGGATCAAAGGGCTCAAACAGATGCCATATGCTGCCCGGTTAAAGAAACTCCAGCTCTACTCAGTGGCATACCGCCTGTTCAGAGGCGATCTGTGCCTGACGTATAAAGCCATGTCCACCCCGGAATTAATGGACATGCTGCACCTCAGAAAATCCAAATCCCATTGAGCTACGCGCTCGAGAGACTTGAACCTCAGCACTGAAATAAATAGGACATGCTGGAGGGACAGATTCATAACCCAGAGGCTCCCTTCACTCTGGAATAAAATCCCAGTCCAGGTTAGGCAGTGTCCCTCATTGACTCTCTTCAAGAGGAATATTGATGAGTGGATGGGAGATCCTAGGTTTACCCCGGGTATCACTTCTGTGTCACTGTTAGACAGAGGCACAGTATACTAACCTCGAAAAAGGGCATAGCAAAATAAATTTAAAATGGGTGGCGAAAGCCAAACACATTCTGGCTAGGCTTATAAATGCCCTAGGGCAGATAGCCTAGTATGAACCTATGAACCTATGAACTACACGTTAAGCAGTGTGATTCTCTATATCACTTTAAACATAAACTAGTGACTCAGTAGGTATCCACAAATTTGCTCTTCAGTTTTACTGGTATGGCCCTCCTGAACAAAAGGTGATGCTGCCTAAGGGACTGTACTAGCAAGGCACGAATGGACATAAGATTTGTTGGCCTTGGAATATCTATGAATTTTAACTGGTTTTATGGCTTACTCCATAGATTGTCTGGAAATCTCTGCCTATACATATAATGATCCTGAATAACATAAAGTGGGTGTAAGAGAATGAATGAATGAATAACTGAATACTGCAAAAATAATCACTATGTTGTAAGTCAGTCTAGCTCCAATGACATGTACCTATGTAAGACAATTCTGCCTAAAACAGGCTATTAGGAGAGTGAAAGCATGTCCTAGTACTCACTGGATGAAAGGCAGTAAATATATAGGTCTGCACTAACTCACAGAAATTAAACTTTACTTGTAGAACATACCTCAGCTGTACAAAGTATGTACATGAGTATAATGTCTTATTGCACTTTTGTAAAGTGTTGCCCTTACTGCTATTGATCCCAGACTGTGCTTGAAAAGGGTCAGTCAATTAGCCCACCTCCTTTGTAAACAAACAGCAATCAATCAATCAGTAAACAAACTGTCCAGAATGTTGCAGAACATCCTTGATTTTGCTTCATAGTTTTGCCCTCTTCCTCATAAAATATTTGATTTTTATGGTAATTCACTCAAGATCATACCTTCAACTCTTCAAAATTCCCAGAATGTCACGATTATTGCCTCATTTTTGGTCTGCTTCTCAAAAGATTCTGTGGGGTTTCTGGCGAATTACTGAAAATTGTGCTAATTAAATAATGAAACATTTGAGTCTGAATCTTTATATCCTTCAGAAAATACATGGTAATGCAAAACCTGTTATTCTAGCAATTTTTTAGGTTTATAAGTACACTATGTCCAAGATGAGGGACAGGCTTGCAGGGCAAATAATCCACAAGGGAATTAAATCTATTCCTGAAAACAGGACACTATCACACTGACACATCCTTATAGTAGTGGCTTGCACTACTCAAATCTGCAGTACAGCTCCACCTGTTTGTACAATTTAGTACTGCAGGCAATCCTGCTTCCCTCTAGGTATTTCATGCAGTACCTAGTCCCACATACAGATGGAGATTTCACCTTGATGAGAATGTTCAGTTTCTGCTGCAGCATAATCCAAAGCACAGCATATACAAACAGTTTATTGCCTGCCCTCACTGAGACGATTCAGATTCTTTTTATTCCTAAAAGTTTCATCCTACGATAAAACTATTTATCATAGTGTTATAACTGTGTTACTACAAACATACAAATCACTGTACATTTCATTATGGATCGTGTTCTGCTCCATTTTGATTTTAGTTTTTATTTGATAGTAAAAGCATTTACATTTTAATTCAACCTATGATAAATACATATTGAACCAAATAAAGGAAGTATTTCAAGGTAAAAACAATTACACGGAAAAAAATTCGGATACTAAATAATGTTAATCATGACATACATTAGCAACACTGGTTTGACCAGCGCAAAAAACTTACTTATGTATTTGTTTTTCTAACATCTATTATTTATTTTTTAGCATAGGCTTGACGTGTTTTCTTTCATTAAAGAAAAGAAGCCACATCCACTGACATTGGGGCAACTGAAATAAAGATGTGCCACTTTTGTAGACAAGATGATTACTATCAGGGGTCAGCAACCGTTTACAAAAGGGCTTTGTATTAGAACATTACCCCACCATGATTTTCGCGCAGGAAGGGGCGTGCCCTACAAGATTGGCAGGGCAACCCCATGTAACGTTGCATGGAAAACACAGCTGAGTGACAAACCATGCAGATTACCAAGTGACATGCTGAATATTCATTTTCTGACCATTATTAGCACAGTGAAGAGCTGAGGGGGTTGTATGCCTGATTGGGGAAGAGGCAGCACTCAGACAAAATGAAACATTGACACCAATATCAGTAGGTGCCGGAAAGAAAGGATCAAAAAACACTTCTAGCAAAACACACTTCTGTGGAGGAAATACACTATTTTCAAGTAACTGAAACAGTGAACTGCTTAAAGAAACGCCAAAACCCCTGCACCCCCCACCTTTCTGTACTATAATTTTGTGCAGTAACCCACCTTTCTTTGCACATATTTCTGGAGATAAAGCAGCAATAGGCAGTGGGACAATAAATAAATACAATAAAACGACCTCCCAGAAAGGTTGCCACCCGCACCCTTACAGAACTGTAATTTCAAGTCTGTCTAATGCTGTAATAGTTTGTATACATGTAGCATATAATGTGTTCATACCCCTCACCCTTTAAAGAATTGTAATTTTACGTGTAATACTGTAATACTTTTTATAAATGCACCATATTCTGTGTTCCTTTGAATAATTGAACCTTTTGATCACTGGAAATTGGACTGCTGTCGTGTCACAATCCTGGTACCAGCAAATAAGAGAAAAGGGTTTGTACATAAGTAATTACAATGCTTTGTATATTCATTTTGCAGGTGATAGTCTTCCGATGTTTACTGAAAGCACTTCCAAAAGTAAAAATTATACGCAAAGTGGTGGGCGGGCCTTGCTACTGTGCATCTGGTGGGGTAATGTTCTAATACAAAATCTACAAAAGTATAATTTTTTGTTTCATTTTTCTCTTTTTTCATAATCGAAACATTTCTGCAATATTTTAAAATGAGTTGTGGTATGAATATGCTTGCAAATTAAAAACAATACCAACAAAAAAGAAAGAAAAACAAGCTGCCTCCTACCATGTTTACTGTGAAACAATTATTGTGCATAAAACATACAGATTTATAATGCTTCATTTCAGCCAAAGTAAGACATCGATGTAGCTTCAAACATCTGCCTACACAAAAGAAATGAGCCCAGTGGCGGCTGGTGACTTCATATCAAAGGGGGCTGCAGGAGACAGCTGAATGGGTGGGGTCAATGGGAAGGGGTGTGGTCAACTAGAAAGGGGAGGAGCTATGCTCAAAACCACAACTAACTAAATACACTGCCCTGGGTGCCAAACCGTCATTATGAGAGTCCAATCAAGACAAAATGAAGTGTAGAAGAATAAAAATATTTCAATGCATTGGCTGCATGACAGCTTACTTAATATCTAGATCATACCTCTCAACCTGGAATCATCAAAAATCTGGACAAGGCCCATGAAAAATAGGTACAAATCTGTACGCTGATTAACATCTAATTTGCATACATAATTGCGTAACCCCACCCACTCCAATGGAACTGTGAGATACTAACTTTCAAATGCAAACTGAAGAACAGACAACCAAAATATGTCACCAGAGTCCCCCTGCAGCCATTCCAATGTCCCATTATCTGGCAATTTCTCCCCATTTACCATAAACACTAATGTGTGCATAGCATACTGCTTTACTTCTACAATGATTTGGATTTTATCTGTATGTTTTGCAGCAAAACAATGCACAAACACTAACAGACATCTCCTAAACAAGCACAATGAAAACAGACTTGGCATTAAAGCTTCTCTGTCCTTGAAACTCACATTAATTGAAATAGCATTGAAACCCACACACCACATCCAAAGAAAATGCATCTGGCCAGTGGTGGATAAAGATTACCTTTGGGCTGTTTTCAAATCATTGGCCCATTGCACACAAAACAAGAAACATGCATGTGTTCTTTTCTTTGATACACCTTCCTGACTTTATTTATATTCCTTGTATAATACAGCTGGCCCTACACAAAAATAAGCTTTAAATTACTTTATGACTTGTTTTTCAACAAAGCACCATTCACACAGCTTTTCACTCACATAGGCACTTCAGTCCTTCCCTAATGCTCAGCAACTCACTGAACAGGCACTGGCTGTCTACCTATCTCAGATCATTCCACCTATCTTACCATCTGTTAACTGTCTCTTCAAAATCACATTCTAAAACTCATACAGAAAGGAAGTATCATGAATCTAGTATTTGTTCAACGAACAGATTTAAAACAAGTCTGTGGTCTATTCTGCATTTTTCATGAGAAACATTCATTGCAGCGAGCTACCTTAGTTCTGCAAACCACTTTGTGTTTGCTTATCATGAAGTGAGTTATGTGCATTTTTTAATTTGTTGGGACTTCCTGTTGCACATCCCATATCCTTCAGCATTCACAGACAGTGATTATGGCATCATATGTCAACCACAGACATATCTGGATGGTGGACTTGCCATTTTTGAAATACACTAATTGTTTATAGCTGTTAGTAACTGTCTGCAGTACATTTATATTATATCATAACATTTCTGTGTTACTTAGTTCTTGCATTTTACAGCTGTTATTTTTGTACTGCATGGCAAAAATATGTAAATTAAATGATTAGAATACTGTTTATTTAAAGCTGCTAACCTCTGCGACCTTCCTGTACCACACACACACACACACACACACACACACACACACACACACACACACACACACACACACACACACACACACACACACACACACACACACACACACACACACACACTCACATGTTTTTCCTGTTATATTTTGGAGCCTTTCTTGTATTATGGTCCGGTGAGCCCTTGATCCCTAGTACTTGTTTATTACCTTGAGGAATTATAATTGGAGGATCTCACTCAGCATCAACAATATACAATACAGGCAGTCCTCAGCTCTCTGGAAATACATGACATATTTCTGCCCTGCAAGCCATCTACTACTTGTATTGGCATTTCTATATAATTAAGTTGTTTTTCTTGTCTGTATTCATATTGACCTCTAGTTGGGGTGCTTACATGAGCTTTTGAGAAGTATATTTACTTGGGCTATTTATATAATCCATTTTAAATTTAAAATTTCATCCTACAACTCTCAATATTTTTTACTTGGTGTTTTCTGACCTTCTGGTCCCACAAAACATTAATTCAGTGTAAGTGCATATATGTGGTTATCTGCTAAGCTCAAGGTGGGGCCTTGAGCACTGACCTATGTGCCTTAACCAAACATATACCTCCTTCTACAGAGCTATAAACTTTACCACCAACACAAACAACAAGCACAGAAACACCATCAGTCACCCCCCCAACATACACACACGCACACACACACACACACACACACACACACACACACACACACACACACACACACTAAATCTGCTTGCCCCAAAATGCGGGATGCGGCTGCTATAAAACAGTCCTGCTCGCTGAGACACATCCACTCCTGCTTGTTGCTCACTCTTGCGGCTGCTATATCCCACTCCAAAATGGTCCTGCTCACTGAAATAAATCCATCGCTGCTATAAAACAGTCCTGCAGCTGCTCGCTGAAATAAATCCACTCCTGTTTGTTGCTCGCTCTTACGGCTGCTATATATCCAAATCCAAAACAGTCCGATGCTGCTGCTGATCCAAATGTTTCTCGCTTGCCAGAAATGATGACGTGAGCTCAAGGAGCTCAATTCCGACTGGCTGATAGCCCTGACGGAGCTGACGTCATCGCTCATGTGATGACGTCAGCTCTGACAGCGCAAACTTTGAAAAAATTAATAAAACTAAAAAAAAAAATCGGAAATGAAGGGATGCCACTCGGGAATCGTGGCACCCCTTCACTTGGACCCCAAAACTCAGTAAAAACCAAGTAAATCGGTATGGTTGAGAGGTCTGATCTAGATGGAAACAAAAAGGTTGTGAGGCATGAAAAAATAAATGACTTTTTAAATACATTAATGGAATGCCAGTCAAAATCAAGTAGCACTCAACTCAAACCACTTCTTGCACTGCAGTTCTAATTATAATTTATATTCAACTTTATTAAAGTACCAAGTAACATGCCGAAAGTAGAAATGTCTGATGCCCCCACTTGTAAAAATGTTTCTTATCCAAAAAAAGACCTGTTGCCTGACAACTATCTACTTGTTTCATGGGGAAAACATGATCAAAGTAAAAAATGAAAAGCAAACAAGAAATAAGCTCAAGATACATTGCTTAAAAGGATTACTGTACAGGTTTTGGACTGCCATTCTGTTTAGTTTACGGGTAAAGCCTGCAGAGATGACTGGAAGTCTCCAAGTGTAATGAGCTTCTTAAAATAATGTAATCTGTCCTTTATTACAAATACTGTCATATGCATTTTAATACCCAAGGCTTATACATTATCTAGTTAAGTATTCTCTACATGGCAACAACAGAAAGACTTTCAATGTTGGCAATTCTTTAACAGTATGCTTATTAAAGCTTACTTGCATCTTACGATCTCAGCCAAGCTTACCTGATGGTCATTAAAGTATTGCTGCTTAAACACAGAGCAACAGGCACTTTGAGTAATAAGCATAAATCAACAGTACAAAAAATATGACAGAAACCAGACCATTCTGCAAAAATCAAGGACAGATGAAAAGCCACTCTAGTACTTGTGTCTATCTTGGATGGGGGGGATACTCTGCACATTTACACTGCATAACTACTCCTTGCCTTGCTTCGACACATCCAGAGTCACTACATGGGGGAGTGGAGTGCAAGAAGTATGTCACAATTTGAAATGTCTCTGGCTGACTGTGATGGCCCTGACACATTTGTCATACCTCTCAAACTCAGAGCAAGAAATCTGGACAAAGCCATACAAAGAAGTGGGACAAAGGCCCAAAAATAAGGACAATTTTTAAATATTGCTCTTAGAAACTTAGAAAGATAATAGAATAGGTCTTGCATTAGTATGAATTTTCTGAATGGTATGAAATCTGAAACTCAAATGTCTGTCATTATTTTCTAACTTCAGTCTTTAATGATTTGTCACTAATTTGCCAAAGAAAAATCACAATTTTGCCAAAACCCCCCCACAATTTTATGAAAAATGGACCACAAATGTGATGTAAAAATATAAAATAGCCACACAATACAGCTGGGAACCTTTCAAAGATGGGACACTTTAATATTAGTACTGCTAACTTGAGCAGTTGACAAAATAAAAGAATATACATGCATTTCTGAAATAAAAGTAATCTATAACTCTGATTATTACAGTTATTTCTTAATTGTAAACCCTCCATGTTTTCTTCCAAAATTACTATTTTGCGGAGGGATTATTAGGAAGAAGAGCAACATTTTGAGCCAAAATCAGGGACAGTTGAGAGGTGTGGCTATGCCTAATTCTATAAAGCAGTTTATTTGCATGTACCTCTCAACCTGTTAATGCAATAAATCTGGACAAGGCCAAATATATTGGGGGAACATATAAACAGTACTAAAACTTGCTCTTGTATAAACTGAGACAGTTGATAGAACAGGTCTTACTTTAGCATGCATTTTTCTGAAGGTTATGAAGTCTGAAACTCAGTGTGTCATTATTTAGTGACTTAATTCCTAAATGATTTGCCAGAAAACCACACAATTTATAAGGAACAAACCAAAAATAAGAAGCAAAAATCTATTCATTCTTTGAAAATCTGGACAGTTGGGAGGTATAGTTCAGCTGGGGCTGTCTTTAAGTTTGCCGCCCTTCCCCCTCACAAAATCATGGTCGAATGGAGCCTTCCCCTGCAGCCATTCCAATGATCCATTGCTTGGCTATTTCACTCCATTTACCATAAACACTAATGTGCATACTGCTATTACTTCTATGATGATTTGGAATTCATTTGAAAGTTTTATTTTGCATTTTACAGCACAAACACTAAGACATCTGCTAAACAAACATAGCATTAAAACGTCTCTGCCCTTGAAACTCACATTCATTGAAACAGCATTGAAACCCACATTCAAAGAAAATACATTTTACCAGTGGCAGAACTGCCCAATTCAGAACATCTTTCCAGTAAACAATTAAACAAAATGCATGCACCCATAATGACAATACTGCCCAGTTCAGAACATTTCCATCATAAAAGTCTACTCAAACTTCTACAGTCCACCATTATCAGTAAATATGCAAAATTCTACAGTCCACCGTTATCAGTAAATATGCACAATTCTACAGTCCACCGTTATCAGTAAATATGCACAATTCTACAGTCCACCATTTTCAGTAAATATGCACACTCTCTGAAGAAGTAAAAAAGTCATCTAAATAATTCCACATTAAATAAATCTGTAACTAATGAAGAGGTTGCTGCTAGCAAACACCTTTATATTTCACGGTTTCATCGAAAAATAAAGTGTCTGATGCCCCTGAGGAATACATTGCCTATATTACATTAAAAATGATAAGCTAGTAATATTGCAATAGGAAATGGATAGCAAACTGATAAGAGGCTCATAGTTAGTATCTTAACTTTTTCAGTACGGCAGCATTCACCCCTTGTGGGAGTAGAACCAACAACCTTCTGCATCAAAAGCAAGTACACAACCTGTTGTGCTATTAACAATGCAAGCTGACTTAGCATAAGCAGCACTAAACTTCTCTTCCCCTGCAGCTCTCAGCTCCTTGTAAAATCTACTCAATACTCAACTGCATCTCAACTTCGCAACACAAGAAATCTGGAAAAAGCCAAATTTATTGGAAGTCAAAAGCCCAAAAACCAGGGACACATTAAACATTGCTTGTATAATCTTGGAAAGTTGCTAGAATAAAATGCTGTGTTACCACCTAAATTTTACTGCCAAGGTCCCTGTGCAAAAGAGTCAGAGCAACATAACACTATGCCAAATCAGCTGCTTTGTGAAAGGAAAATGCTGTGTTACCACCATACATTTTACTACCAATGTCCCTTTGCAAAACAGTCAGAGCAACATACCACTTTGCCAAATCACCTGCTTTGTGAAAGAAAAATGATGTGTTACCACCATACATTTTACTGCCAAGGTCCCTGTGCAAAACAGTCAGAGCAACATACCACTATGCCAAATCAGCTGCTTTGTGAAAGAGCGGAAGACTGAAACTTAAATGGTTATCATTTAATAAATTTAGTTCTCACCATAGCTGTCAACCTCTTAGCACAAAACACCTGGACAAACCCAGTAATGAGGGAATACAGTCCTCAAACATATTCAGTGAATTCAGTTCTTGCCATAGCTGTCAACCTTAGCACAAAAAACCTGGACAAAGACATTAATGGGGTAATACAGTCCCAAAATAAGGACAAATTTAAAATATTCATCTTATAAAGTTAGAAAATTGCTAGAATAAAAGGTTGTGTTACTATGTATTTTCTGAAGGGTATGAAGTCTGAAATTCAAATGCCTGTCAATTTTACTTCTGACAGAACAAAAACAATTTTCAGCAAAGGCCCAGGGGGAAATACTACAGACACATGTCTTTGTAAAATGGCAGGACACCAGAGCAAATCCACACAAACACAGGGATGAGAATGGGATTCCTTCTCTATATTTACAAAGGAACATAACAGAGTATACTTACTTTAGTTCTGCACCTTCACTCTGTTCTTCTTCTAACTTCTTTTTTCTTCTTCTAACTTCTTTTCTTTCTTCTTCTTTCTTCAGTTCTTCTTCTTATGTTCTTGTCTTCCTTCAGGCTTCACTGCTTCAGCACAGGGCAGGCTGCACAGCACAGCTGACAAAATATATAGCGCCCAAAAAAAATTAAAATCCACAATGGCAATTAAAATAATCGTTCCTTCCCGTGTGACTGACACAGACAGTCACAGTCACGAATCAATACACAAGCTAACTGACTATCTGATTGGTTCTCGCTCTTTTCCTAGCACATAAAGCCCGGGAAGAGAGCGATAACCAATCAGCAGCATTTAGCCCAGCAAGCACGTCATGACGTGCCTGCGGATGTCGCAGTCCGAGCCCCTTCCAATTCTATGCGGTTTGGAACCGCATAGACTTCTGGGCATCACAGTGATGCCTTCATTACTCCAACGGGCTGCAAATAAAAACAAACAAAAAAATCTATTTAAAACCGCCGCAACCCGAGGCGGTTAAAGTGCGCATGCGCATACTTGCGAGTCGCGGACTCAGAGAGATGCATTTAACAAAAAATATACATATGCAAGGTACTTTTTTTTTTTTACATTTTTTTTGTTTTTAGATGAGGGGGCTGCAGTCCGGCAGTCCGATGCCATGAGCCGCCCCTGGCCCTAGTAGGTTTAGGGTTACTTAGTTCAGTATGAACCCGGATGTGTAGTAAGAAACCCTGCCCCAAAACTGTCTAAATTCTAACTAATGCTAGTCATTGTGATGTATTATGCATTGTTTGTGAACAGTCATTAGCTCCTCGATAACTAGACAGGTATGTGACTTCTAGAAGAGTGCTATTTCATTTACCGTTCTGGGATGTACAAATGGCTGCACTCTGTGAGAGCTGTCTGAGAAATGGGGTGGGGGAGAGTAGATTTCACGCAGAAGAGAAATCACAGCCGAGAAATCAGCCAGGAAGTGGTTTCATACACAAAATCAACACATTTTAACCAAAAAAATGTACTTCCCAGTCAACTATTTGTATCTCTCAGCCTGTTAGAGCAAGAAATCTGGACAAAGCCACAAATAATGGGGGGGGGGCAAAATAAGGACCCTTTTAAAATATACTGCTCTCACAAACTTAGAAAGTTGATTGGATTGGATAGCAGTTTTTCCATTAGCATGAATATTCCGAAGGGTATGAAATTTGAAACTCAAATGCCTCATTATTTTCTGACTTCGGTCCTCAATGATTTGCTATTGATTTTCCAGAAAACTGCAATTTTATGAGAAATATACCAAAAATATGAGGCAAAAATCGAGACAGTTGAGAGGTATGAATTATTTTCTATTCCATGTTTTAAGAAGGTGCTGGAGTGGTAAAGTGCTGTCTGACGATTGAGCAGACCTCTTAACTGTCTCTAATTTTTGATTCAGATTTTAGTTCTGTCCATCTTAATTTTAAAATCTGTCCATCTTAATTCTTCCTAAAACTCCTGACTTTTGGAGAAAACGTGGTAAACTGCACTTAATAAATAATGACAATAATTAGAGTTATAGACGTCTTTTGCTTCAGAAAATGTATATTAATTCACATCCTCTTATTCTGTCAATATCTCAGTACTAATATTTTAAAACTGTCCCTGATTGTCCCCAATTGTTTCTGCATTTGTCCCACTCTCAACCTGTTAGCACAAGAATTCTGGACATAGCCAAAATACTGGGGATACAAAGGCCCAAAAATTGAGACATTTTACATATTGCTCTTATAAACTTATAAAACTGATAGAATAACATGTTTTGCATTAGTACATGTTTTCTGAAGAAAATGAAATCTGAAACTCAAATGTCTGTCATTATTTTGTGTCTTCATTGGTCAATAACTGGCCAGTAAGCCACAATTTGTATGAAGAATAAATAGGACATGCTGGAGAGACAGATTCATAACCCAGAGGCTCCCTTCACTCTGGAATAAAATCCCAGTCCAGGTTAGGCAGAGTCCCTCATTGACTCTCTTCAAGAGGAATCTTGATGATTGGATGGGAGATCGTAAGTTTACCCCGGGTATCACTTCTGTGTCACTGTTAGACAAAGGCACAGTATACTAACCTCGAAAAAGGGCATAGCAAAATTAATTTAAAATGGGTGGCGAAAGCCAAACACACTCCGGCTAGGCTTACAAATGCCCTAGGGCAGATAACCTAGTATGAACCTATGAACCTATGAACTAAAAATCTGAATTTTCTGTAAAACTGGCCAGTTGAGAGGTATGTGGACCCCGAGTTACTTGAGATTTGTCCCTGATTGGTTGAGAGCTATAAGACTGAAAACTGTTTGGATGTGGATCAGCTCTGCCTTATACCCTAGCTCTCAACATCTTTTCCCAAGAACCTGGGACAAAGGCCTAAAATCAGGACAGTTTTTAAATATTAGCATAATTCACTTAAAAAATAATGAAAGAAGAGGCTTTGCATCAACAATCATTATTTGAATAAAAAATATGAAGTTCTAATGTCTGGGGTTATTGACTGACTGTAGTCATCAGTGATTCACCAGAAAATCATACATACTTTGAAGGACGGGAAAAATAATAGGCAAAATCAGGGACAGTTGAGAACTATGCTTATACATCATACTTTTATACACTTCTACATTAATTGATGTAGTGGACGCAGTATTGTTATACTTATTCAGTACACTATATATTAATTTAGTGCACTATATGTTTAATTATTTCTGTTACTTACTTCATACACACTTTATAGCAGAAGTGGCTATTCTAGCTAACTGGCTATTAATTTAATGTTGCCAGTCACTAGAGACATTATATAAAGTTATGCATTTTATGCATTAACTGGTGAGGATCAATGTATGTGAGGAGTGCTGCTGCCTCCTCATTCCCTGTTACAGTGTTAACTACATATACATTTTATTTTGTTTATTTATCCTTTGTTGATCAAGTTAGGCCCACTAGGCTAGTGGTCTGTTTTTAGAGGAGTCCTGAGATGATATTTCTACAATTAGGGAAAATATGATCAGGGCACCAGTGAGGTTTTCCTATTCCTTTCAGTATGTGCAGTGGGATCTTTTACATCCACCTAAGCTACCATCATCTCAAGCAGATAGGACCTCAGTGTGATGCCTCATCCAAACGATGACATGCTCAGGAGTCCAGCATCCCCAAATGCTGTACTGTAGTGTCACCACTCCAGTCATCTGGAGTGGGGATAGAATCCACAACCTTCTGGTCTTCTAGCACCAAAGATGAATATATTATCTGTTGTGGCAGTGACACTGCATACTAACTCTAATGTATATGCTAGAATTCCAAGTGCTGAAAAGCTGGAAAAAAATAAACAAACAAACAAAAAAAAAACAAACAAAAGAGCAAATCTCGAAAACTGATCTTCTCCTTAAAACTTCTTTTTGCAGATGTGCAAGCCCTCCCACTGTACCCTCCATGTGGGGGGCAACCCTCCATCCCCATGAACTTATATATACCAACTGTTTGTCATCGCCATACCTCAGAAAAAAGCAATATGCAGAAAAATGGCACCTCAGACAATGTATGTAAGTCCATACTTTCTGCTATTCAGTCTCTGCGTTTCGGGGCTCGTCCTGACATTTCAAATGCCTACCAAAGAGAACATTGCTTAGTTATGCTTTACTGTAATTAGCAATATAAGGAATACTGAAATGTAAAGGTAGTATTAAAAGAGGCAAGTTGGCAATTCAATATGTACTTATTTTGCCTGAATTTTTATGTCATTATAATTCATATTCAGAGAACACACCTATATTACAGCAGGTGACTAGACTCTAATAAATAAATCCAAACAATAAGTAAAATCACAAGCTAATCTTGAAAGGAAAATAAACATTTTGTAACTGACAATTGAGTCAATCGAGATTTTTTTTCTTTGGGGAAAGACTGTCTTCTTAGTGTTCACTTTTCTAATTCCCAATCTCTGCATTCCCCATCTTTGACCTTAAACTCTTTACTAAAAAAATAAAAGAGCTTAACAGCTGACTTTCCCATTAGCTCTGCATTACTCAACTTTTTACAGCTGAACATAACTGACTCCAAAAGGCTACTAGTGTCCATCTGTTGTTATATATATATATATATATATATATATATATATATATATATATATATATATACCGAATGTTTAAAATAGCGAAAGTTATTCGAATTCACAGTTATGGCCTTTCGCTATGTGATTCCCGGGATTGTGTTTATGGTGCAGGGTGCTGTGTGTGGATCTAGGTGTTTTGTCAGGTAAGTGAATGTTTTGTGTTTGAGTGTGCTGATATGTTTGATGTGCGTGTGTGGGGGACTGGAGAATGTGAGTGTGTGAGTTTGCTTTTGTTTCCTGTTTGTGTGATCTCGGAGTTAATATATATAAGTAGGGGGGTGTGGGAGGTTATGTGTGTATGGGTTGTGCATGTGTGAAATTTTAGTTTGCTTATGTTGTGATATGGGTGTTGTGGTGTATGTATGGTGTAGTGTATGTGGTTTGTTCGGTGTTTTGAATTTCGTGGTTTTGTAGTTTTGGTGTTTTGTGGATTCGGTTTCATAGTTTCGAGATACTGAAATTCGATGTTTCAGTATTTTGAGATTATGAAGTGAATCCATATAGTTATATATATATATATATATATATATATATGTGTGTGTGTGTGTGTGTGTGTGTATGTATATATTATTTTATTTTGCTGCCTGTGGAGAAAAACTCCATATTTAATGCCAGTTTTGACATATAGATAAAATACACTCACATGATATCAGAAGGAATAGAAAACATAGGTTCATTTACAAACGTGAGAAAAAGCACTTAACAATAGTAAACATAAACTTAGAAACAGAGCATATACATAGCTTGCATGGGCATATACAGTACTGAACATTCATTAGAAATAGACACAGGCTTGTGTATAGTGCAATGAGTGAGGTAACATTGCAAAAGATACTGTAATATTACCTGTGATTTCACCTGTCTACTTGCTGCATGATAACTTGCCATGTCCTAGTTGTAAGCCTTTCAGCTACCCTTCTTATCAAGAGTACATCGATACCTAGTTGTTATAATTTTTTGATCAGTGTGTTTTGTATAACCCTATCTGATGCTAAAATTAAATCTATATAAATGACATCACAGCACAATTTTCATTCATTATACATTAGCATAGCTTTCAGTTTGGAATAATTATGTAGCAAGAAATTAACCTCGCTGGTAGGCTTTTTTACAGTCTGAAGCAATTGTTGTTCCTGAACATATGTTGCCAATAATTTCCTTACTAATGTTATTGAATCAATATTATTCTAATCAGTTTCTGGTACATTTAAGTTCCCAGCCACTATTATTCGTGTTTCCTGTGTTTCATGCAAGAAATATATCTAGGTCATTAGCACTTGAGTTTGGTGGTTTATACACTCCAACAATTGTTATATGTTCCAGGATTGTCTTTATTGGTACAGTTACACAATTTATAGTATTGGTGTTATCACTGAACATGTAATAATCACAGGTCTTATAGTTGTCTTTAATACCTATCATAACACCTGCACCTGATTTATTGTTCAAACATCTGTTATAGTAAAACATTTATACCCTGACAGAACCGGTTTCCAGTAAGTGCTTATGTCTGCTCCTATGTGTTGTTGGGACTCTCCTTGGTGCAAATGAGTTCCACAATGAATAGTGAATCTGTGATGTAAAAAATAATGTTCTTAATGTATTTGTAAATGTATCAAGTAAGGTTTTATTATTATCTTATAAATGTAGGAAGAGTTATGCTAGGATCTGTTAACTTTATAGTTTAGTAATGTATTTAGGTAGTTTAAACTTATTTAGTTTAGCTATGCAGGATGCTGCTTGCTGTTCTGTATTTATTTTACTTTTTCTCAATGTAGATTTTTTTTTTTTACAAAGTACTGGTACTGTTACTACGATGAACTGCAACTCCCCCCCAGGATTATATTATCTAGGATGGCTGGGTCTGTCCAATTCAATAGCTCACAACACCAATGTACTGAACTAAATAGAGTGTTGTGACACCCAGACAAAGTTATGACATTCCCTATCACTCTGTGGTAATGAATCTCTTACCTATTCTGAGCATACTAACCAAGCTGCCTGAGGATTCAGCAGGGCCATCAAGTACAGCCAAAGTTCACGAGCACAGCAAATGCATCTGTATGTTGGACTTGTTATTGTAGGCATGGAGCCTGTCTGCAGTAGGTCAGACAAACAGGTGGAGTTGCAATGCCACAAGGCCAACAGCTCCATCTGCAGGGCAGACAGGTGAATTTAGGCATGATGGCCATATGTTCACCATGTCCAAGAAGATGGGTGGAAATGTGGGGCCACTAGAAATTTCAGTCTATTTAAGAAAAAAAAACTAAAATGTGCCATCCAACAAAGTTTGGGGGATGGTGTACATAGCTCCTAACTTTCTGTCTACAAAATGTGGAACACTACCTCTCTTAGTGTTTGACAAATGGTCAAAATGTAGAACGCTTACAGACTGCTAAAAATGTTGACTAAAATGTCTACTCGTTGGTTGAAATGTGTTACTTTATGCTTATAAAAAGTTATATTAATGTGATTATTATTTACCATGGATACCAGTTAAAAAAATCTTAACACTGAATGTGTAGCTTGGATAAGGTGATCCTTTCAATAGAACAAAGTGCGTTAGGATTACCTGATTTTAAGGAATAGTTTAGAGTGACACATTTAAGGCTCATATAGACAATGCAAGCAGAAAGCTGTAATTCAAAGTGGAAAGGGATGATGATGAAGTAGGGTGAAAATTCAAGAAGAGACTGGGATTTTGGATACAGATGGTGCTGCGGTAGCGTTGTCGCTTCACAGTAAGATGCTGTCCGGTTTGATTCTCAGCTAGAGCGTCTTCTGTGTGGAGACATGCATGAATGGGCATACCTTCATTGAAAGTTGTGTGCCAAGGCTGGTAACTTGGCACGTAAAAATCAACTACCAATCATTAGCGGACCGGAGTTCTGCTGTGGCGACCCCTAACCGGGCAAAGCCGAAAGACTCAACATCCTTAAGAAGAATAACAGCAGCCATACAGAATACACATAAAGCAGCAGAAGGTATTCTTTTTTTTCAACAAGAAACATCTTTATTAAATTATCATGTATGACATAGATAATCTTACATTTATATAAATGAAAATAAATCATAAAGACTCAATCTCAGTTGCAAACATTTTACATTACAAACCATGCCGATACAACTGTAGCTGCAAACATTATACATCACTTATAATATATCCAGTCACTGGCAGTCAGCCATTACATATCTGATTCGAGTCCTGCCTTCTTTTAAACCTCATTCCTCCTATGCATGTATTGATGCCACACTTACCATTTTTTTATGTAATTTGCTCCCACTCTTTTCTAAAGATCCTAAGTCCAGTTGTTTTATCTGTGTTACTATCTTTACTTCTAGTAAATTTGGTCTAGACTTTGATTTTCATTTTCTGTTAATTGCTTTTTTGGCAGCCATCATAATTAGACTCAGCGAGGCCTTACTTTGTCTAGACAATTCCTATTCTGTATCATAGCTCAAAAAAATAATTCCCTTAGTTACACCAATTTTCTCACCCAGCATCTCTGACAGAACAGTCTGCAGGGAATCTTTAAAGTATGCCAACTCATTACACTTCCAAACAAACATGTTCCCAGTTACCTCTTTCTTCCCCCTCACACCTCCAGCATTTGCTACCTACCTGAGGAAAAATTCTTTGGAGTCTACTTGAGATATAAAAATAGCTATGTAAACACTTCAAAGCAAAGATCCTAGATCTTCTACACTTTGTTGCATATTTGGGAGACATACATATATCCCACATTGTTTCTTTGTGAATTGCTTATCCAATCTCTCTTCCCAACTCTTTTTCAACATCCTCTGATTGATTATTTGAGTTATCATTCAATATTTTATATATACTCTACTAATTATTTTTTTCTTAACAGTAACATGTTCTAGATTCTACTAAAAACTCTACCAGTGCTGGTCTTTCTTTTAGGACCCCCTTATTTCTTTCCCTTTGCTATACTCTGATATCAATCCTTGATAGGGAGTGCAGTCTTTAACATGTAGTCCAAATACCTTCTTGGAGTCTTCCCAGTATATTACCTTTCCCTTTCTAGTTATTTGGCCCCAGTACCTTGGTACCCTTTGCCAGTTATCTCCAATAAATTCCAGCCCCCTCTTGCCTATTGTCTGTAGCCTTAATTGCAGTCATCCCTATCAGCAGAATCTCCTTCTCCATTCCTGTGTTGGTATAGTTCTTAGAATACTTTCTGCTACTTTATGAATATAATATTCTGTATGATTATTGTTATTCTCCTTAAAGGTCTGCATCCAAAATCCCAGTCTCTCCTTGTTTCTTGACCCCCCCCCCGGTTTCATCATAATATCTTTCCACTTTGAGTTATAGTTTTATGCTTTTGCTATGTGTAGGAGCCTTAACTGTGTTGCTCTGAAATACCCCTTCAAATTGGGTAATCCCAATCCACCTTGTTCTATTGGAAGAATAAGCTTATTTCACTTGACTCTTGTCATCTTCCTCTCTCAGATAAAATCCTACAGCTCTTTATTAATTGCTATCCACAATTTCACCTCTGGTTAATAAAAATATTCCACAGCAGAAGGTATTCTAAGAAGTAAACCAACATGGGAATGGAAAAAGGAGATTCAGTCAAAAAGGGTGATTGCAATTAAGAGTCCAGAGAATAGATAAGAGGAGGATGGAATTTACTGGCAAAAACTGGCAAAGGAACCATGGTCTTGGAAGCAAATAATTAGAGAGGGAAAAGTAATAGAGTGGGAAGAGGCCAAAAAGACATGTAGGCTGGAGATTGCCTTCCCCTATTAGGGATTGATATCATAGTATAGACAAAGAGAAAGGGATAGAGGAATCCTAAATAAAAGACCTGCTCTGGTAGGGTATTTAGCTGACTCTAGAACAGAAGCTGCTGTTATAAAAAGGATAATTAGTAGGGCACATAAAAGATCACGTAATACCTATAGGAATCAATCAGAGGAGGTTAGAAAAGTTTGGGAAGAGAGATTTGATAAGCAATAAACAAGGAAACAATGGAAGCACATATGAATGGCTCCCAAATATGCCCAGCGACTAGAAGATTTAGGATTTGGGCTTGGAAGTGTTTACACAGGTATTTCATACTCCAAGTAGACTCCAAAGAAATTTTCCTCAGGTAGATGCCAAATGTTGGATGCATAATAGGGAAGAAAGAGACAACTGGTAAGATATGTTTTGGGAGTGTGATGAGTCATCAGACTTACCAAAGAAGAAGAAAAGGGTAGGAGCAAATGACATCAAAAATGAAAATTGTGAGAACAACACATGCAGAATAATATTTTGGAGGAGGAGTGAGGTATTTTGGGAAGGTAGGAACTGAGCAATTCATGTAATGTTGGATTGATGATAATTGTATAAAAGAATGTTTGTGATGTATAATGTTGGTAACTGTGAACATGTTATCATGGTTTGTTTCCTTTTAGATAAATGTATGTTTGCCTATGTCTTAAATGATAATTCAATGAAGGTGAATATATGTTATCATAAAATTGCCAAGTTTGCAAACAACTCCACCTTTAGAACCCACCATTGCCAGGGTCTAAGAGAACTGCAATGGCTGGAACTTCCCCAACTACTAACCTATCGCCAATTAGTCATTGCATACACTGTGGTAACACATCCAGAAAAAAACCCTGCACTGGGCCAACTTCTCACCCACTATAATACAAATCGTCCTCTCCGATCTTCCGACAAACCCTTCCTCTGTATCTCTAGGGCTAACAATAATGCAGGAAATTCACTGTTCTCCCACTCCATAGCTAGAACCTGGAATAATCTCCCTCCTGCTCTGATTTCTGCCCCTATCTCTTCTCACTTTAAAAACTCACTTAGAACACACTTAAAGAATAAGTGGCTATGCCCATGCATTACATAAGTCCTCAAATTATTCTACTTATATACCTCTCTTCCTAATATACCTACTGTAATATATATTACAGTCTAGGTCTTCTCCTAATGCTGACTGAATTTGTATACTTATTCTGTTATTAACCATGTGTAACTATTTTTTCCTGTATATATAGGTCTTGTTATGTCTTCTGCTGTATACTGTATTTTAACATATTGTTCGAAAAATTTCTGTATACTGTATTTTAACATATTGTGTAAAATTTTACTTACTGTGGAGCTTTTCTCCCCAGGCTTCCACTAAAAATGGACCTGTGTCCAGTCGGACCATCCTGGTTAACAAATGCAAAATAAAATAAAATAAATAAATAAAAATAAATACTGAATGTGTGACAGTCCCTTTGTGGAACTGAAAGGATAGTGGACATTTTAAGACTCAAAATGGGGAACATTCCTTGCAATGTGGTATACTTGACAGGCATGGATATGAACTGCATCATAACCGTGCATGGTCCCAGGCAGACCCTCACAGCTCCCAAAGCTTTCAACACAGTTCCAAATTATTTTAGCAAAGGAAGCCCAATTCCCCTTATGGAATAAAGATGTAGAGCACTAGTGATCCCCATTAGCATATGCCAAATGGGGACTGGCAGATTCCTATATTTTGGACAAATGTGTAAAGTAACATGATCAGTTTGATACTGCTGAGTCCTTTTAGAATCCATCCTTTTGTATATGTGGTGTGTATAGGACTTTTTCTTTGCTAGATTAACTGGGGTAGGAAGGGCTTCTAAAGTACAACTCTGACTGGTCAGAGAGCTTATGACCTCTGCAGTGTCTTGATTAGTCAAAGACTTGTATAGGGCTGGATTCTAAAAGACTCAGGGTAGTGTAGTGGAGAACCTCTCTCAGCCAGTTATGTTACACTGATTTCTAATTTCAACTCTGTCCTGAGGAATGACATCATAGCAGGGGTGGGATACACGCTAATCTTTCCTTGCAATGTCAGAGCTGCAGCTTAGTGTAGCTTTTCAGTAATAAAGAATCTGTAGTGATATCCACCCTTTCACCTTAACTAATGGCTGTGTATAATTCCTTTACATCAGTGCTGACTAAAATAAGTCTCATACTTGACATCTTTAAATTTGGCCAAAATGCCATGAAAAGATAGGCAAGATTAACAGAGAAAACTGCACTTCCCTTGTGAATTTTGTCCACAGTGTAGGCTCCTTAATGATAGACTATATGTTTTTTGACATCCTATAACAGAACCATTGGCTGTAAACAGCACTATACCTTTAATTATATTAATGTTGTTTATCTGGTCATTTGTGGTAGATGCAAGGTATTTTATGTAGATAAGATGTCCCTCAGACTGTCACATAGGTTCATAGGTTCATACTAGGCTATCTGCCCTAGGGCATTTATAAGCCTAGCCAGAGTGTGTTTGGCTTTCGCCACCCATTTTTAATTTTGCTATGCCCTTTTTCGAGGTTAGTATACTGTGCCTCTGTCTAACAGTGACACAGAAGTGATACCCGGGGTAAACCTATGATCTCCCATCCACTCATCAAGATTCCTCTTGAAGAGAGTCAATGGGGGACTCTGCTTAACCTGGACTGGGAGTTTATTCCAGAGTGAAGGGAGCCTCTGGGTTATGAATCTGTCCCTCCAGCATGTCCTATTTATTTCAGTGCTGAGGTTCAAATCTCTCGAGCGCGTAGCTTGATGGGATTTGGATTTTCTGAGGTGCAGCATGTCCATTAATTCCGGGTTGGACATGGCTTTATACGTCAGGCACAGATCGCCTCTGAGCAGGCGGTATGCCACTGAGTAGAGCTGGAGTTTCTTTAACCGGGCAGCATATGGTATCTGTTTGAGCCCTTTGATCCTCTTGGTGAGGTACTTTTGGGGTCTTTCCAGTTGCTGCAGGTGTCTGGTAAGGTACATCCCAAAAGGGGCATTGTACTCAATTATGGGCCTGATGAGGGATGAGTAAAGAGGCACGATGACCTCCCCTGATCTAGATGTGAATCCCTTCATGATTAGGTGGGCTATATAAAATGTTTTTCTAACCACTTTGGCCATGTGGTTGTCAAATGAGAGATTGCTATCAACTTGGGTCCACAGGTCCCTAATTACTTCTTCTGTACTTAATGGATTACCACCTATGTGGTAATTTGTGGGCACTTTGTTTTTGCCAAAGGGGATGACTATACACTTTTTGGCATTTAGCTTGAGGCCATGGCTCTGGCACCAGTTGTCTGTTTCTATGAGGCCCTTTTGGAGGATGCTTGTGTTGGCTGGAGAGTCGATTATGGCACCCAGTTTGCAGTCATCTGCGAACTTGGTCAGCCACAGTCCTTCCGTGTTGGCCTGTACCTCCGAGAAATATATACCGAAGAAGAGAGGTCCCAGGACTGAGCCTTGTGGGATGCCACTTGTAACTGGTTTGGAGTCTGACATGGCTCCAGCAATTCTAACCATGTGGGTTCTGCCATGAGCCAGTTTGTAACCCATCTAGTGACATAGGGGTTTATATTTAAGCTGGTGAGCTTTTATATAATGCCCGAGTGGGGTATTGCATCGAAGGCTTTTGCGAGGTCCAGGTAGGCTGTGTGCACCACCTTCCCCTCGTCAATGGCCTTGGTGACTGTTTCAAAGAAATCAACCACGTTTAAGAGGCAGGATCTGCCCTTAACAAAGCCAAACTGGGTAGGATACAGTGTCTGTAGGTCCCCAATATCTTTATTTATGAGGTCCATGATGATCCTTTCCATAGTTTTACAGACCAAGCTAGTCAGGCTTATGGGGTGATAGTTTCCAGGATCCGTTGAGGCACCACCTTTGTGGAGAGGGACCACTGTTGCTGTATGCCACTCTTTGGGTACATATCCTGTAGTAAGGCTGAGATTGAACAGTAGTTTTATGTTTGGGTTTAGCTCTTCTTGGAGTTTATGTAGGACGCAGCCCAGGACACCGTCTGGTCCCATTGATGCTGTGTTTTTTGCTTTGGAGAGGGCGGCTCTTACCTGAGCATCTGAGATGTCAGGGGGACAGCACTCTGCTGGGATAGATATTTGCCCTTTTGGTGGGGGAGTTTGCTGAACCTGTCAGCTAGGATGTTGGCAATGTCTGTGGGTTCGGTGTATTTTTTGTCATTTTGGACTAATTCTGAGCATATCTGGGAATTCCCACCCAGGTTCCTAACATAACTAAAGAAAGCCTTGTGATTATCTTTAGTGTCCTCTGCAATTTATCTCTCCAAGCTGGCCTTAGATGATTTTATGAGTGCCCGTAGTTTTTTGCTAATACTGATCAGAGATGCCTTCCCTTTTTGGGATTTTGCTCTTATCATGTAGTAGCTTCCTCCTTCTATTGTATAGTTTGTTTATGGCTGGGGTCCACCAGACAGGACGTCTGCCTTTGGAGGATTGGGTCTTGGTTTTATTTGGGATTGCATGATCCATGCATTCCTGAAGGTGTTCATAGAATGTGTTTATAAAGGATTCTGTGGTCTGGGCCGTATTTTCCACAGGCTCGGGGGCTTTGAAGGATTCCACCTTGGTTTTCAGAAGTGTAAAATTTGCTTTAGAGAAGTTTTTCACTGTGGTTTTCTGGGCAGGGGGGTGGGGTCGGGATGTGAATATCCAGTGAGATTAGTTTATGGTCTGATCTTACCAGTGAGGGATACACTTCTGGTCTGGAGCATAGAGTCCCCATGTTGGTGATGATCAGGTCCAGTATGTTTTCCCCTCTTGTGGGAGTGGTAACAAGTTGTTCCATAGCATTTGAGTTTATAAATTCTAGGAACCTTTGGGCTAGGGTGTTGGAGCTAGAGTAATGCTCCCAGTCTATGTTTGGGTAGTTGAAGTCGTCCAATATAATGGTGTTTGGAAAGACCTTCATATTTTCCAGTGTTCTCAGGAAGGCCGAGTGGGGTTCCTGGGTTTGGGAGGGTGGTCTGTAGCAGGCTATAAACTGGAAGACAGTTTTACCCACTGTTAGTTGCACATGGATAGTCTCTGATGCTTCATGCTGTGCTACCAACCTGGAGATGTGGGTATCTTTGACGAATATTGATACCCCCCTCCTTTTGTGGTTCGGTCCAAGTTTTGGGGCCGAAAAGCATGGTATGAGGTATAACCTGGTAGCGCTGGGGTGCTCTCGGGAGCCTTAAACCAGGTTTCTGTTACTGCACAGATATCAATGTTCCCCATGCTAAGGAGGGTTTCGAGTGCATGCATCTTGAGGTTTAGACTTCTGGCGTTGAATAGCATTACTCTTAGTTTCTTATCCCTTGTGATACCTATGGAGGTGGGTTTGTCTTTTGAGCCTTGCCTAAAAAAGGCACTATGGGGGTAGCAAGAGCCTTTGCCAATATCCAAAAGCCCAGGGGTGACAGGTGCAAGCCGTCCCTAGCGAAGCATCATGGCTTGTCGAGCATGTCATCCCAGGCTGACAGGCATTGGATCCCCTTTGAATGACACCAATACTTAAACCAATTGTTGAAATTGATCATCTTATCTTTATATTGTGGCATAATTCTTGGTAAGGGTAAGATGCTACTCAAGGTCAGGGTCATACCGGCCTGGGCTACATGCTCAGAGAGCTCTTCTATGTCTCTTTTCATGTAGTCCAGGGAGGTATGTCTCAGGTCATTCACACCAGCATGGACAATGACTGAGTCATATTTGTACTTGCCTTGGAGTGACCTGAGTGCTTGTGTTATGTGGCGGATCCTAGCGCCCGACAGGCAGCTCACCATGACCTTCTCCTTGTTCATCCTGGTGAGCGGGACGTCAGTGTGCCTGATGATAGAGTCACCTATTACAAGTGTATCAGGTGTGTTCTTTAGCCTTAAGGGCTGTGACTGTTTGGCACACTGGCTTTGTGAGCTATGTGTTGCATGTGTTTTGTTTTGGGGTAGCGGTTGCTTGGGTGTCTGCTTTGGAGGTCTCTGCTGCTTAGGCAGATTTTTATTTAGAGCCTCCGAGTATGTTTTTGTGTGATTATGTGTTTGGTTTGCTGCCGTGGTAGGTCTATGTGAGACTGGAATTGTAGTGAGTGTGGTTTCCTTCTCCTCCTGATTGGTTGCGCCAGTACTGAGTTGAGAGAGCTTAGCCTCCAGTTTGGCTATATGGTTGCATCTCTCACATGTGTTGGAATTTGTTGGGAGGAGGAGAGGGTTGTCTGTGTACATGAGGCAGTTGTAACATTGCCTCAAGATTCCCATATTCACCAGCTGGACCGGAGAGGAGATTGACAACTGACCTTTGGACATACTAGAATAATATTGGGAATTCCTTTATAATTGAAAACAAGGGCCAATGGGGAGCGAGCGAGGGTGTAGTGCTTTTAATTTTAGTGCCGACTTATAATTGCTTTAGTGAGCAAGTGCCAGGTAACAAATGCAATGTGTTACAGGTAACTTAAATGCAAAAATGACAAACAGTAACTTTCTTTCAAGTGAAGCAAGGAAATAAGTACAGTAAGCAATGCAGATATCACTAGGGATCCACAGAAGCGCTGAGAAGCCGCATTTTAGGTGGAATTAGCATTCCAGGGAAATAACAAGCATACAAAACAAAGCTAGATTCAGCAGGCCTGGATCTAGTCTATGCTACAGCAAACAAGGTGTACCAATTTCAGTAAGATACAGTTCAAATATTCAGGCACTATAAACCTCTAACCAGAAATTCCCAGCTCAGAAGGGCAGAGTCCAGCCTCTCCTCCCACAAGAGTGCAGACCATGAACCTTCTTAATGTAAAATAACTGGCCTGAAGCCCAAGTGCTTAAACCAGAGCTAATACACTTTAAGAATAACAGACACTGAGCTCTCAATCAGCAGTTCCCAACTTAGAAGGATGAAAGCTACCTGTCCTGCCACCACAGTGCATGCCACAAACCTTCCTAATGTAGAACAACTGGTCTGAAGCCCAAGTGCTTAATTCAAAAGACTTAGAATGATAGCTATACTTTAACCAAGTTACTACCAAGCAGTAATAAATACAACTGAATACTTTAAATAATGCCTGGATTAGTGCTCAAGTTATACAAACAAAGCTAGATTCAGCAGGCCTGGATCTAGTCTATGCTACAGCAAACAAGGTGTACCAATTTCAGTAAGAAGAAATTCAGATATGCATGCACTATAAGCCTTCAACCAGAAATTCCCAGCTCAGAAGGGCAGAGTCCAGCCTCTCCTCCCACAAGAGTGCAGACCACGAAACCCTCTTAATGTAAAATAACTGGCCTGAAAGCCCAAGTGCTTAAACCAGAATTAATATACTTTTAGAATAACAGACACTGAGCCCTCAATCAGCAGTTCCCAACTTAGAGGGATGTAAGCTACCTGTTCTGCCACTACAGTGCAGACCACAAACCCTCTCAATGTAAAACAACATGAATTCTGTGAAGACATGATATTCTGTGAAGTGAACCACAAGATAAACACAAGTTTCAATCGCAAAGAGTCATCATATGAATAAACATAGTAATATTATAAATTGCTAGTAAAAGAACATCAGAATTCCAAAACAGGAGAGAGAGACTGTGACACAACAGACCTAGGGCAAAATAAATGCCATATATGAATGTAATTTAGAATTAACCTACATTCTGCAAAAATGGTATGCATTACTGAAGTAAGTATATTGTAACACTGTTATAACACAATGATTTTTGTTCAACAGCAGGAGACCGTTATCCTGCCTAATCTGCCCTTTATACATATTTAACATTATGGATGAAATTCTAAAAACGTTACAGTAGCGGAGAAGAGAATCTCCATCATTCTGCTGTCACCACTGGAAGATGACTTATCTATCTCTCCCCTAGGATGACTTCATACCAAGAGTACGTTTTTTCCCCATTCAGTACTTTTTACTATTGAGGTATTCAATGGAGGGGAGTCTTGCTACACTTAGATCAAATATTGAGATTCCATAATGTGCTATGCTTTTGAATCTTATTACCTATATCTAGCATAGTGCATATTTACCCAAAGACTCAGCAGGTACCGAGTCCTGCCAAAGATGTTTTGCTCTGCATTGCTGCCTGTACAGTAGGTGTGGTACTGATGGCAAGAAACATGCCTGCTCTACGAGGTCTGCCATACCAGTGAAGTTGCATTGCCATGAGCCTGGCTTGCACAACAGCTCCAGCTGTTGGATGGGTGTCTGAAAGTAGGCATAACAGCTGGCATTGCTGCCATGCTGACATTCTCCCCATCCATGCTCCTAAAGCATTTTTTATACAGGTAAAGCACTCTTAAACAAAAGAAAGTACTTCTTTCACCTAAATTCTCTTGAGTACCCATTTCCCTATAGATCCTTTCTGACTCAGTTACACAGCAATCTTTTTCACTATTCCAGCATGTCGAAGGGTCAGTTGCTGGCATCCTCTCTTGTTCAGCTGGTGAATCTGGGAATCTTGAGGCAATGTTACAATTGCCTCATGTACACAGACAACCCTCTCCTCCTCCCAACAAATACAAATATATGCGAGAGATGCAACTTTATAGCCAAACTGGAGGCTGAGCTCTCTCAATTCAGTACTGGCAAGACCAGGCAGAAGGAGAAGGTAACCACGCACACCACAAACCCAGTCTCACATAGAACTATCACAACTGCAAACCAAACACATAAACACACAAAAACATACTCGGAGGCGCTGATTAAAAATCTACCAAAACAACAGAGGCCTCCAAAGCAGACACCCAAGCAACTGCCACCTCAAGACATAGCACATGCAACACATAGTTCACAAAGTCAGTGTGCTAAACAGTCACAGCCCTTAAGGCCAAACAACATGCCAGACACACTTGTAATAGGTGACTCCATAGTCAGACACACTGACGTCCGCTCACCAGACTGAACAAGGATAAGGTCACAGTAAGCTGCCTGTCAGGAGCTAGAATCCGCCACATAACACAAGCACTCAGGTCACTCCACAGCAAGTACAAATATGACTCAGTCATTGTACATGCCTGTGTGAACGACCTGAGACGCACCTCCTGGACTACATGAAAAGAGACATAGAGGAGCTCTCTGATTATGTAGCCCAGGCCAGTATGACCCTGACCCTGAGCAGCATCTTACCCTCACCAAGAATGATGCCACAGTACAAAGACAAAATGATCAGTTTTAACAATTGGCTTAATTACTGGTGTCATTCAAAGGGGATCCAATGCCTGTCTGCTTGGGATGACATGCTCGACAAGCCACACTGCTTCGCAAGGGATGGTTTGCACCTGTCACCCCTGGGCTTCCGGATATTGGCCAAGGCTCTTGCCACCCCCATAGTGCCTTTTTAGGCAAGGCTCAAATGACAAACCTACCTCCCTAGAAAACACAAGTGGAAAAAAATAAGGGTAATGCTGCTCAATGCCAGAAGTCTAAACCTCAAGATGCACGCCCTCAAAGCCCTCCTCAGTATGGAGAACATCGATGTCTGTGCAGTGACTGAAACCTGGTTCAAGGCTCCTGAGAGCACCCCAGCACTATCAGGTTTTACCTCATATCATGCTTTCCAGCCCCAAAACTTGGACCGAACCACAAAAGGAGGGGGAGTATCCATATTCATCAAAGATACCCACACCTCCAGGTTAGTGGCAATGCATGAAGCATTGGAGACCATCCAGGTGCAACTAACCATAGGCAAAACTGCCTTACAATTTGTAGCATGCTAGAGACCACCCTCTCAAACTTAGGAAACTCACACAGCCTTCCTGAAGACACTGGAGAGTATGAATGTCTCTCCAAATACCATCATATTGGGAGACTTCAACTACCCAAACATAGACTGGGAACATTACTCAAGCCCAAACACCCTAGCCCAAAGGTTCCTAGAATTCATAAACTCAAATGCGATGGAACAACTAGTCACCATTCCCACAAGAGGAGACAATATACTAGACCTGATCATCACAAACATGGGGACAAAATGCTCCACACCGGAAGTATATCCTTCATTGGTAAGATCAGACCATAAATTAATCTCACTGGAAATCCACATCCCGCCCCCACCGCCTGCACAAAAGACCACAGTGAAGAACTTCTCAAAAGCCAACTTCACACTTCTTAAGACTGAAGTGGTATCCTTCAAGGTCCCTGGGCCAGTGGAAACCACAACCCACACTGCTGAATCCTTTGCAAATGCCTTCTATGGGCACCTTCAAGAATGCATGGATCATGCAATCCCAAATAAAACCAAGACCCATTCCCTCAAAGGCAGGCGCCCGGTCTGGTGGACCCCAGCCATAAACAAACTTTACAACTGAAGGAGGAAGCTACTACATGACAGAGCAAAATCCCTAAATGGGAAGGCATCTCTGATCAGTACTAGCAAAAAACTACAATCACTCATAAAATCATCCAAGGCCAACTTTGAGAGAAAAATCGCAAAAGACACAAAAGACAATCATAAGGCCTTCTTTAGCTATGTTAGAAACCTGGGTGGAAACTCCCAGATATGCTCAGAGTTATTCCAAAATGACAATAAATACACTGAACCCACTGACATTGCCAACATTCTGGCAGATAGGTTCAGTGCAAATTTCTCCTCCCCCCCAAAAGGAGAAATAACTATCCCAGCAGAGTGTAGCCTCCCTAACATCTCAGATGCCCAGGTGAGAGCCGCCCTCTCTAAAGCTAAAAACACAGCATCAATGGGACCGGATGGTGCCCCGGGCTGTGTGCTACATGAACTCCAAGAGGAACTAAACCCAAACATAAGGCTGCTGTTTAATCTTAGCCTTACTACAGGGTATGTACCCAAAGAGTGGCGTACGGCAACAGTGGTCCCACTTCACAAAGGCGGTGCTTCTACGGACCCTGGAAATTACCGCCCCATAAGCTTGACGAGCCTGGTCTGCAAAGCTATGGAGAGGATCATTATGGAACTCATAAACAAAGACATTGGGGACCTGCAGACATTGGATCCTACCCAGTTTGGCTTTGTCAAGGGCAGATCCTGCCTTTTGAACTTGGTCAACTTTTTTGAAACCATCACTAAGGCCATTGATGAAGGTAAGGCAGTTCACACAGCCTACCTTGACCTTGCAAAAGCCTTTGACACAATACCACACTCGGGCATCATAGACAAACTCACCAGCTTAAATGTAAACCCATATGTCACGAGATGGGTTGCAAACTGGCTCAATGACAGAACCCACAGGGTCAGAGTTGCTGGAGCTATGTCAGACTCTAAGCCAGTAACAAGCGGTGTCCCACAGGGCTCAGTCCTGGGACCCCTCTTGTTTGGCATTTATTTTTCCGAGGTACAGGCAAACATAGGAGGATTGTGGCTGACAAAGTTCGCAGATGACTGCAAACTGGGTGCCATAATTGATACTCCAGCGGACACAAACATCCTTCAGAGAGGACTCATAGAAACGGATAATTGGTGCCAGAGCCATGGCCTTAAGCTTAACACCAAAAAATGTATAGTCATACCCTTTGGGAAAAACAAGGTACCCACAAATTACCACATAGGTGGTAATCCATTAAGTACGGAAGAGGTAATCAGGGACCTAGGGACCCAGGTTGACAGTAACCTCTCATTTGACACTCACATTGCCAAAGTGGTTAGGAAGACCTTCTATATTGCCCACCTTATCATGAAGGGTTTCACATCTAGATCAAGAGAGGTCATTGTGCCACTGTACTCATCTCTTATTAGGCCAATGATTTAGTACAATGCCCCATTTGGGATGTATCTTACCCGACACCTGCAGCAGTTGGAAAGACCCCAAAAGTCCCTCTATTCAGTCGCATACCACCTACTCAGAGGTGACCTGTGCCTAACGTACAAGGCCATGTCCAATCCTGAATTAATGGACATGCTCCACCTCAAAAAATCCAAATCCATCAGAGCCACGAGAGCAAGAGACTTAAACCTCAACACAGAAATAAATAGGATGTGCTGGAGAGACAGATTCATAACCCAGAGGCTCCCTACACTCTGGAACAGAATCCCAATCCATGTTAGGCAGAGCCCCTCACTAACTCTATTCAAGAGAAGGGCTGACGAGTGGATGGGAGATCGTAGGTTTACCCCGGGGGTCATCTCTGTGTCACTACTAGACAGAGGCACAGTAAACTAAACCCTAAATGGGCGTAGTATTCTCATCCTAAAGGGGTGGTGAAAGCCACACCCACTCTGGCTAGGCTTATAAATGCCCTAGGGCAGATAGCCTAGTACGAACCTATGAACCTATATAGGAAGTATAGCCTACAGGGAAAATACTTCTGGTTTTAATGATTAGACACTGTGAGTTCTCAAAGGATTCCACGGGATGGGTTGTGTAACATATATTTGCACATGCACACAGTCTCAGACTACCAATTCTCTGACTCTCAACACCTTCAGTACAGCTCCACCTGTATGTGGAACTAGGTAAGGTAGGCAGTCTGGCTTCCCCACCAGGAAGTAACAGTCAGCATTAATGGATACTTCACACAATTTACAAGGTGCCATAGATATACTTAGTTCTTTTCATGCCACTCTGTCTATTGCATCATTTCTATGAGGCTTCAATAGATCATGCCTTTTATTCACCCAGCAGCCTCTTATCACTAACATGCTGTTCTAATCCCAAACCTTCCCGTATCTTTCTCTACCCTCCCCCACATTATATCCCAGCCTCCTACCTACAGCCCCCATATGCATACTACTTGTTCTTTCTCATTCTCTTTTCCTTTAGTTTACCTGCTGCTTTTCATTCTCTGCAAATGTTTTGACACACCTCTACTTCCCCTTTCTCTCTAACCTCAAGTCCTCTCTTTGTTGCTCTCCATCCTTTTAAATAATTCTTCTGATCTCCATTTTCCTCCTTCTATTCATCCCTCCTGCTATTTCTCAGCACTTTTCCCTACTAATCCACAAAAATCCATATCCTATTTATGACACTATAAATTCACTTTACACACTCCATTTGTCATCATATATGCATGGCATATTATTGTAGCACATGGAGCATACTTATCAAGATCAAAAATCAGCAAAAACATAAGCTTGTTAGGTAGTTTTCTGACATCAGAAGAAAAGATGCTCTGCATCTTGCAGAAACCTTATGCTTTTGTTACAGTACAGCTTAAATGGCAGTCATCATACAACAGTGTTGAAAAACGTTGATAGCTTTAAAAAACTTTGATAGCTTTAAAAAGATGTAATTCACTTCTTGTTGCCGCACACACACACACACACACACACACACACACACACACACACACACACACACACACACACACACACACACACACACACGTGCATGCTCGCACATCTATACAAGCACATAGGCAAGCACTTGCAGACTTATACATGCACACTTGCACACCAGAGTGTGGAGACACACACACACATGTACACATATGCTCACATGTTCACACACCTATACTAGCACATGTGCACACCTGAGCATGCAGGTGTGTGCATATGCTGGTATGTGCAGAGCTGAGCGTGCAGACACACACACACACACACACACACACACACACACACACACACACACACACACACACACACACACACACACACACACACACACAAATGTGTGCACAGTGAATGTTTATAGCAGCTTTCTGTCAGGAGTGGCCTTAGGTCAACTGGTGCCCTAGGCAAAATGGCTCCATGATGCCCCCCTCACACCACCTGGTGTCCCCATCCTGGTCTACCTACACCAAATAAATACTGGAAAAGTGCCCCTGCTAGAGCAGTGTCCTAGGCGGCCACCTAGTTGTCCTATGCCTAAGGCCGGCTATGCTTTCTGTGTTGTAGTAGAAAGTTTTTAAAGCTTTTAAAGCTGTAAACACTTAGGCTCCTATACTGCATTTCTTAGTTCTCTCTCTCTCTCTCTCTCTTTGTAATTGGTAGTATAGCAGGATAGTTAAAGCTCCATGTGCTACAAAGAATTATAATTGTGAGAAGTCATTGGTCCAGTTGTTAAAATTTGTAATATTTATCCTAATCTCAAAATGTATTGTAAATAGTTAACTCGAGTGTTTAAGTGTTTTTGAGCGAAGAGCAATATTAAATGAAACTTGAGATTAAGACTTAGTAAAATAGTTGTTTGTGATATATGGATTTACATGCTTTAAAATCACAAGTTATTGGAAGTTAAAAGTACGCACTGATTTACATGAGACTAGTTTATTAGTATTATATAAACATATAACTATAAAATAGTTGTACCAGCAATCTATGCCAACACTACAGTTACATCATGCAGAGAGATTGCACAGTATGCTAAAATGAAAATGTGGTAACAAAGTGATGCTGTAAAAATGATTGTGTTTATCCAGTTTCTCCAATTATAATCAACTAAGTTATATGTTCTCAGAACAGATGTCAGGATTCACCTTTTAAACTCAGTTTTGCTCTGCTCTCAAGTTGAATTTCATGATATTCATTTCTCAAGCATATAGTAAGCTGGCTTTGATTGGAAGCCTGATTATAACCCTCTGTTATAAATTAATTCTGATTGTTGTACTCACACATTATGAACCTACTGTTTTAGTTTATCTTGTGTGTGTTATATAATTGAATTTTAAGGCTGTATTTTTACACTGCATTATATCTGACACTCTGTTGTTGAGTAGTATATCATTATATAATCGTTACATTTGTTTACAACCTGAAGATTTTTTCCCCAAGACCTTTATTGAGAATGTGCCCTGTCCAGTTGGACCACCTGATAAGCAACAATAAACAAACAAGCAACTAAATAACAACATCTCTTAAGAGTACAGTGCACAAAGGTCAGCAGCAACCATGGTCCATTGAAACTGTGCATGGCTATCGGTTAAACTGGTCAGGAAGTTCACCCGATGCAAGGCTAGTTGGCAGGTCCAAATGTTGGGAGCACATAATATTCCTATCTGCATACTTATCCCAGAAGGAATATCTAAACATCCCACATCTGGTGAGTTGTTGCTCCACTGGACAGACAGAATGGTGCTGCATCACTGTACAGCCACAATGGACCAGCAACACATTAATATGACATGCCGCTGCTGAAACCCTGTCAGTTGTTATACTTGATGAATGCTGTACAGGATAAGAACTCACATGTCACCCCATCCCCACAATGTAGACATGCAGCATTGAAAGTTACATTTAGAGCAGTCTGCGCCCAGTAGTACAGCTAGTATCTTGCCATGTGAATTGTGTAAAGGAAGCACAATGATGGCTGGTCTATGTCACTATCAAAATATACCCAAGTTGAAACCCTACTTCTTTTGTATATGTAGGCAGCACTTGTCATACTAATGGTGCAGCATACAAAATATTCATCTTCACATAGTACTTGTTAAACAAAGATGCGTTATACAACATTGTAATATGTTCATGAAGTGTGGGATATATTCCTACAGCATGTACAGTAATAAGCTGTGCAACGTGTGCATCGCCACTGTCCTGAATAGGTGCAAAGTACTATGATGTACATTACGCAACATGTAACCCAACAAAAGATACAAAAAAATAAATAAAACAAAAAGCACATAACCGAATGCACACCACCGACACACAGAATATGCAAACATATTATCCAGCAACACATAGGACTAACACTACACACATGAACTGAAACACAGACTTCAGTGCTCCAGATCACACTATGTTTTATATAAATGCACAAGTTCATATAGCATGTTATACCATGTATAAAAAATGTGCACACACATGGAAGGTACCATATACATCCAAAACAATGTCAGTGTATTCATATCTGGTTACAACAGTGTGATCAAATTTAAAGCTAAGTTCACCAATAGTGGCATAAGAATACAGAAACAATGCTAGGCAAACAAACACATGGACCAAAAGATACATTTTTAAGTAGACATACTTAAAAGTTCTTGCCACCCTTTTCAAACATTTAATAGCTGTCACCTCCCGAATCAAGCAGTGCTGTACATGATAAGACTGGTGTAAATTTATCTCTGTTTACCCACTCATCAAGGCTAGCCTTATAGATAGCCAAAACGTACAGTTTTGTACCTACCATAAATGTAGATGTTTGAGTGCTAATACAGCTGCAGTCATAACAGATGGGTTCTCCTGCAGTCAGGCGGGTCCTCGGTCGGCCGAATTCCAATGTCTAGGTCCGACGTCGGTTGTAGTCGCTTCTTCCCTGACGTCAGTGCGACAGGGGTATAAAAGAACCAGCTGATGCCATTTTCTTCAGTTTTTCTTGCCCCAGATGTCAGGTGCCCCCAGAAGGAAGGCAATACATAAATTTGTGTAATAAAGCAATGCAATATAATCAAAATACAGTAGTTGCAAGCAAATACACCATAAATGAATACCCCAATCAGGTTGTATGAGGAGGTGTTAGCCAATAGGCCTGTCCCAAGAGGGGAAGGAGGGAGGGAAACCTGGACTGCAGCTGTATTAGCACTCGAACATCTACATTTATGGTAGGTACAAAACTGTACTATGTTCATCGTGCATACAGCTGCAGTCATAACAGATGGGTAGAATCCCAAAGCTAAGAAAGGGGTGGTAGGCACTAGGTGGAACTAGGAGGAGCCAGGATGCCCTGCAAGACTGCAGTGGCAAAGCCTGCTCTAGTTTTGGAGTATAATGGTAGGTGGTAGTGCTTGGAGAAGGTATGCACAGAACTCCAAGTGGCTGCTTCCAAAATATCTTTGGTAGGAACTCCTCTGAGGAAAGCTACAGAGGTAGCTGTGGCCCTTGTGGAGTGAGATCTGATGCCTGTAGGTACAGTTTTGCCATGAAAAGAATAGCAAAAGCGTATGCAGTGGGATATCCATTTTGAGATTGTCTGTTTGGAAACTGGCTTTCCTTGAGCTCCTATAGCATAGGACACAAAGAGCTGTTCTGATTTTCTGAAAGGCTTTGTTCTGTCCAAATAATAACGCAGTTGTCTGTGGATGTCCAAGGAATGTAGTAATCTCTCCCCTTTGTTTTGAGGATTAGGATAAAAGGTAGGTAAGTGTATGGCCTGATTCAAAGCTACCCTGGATACCACTTTTGGCATAAAGGACGGGTTGGTTTGTAAGGAAACTCTGTCCTGATGGAAGATGATAAAAGGCTGCACAGCCATGAGAGCTTGTAGTTCTGAAACTCTACGAGCTGAGGCAATAGCCAGAAGGAAAGCTGTCTTCCAGGACAAATATTGCAAATCTGATGAGGCCGCTGGCTCAAAAGGAGGCAAGGTCAGTTTTTCCAGAATGAAATTGAGATCCCAAGCAGGTATTGGTTGTTTCCTTGGGGGTTTTAGATTCTGAGCCCCTCTGAGGAACTGTCTTAAGAGGGGGTGAGAGAATAAGGGTGGATCAGTGTTGTATTCTGCAGAAATGGCTGAGGTATGGATTTTGATGGAGGAGAATGAAAGTCCACTGCTTAGCAGCTCAGCTAGATACTGTAGTATTTGAGGTAAATTCAGTTTTCCAGGATCCTGGCCCTTTTTCTCATTCCAGACACAAAACTGTTTCCATTTTGTGGAGTAAACTTTTCTAGTTGACTGCCTTCTGGCCTCCAAAATGACATCCTGCACCTCCTTGGAGAGTAGGGTCTGTTGTGATGCTAAGGAATCTTCCATGCGGCTAGATTGAGTGTTTTTAGCTGGCTGTGAAGAGTTTTGAAGCTGTGCTGAGTCAGGAGAAGAGGCATTAGAGGCAGGGTCCATGGTGGGGAATGCGTCAGACTCCTCAGGAGTGGGTACCAGTGTTGTCTTGGCCAGTCTGGAGCAATGAGAATCATCTTTGGTCTGTCTGCTCTGGTTTTCAATAGAACTTTGGGCAGCAGAGGAAGAGGTGGGAAGGCACAAACTGTCATTGATGTCCAACTGAAAGAGAGAGTGTCCACTCTCCAGGCCTTTGGATGGAAAATCCTTGAGCAGAATTTTGTCAATTGGTGATTTTTGTGGGAGGCAAAGAGATCTATGTCTGGCCTTCCCCATGCTTGGGTTATCTCTGTAAAAACTTTTGGATGCAACTTCCATTCGTGTGGATCTGTCATATTTCTGCTTAGGTTGTCTACCAGCGTGTTTTCCTTGCCTGGCAAGTACTGTGCTTGTAGTTCGATTTGTAAGTCCATGGCCATGTTCCAAAGTGACATGGCCAGTCTGCATAGGGGGTATGAATGTGTTCCTCCATGTTTCTTTATGTACCACATAACTGTGGTGTTGTCCGTTCTTATCAATAGTTGACCTAGTTGCAGAAGGTCTTTGAAAGCTATAATAGCATTTATTACTGTTAGCATTTCCTTTTGATTGATGTGAAGGTGCTTTTCTTTTTGGGACCATTTGCCCTGAATGCACCGACTTGTCATGTGCGCCCCCCAGGCATAGTCCGAGGCGTCTGTTGTGATGACTTGATTTGCTTGAGGCTTGCTGAATGGAAGACCTGTGTTTGTTTGGCATGCTTGAGCCCACCACAGAAATTCCTTTTGAAGACATGGAATTAGTGGTATTATTGTTTCCAAACTGTGGCTGTGTTGAGACGATAGGTTTTTCAGGTACCATTGAAGTTTCCTCATATGCAGCTTTGCACATGGGATTAGTAAGATGCAAGATGCCATGAATCCCAGAGCCTGCAGGATTTTCCTTGCAGTCAGCCTGGTGCAGTTTGCTAGTGCTCTGAAGTATTGAGTTAGTTGCCCCTGCTTCTCTGGCGTGAGGTAGGCCATCTGGGTGTTTGTGTCCAAGTTGGCACCCAGGAAAATTATTTTCCGAGAGGGTATTAGCCTTGATTTCTTTTTGTTGACTGTGTATCCCAGAGAGTTCAACAACATTATTACATAAGCCAGATGTTTCAGAAGAATGTGCTTGCTGTCCGCTTGGATCAGGCAGTCCTCCAAATAGGGGTATATTTGTATCCCTTGAAGTCTGCAGTAGGCAATTACTGATGCCAGGCATTTTGTGAATACTCTGGGCGCAGTAGATAAGCCAAAGGGCAATGCAGAGAATTGATAATGGGTTGAACCTGCAAGAAATCTGAGGTATCTTCTGCAATTTTGTCTGATTGGGACATGCAGGTATGCCTTCATGAGGTCCAGTGTTACCAGCCAAGACTCCTTGCCCAGCATGGGAAGAAGCTGCTGTAGAGTGAGCATCTTGAATTTTGGTACGAGTAGAAATGTGTTTAGGATGGATAGGTCCAAAATAGGTCTCCAATCTTTTCCCTTCCTTGGTACCAGGAATATTCTGGAATAAAAACCTTGACCTTGTTCGTGCGTAGGTACCTCTTGAATAGCTTTCATGTCTATGAGATCTGTAATTTGCCTTTGTGCCTCTGCCCTTTGATTGTGTGGCAGGTTTGGCATGCCTCTCATTTTTGGAAGGGTGTGAAAATGGAATTTGTAGCCTCTGTTTATAATGTCCAGGATCCATTTGTCTTTTGTGACAATATGCCAATTTTTTGAAAATAATGCCAGTTTTCCTCCTAAGGGTGCTGCCATTTGAGTCTTGCTTGCATGCAAAGGGGAAAGTCATTGGGCTTGCTTTCTGAATGGTTGCGAGTTATCCTCACCACCTCTTTGTGTAGGAGCTTGCCATTGTCTGCCTCTAAACGATCCTTGGGATTGTCCTCTGCCCCTCGGGTGCCTGTATCTACCTCCTTTGGGGTCTGTCCGTGCCTGGAAAGGACCAATTTTTTGAAGGCCAATTTATACTGAAACATGGGGGTTGTACCTGTAGAAAATCTTTCACAGTTTGCATTGATTTAGCCTTTTCCTCCATTTTCCTTAATACCTCCTCAGCATTAGCACCAAATAATACATCCTTTTGTAGAGGAGCATCTAGTAATTTAGCTTTGACATGATCTGACAAGGTTTGTTCCTTGAGCCAGGCATGTCTACGTATGACTGATCCTGTAACAGCAGCTCTACATGAGGCCTCTAGAGCATCAAAACCACATTGTAAGGTATGCTTACCCACTTGTTCTGCACTATGCATCAAATCCTGCAACTCCTTCAAATCTGGTTGTTCAGGTTGTGACATTTTACTTTTCAATTGTGATAACAAAAACTGTTGGTATTTTAGCATATGGAACTGACAGTTTAAGGCCCTCATGGTTAAGGTAGCCGAGGTATATACCTTTTTTCCCCACCTTTCTAAGGATCTGGAATCTCTCTCGGAAGGTAATGGGTTTTTAGCAGTGGAGGCCTTAATTCCCTTGGGGCCCTGTGAGATGGTTTCTGGGTCAGCAGCATGGCTTTTGTATAGAAATTGGTGTGAGTCAGGAACCCTGTAGTACCTGTCAGGCTTGACTGGGGCTGGAGGTAGAGAATCCAGGTTAAGGCAGGCCTCCGAGTAAACATCATCTAGTATGTCCAAGACAGGAGATATAGCCAGAGGCCTGTGCTGAGGTAGCAAGAGAAATTCCCTGAGCCTTTTCTTGGAATCTGAATAATCTTGGCCTTCCCAGTGGAAGTGTTCCCTTAAGGTATGCAAAGTTTCCCCAAATGAGTAATCCTTTGGGGGGGATACAGAGGGGATGGACTCCTCTGCATCAGAGTCTTCAAAAGGGGAGTAAGAATGTTCCTGATCATCCGAGTGCTCTGAAATAATGGAGCCCTGATCAGAGGAGGGGGATTCTTCCTCCACTCTGGGCCTTTTGTCTGGGGGGAGTTGAGAACCCCTGATAAGAGTAATTAAATCCTCAGCCATTTTAAGCATCTGTTTTTTAGGCATGGGGCCTGGAGATGGGCCCTGTGTAGCTTGTCTCTTAGAATGCATGGCTGCTTTAGACTTAGTGAAAGCCTTGATGGAAAAAGAAGAGGAAGGTCTGAAGACACCTTGAGAGGAGGTAGACCTGTCCACATTTTGAGATTCAACACCAAAAGTGGCTTTGGTATCTGTACTCGGGGTGTGGGCCGAGGAGCCTGCGACCTCGGGCAGAGGAGACACTGCCAATGAAGTGTCGTCGGTAGTAAGGGGCTGCGTAGGCACCTCGCTGAGAACCGGACCACATGTAGTCGGCTTTGGTGTGGTGTCGGTAGAGGCTGCAGACCTCGTGTGTCGGTCCTTATCTTTGTGCTTTTTAGACAAAACTGGAGTCAGAGTATCCGACGACATAATATAGTTAAATGTTTTGCCAAAATAATGCTGGGTGAACTCTGCCTGTCCCTTAATGGTGCGTTTGTTGAATGTAGCACAAAAGCAACAGACCGAGACGTCGTGATCTGGGCCTAAACAAGGAATACAGAGGGAATGGAAATCCTTATGCGGTATTTGCTTCCCACAAGAAATACAATTATTAACTTTGTCTGACATTGGTCTGAGGCAAGAAAAGTTTCCTCAATGGGGTACTTAGCTTTCAAGAAGACTTCGGTTTCAAAATTTTCATAATTTCAGGAGCTGGCCGACCGGCACTTGCGAACTGCTTCTGCTTCGGGCACCGTGCGGCAAGAAAGACTAAAGAAAATGGCTTCGGCTGGTTCCTTTATACCCCTGTCGCACTGACGTCAGGGAAGAAGCAATGACAACCGACGCCGGACCTAGACTTTGGAATTCGGCCACCCGAGGACCCGCCTGACGGCAGGAGAACCCATCTGTTATGACTGCAGCTGTATGCACGATGAACATCAGTACTTTACTTGAACTGTAGAGGTAACGTCCACAGGATGGGAATACTTTAAGTTAGGAATCTATCACTCCAGCGAGTCAATTTTAATAGTGCATATTTAGGCCCCTAATTCTGCTGTGGCCACTGGCTTTGCAAAGAAGTAGGAGGTCAACTAGGATTGGCTCTTTCATGGCTCAAAAAGTGGACACAGGTCACCTCAGAGCAGCTGGAATGGTATTGAGTATAAGGAGAGCCAAGCTAATCTGTTGAGCTAGTTAAAGGCTTTAAGACCTTTCATTTTATTATTAGAACTCTTTGTGGCCTTTCCAGTTGAACAATATGCTTGGATTTGTACATACCAAAGGTCTGATAAGGGAAGAATACAGTGATAGGATTATGTCTTTAGATCTTGAAGCTATTTCCTTGGAAATTAACTGGGCCAGATAGAAGGATTTCCTAACTGTGGTGAAAACACAATGGCAGAATGAGGGAGAGTTATCTACTTAAGTATCTACTTAAGTATCCAGATCTCTTATGAACATGTCCGGCAGGAAGCGAGAGCCATTTATAACATATATGGTAGAAGCTGCTTTTTTGCCACATGTTGTTACTCTGTACTATTTTACAGTTAGCTTAAGACTGATTTTGATAAACTAGGCATGTGCATATGGATGTGCTGATGTAGATGCAAAGAATAATGGAATTTAGTGCATCTTAACAATTTGCACATGTACAGGCAACAGTTGTGTGACCTTGCAACACACACACTTCAACACACAGTTCTTCAAATACCAGTGCAGCTACAGTATAGAATTGATCGATGCAATTTGTCAAGCCACCTACAGTAAATTTAAGCATACTCTTAACATTGATCATCAAATGCCTGTCACAATAACATGTCCCTAATGATGCTGAAAATAACTATGGGACATGTTTCTCAAACATTCACTGGATGATGTTGTGTCTTTAATGACTTACTCAGAGATACATGACCAATGTAAGTGACATGTCCCAAAACTACCTAAGGAAGAGTGGTTAGACCTAAGGAAGAGTGGTTAGACAGACACAGACATGCAGACACACAGATACACACACAGACTCACACTCACACTGAGACACACAGAGAGACATGGTACCTAACAGTTGAACAGAGTACAATATTTCAGACATTATAGATGTTTCACTGACTGTGACACAACAGCCCCACAAGAATGCATGGATATGCAAACACTATTTAATGTGTCAATATGCACCACATATATCATCCTGCTATAAAACAGTATATGTTCTTCTATGACAGAGAGTGCATATGTGTGTGCATTTGTGGGCCTACACAAGCCTAGCCATAACAATTCCCTGGATATTTCTTCCCACAATATTTCTCTGGACCCCTGTCTAGCAGGGCGACTGACGTGATTCCCGGGGGGAATTTCCTATCTCACATCCAATCGTCAAGGTTCCTTTTGAACAGGGCCAAGGAGGTGCTCTGCTTGACATGTATGGGCAGTCTAGTCCAGAGTATTGGTAGTCTCTGGGTCAGGAACCTATCCCTCCAGCATGTTTTGTTCATTGTGGTGAAAATGTTTAGATCCCTGGAGCGTGTGGCTCTGAAGGATTGGGATTTCTTTAAGTGGAGTATGTCCAACAGCTCAGGGTTTGACATGGCCTTGTATGTTAAGTAGAGATCACCTTGGAGTAGACGATATGCCACACAGTATATTTTTTAGATGGTCAGCATGGGGCATCTGCTTTAGGCCTGTGATTCTTTTAGTGAGGTATTTCTGTGGCCTTTCCAGCTGTTGCAGATGTCTTGTGAGGTACATACCAAATGGGGCATTGTACTCTATAATGGATCTAATGTGGGATGAGTACAGTGGGACAATGACCTCCTTTTTTCTGGATGAAAAGCCCTTAGTGATGAGGTGTGCCACACAGAAGGATTTCCTGACTGTTGTGGTGATGTGGTTATCAAAGGTGAGACCACTGTCCACCTGTGTCCTTAGGTCTTGCATTACACTTTTGGTGTTTAGTGTACTGCCACCTATGTGGTAATTCATGTGTATATGGTTTTGCCCAAAGGGGGTAACTATACATTTCTTGGAATTAAGCTGGAACCCATGGCTCTGACACCAAGCATCTGTTTCTGTAAGGCTCTTTTGTAGACTATCCACATCAGTTGGGGATTCAATAATGGCTCCCAGTTTGCAGTCATCTGTGAACTTTGTTAGCCAGAGTCCATTAGTGTTGGCCTGTACTTCAGAGAAGTAGATGCCTAACAAGTGCAGTCCCAGGACTGAACATTGAGGTACTCCACTTGTCACTTGTCTGGAGCTGGATTTGGAGTCGGCTACTTTTACAGTCTGCATTATGTCAGTAAGCCAGTTGGCAACCCATCAAGTGATGTAGGGATTTATGCCCAGCTTAGTAAGTTTATCTATGATTCCAGAGTGGGGGATGGTGTAGAAGGCCTTGGCGAGGTCCAGATAGGCTTTGTGAACCACCTTACCCTCGTCCACAGCTCTGGAGACTGATTCAAAGAAATCAATCAGGTTCAGGAGACAAGATCGGCCCTTCATGAACCCAAGCTGGGTGGGGTCCAGTGTTTGAAGGTTGCCAATGTCTTTGTTTATAAGTTCCATGATAATGTGTTCCATGCCCTTGCAGATCAGGCTTGTCAGACTGATGGGACAGTAGTTCCCAGGATCCAAGGTGGATTTCCCCCCTTGTGGAGTGGGATAACTGTAGCTGTGCACCACTCAGTGGGCATGATACCTGAGGTGAGGCTATGATTAAACATGACACTTAGGTGAGGTGCCAGTTCATTTTGTAGTTCATGTAATACACAGCCCGGGATGTCATCTGGTCCCATGGATCCTGTATTCCTAGCTTTGGAGAGTGCAGTTAATACCTGTGTGGTCATGATTACCATAATTTGGCAATCTTTAGGTATTGAGATGGGCCCTTTAGGGGATGAGAGGGGGGTGAAGTTGGCACTAAGTCGATCTGCCAGGATATTGGCAATATCCTTGTGATCAGTATATTTAATGCCATTCTGTTGTAGCTCAGAACATATATGAGCATTGCCATTTAGATTCTTGGCATAACTATAGAATGCCTTGTGGTTGTCTTTGGAATATTTGGCAATTTTATTTTTGTAACTAGCTTTGGATGATTTTATGAGAGATCTCAGCTTCTTACTGATGCTGGTAAGGGAGTTTTTTGCACCCTGGGATTTTCCTCTTTTCTGCAAAAGTTTCTTTCTTCTGTTGTATAGTTTGTTTATGACAGGGGACCACCAGATTGGCTTCCTTTTTTTGGAGGAGAGTGTCTTGGTTCTATTCGGGATGGCACGATTCATGCACGAGTGGATGTGCTCATACTGTGCCTTAGTGTAGGATTCAGCAGTCAAACTTTCAGCTCCCATTTGCATGTATGTCATGAAGTTTGCCACTTCTGACTTGAGTAGCATGAAGTTGGCTTGGAGAAGTTTTTTACAGAGGTTTCCTTACTGGGGGTGGGGGGTGGGATGTGGATGTCAAGGGTGATTTGCTTATGGTCAGACCTGACCAATGAGGAGGTGACCACTGGTGTGGAGCATCTATCTCCCATGCTTAAAAACCTCAGCTTTGGCCGGCTAAGAACTTGGTTATATTCAACTGGACGTATAAGAGAATTTAAGTACCTTTATCTGCACTTTTTTAAAAAAAAAATACAGTATTTAATTTGATTTAAACTGTGTTGAAGGAATATTTAACTGAAGTGGCAGTTATTTTGCTCTTCAGTAACTTGAACTGAAGCTAGTGTTGCTGAATTTTGTTATTTGCTAGTAATTACAGGTGTGGGGGTAGCCACATTCTTTGATTTCCTGTCCTTGCCTATTTAAATGGTGCATTGTAAAATATTTTCTGCTTAAAAACCTCAGCTTTGGCCGGCTAAGAACTTGGTTATTTTCAACTGGACGTATAAGAGAATTTAAGTACCTTTATCTGCACTTTTTAAAAAAAAAATACAGTATTTAATTTGATTTAAACTGTGTTGAAGGAATATTTAACTGAAGTGGCAGTTATTCTGCTCTTCAGTAACTTGAACTGAAGCTAGTGTTGCTGAATTTTGTTATTTGCTAGTAATTACAGGTGTGGGGGTAGCCACATTCTTTGATTTCCTGTCCTTGCCTATTTAAATGGTGCATTGTGAAATATTTTCTGCTTAAAAACCTCAGCTTTGGCCGGCTAAGAACTTGGTTATATTCAACTGGACGTATAAGAGAATTTAAGTACCTTTATCTGCACTTTTTTTAAAAAAAAAATACAGTATTTAATTTGATTTAAACTGTGTTGAAGGAATATTTAACTGAAGTGGCAGTTAGTGGCCTTGAAACTGCCCGCCCCCCAGCCTGCCTCTGGGCCCATCTCATTTGCTCACTCAACTGAGTGCAGTGAGATCATATTCTGATTTCAGGCACTCCTACTGTGTACAAAGAGAGCATCTGGGAAACAGACAAAAAAAAATTAAGCTTATTTCCTGCCTTTCCTGTTAAGTGGTATAGACTATTTGTAGGCTTCTGAGCCCCCAAGCCCTTCTGTGTTTGAGGGAAGCCTTCTAGCTTGTTTTTTTTTCTTATAACTAGCCAGTTTTCTAGTTTCAGCACTCAAATCTGTTTCTTTGATCTCAGCACTTGTTCAGATAAAAAAAAAAAAAAAAAAAAAATTCATCTGCTTTTACTGTACTTGTGTTTCTACCTACTTCATTTTACTTTTGCATCATCTTAAAAATACTCAATTGTATTTATTACTGCTTGGTGTAACTCATTCTAAGCCTTTTGGTTTAAACACTTGGGCTTCGGACCAGTTGTTTTGCACTGAGAGGGTTTGTGGTCTGCACTGTTGTGGCAGAACAGGTAGCTTACATCCTTCTAGGTTGGGAACTGCTGATTGAGGGCTCAGTGTCTGTTATTCTAAAAGTGTATTAATTCTGGTTTAAGCACTTGGGCTTTCAGGCCAGTTATTTTACATTAAGAGGGTTCGTGGTCTGCACTCTTGTGGGAGGAGAGGCTGGACTCTGCCCTTCTGAGCTGGGAATTTCTGGTTAAAGGCTTATAGTGCATGCATATCTGAACTGCTTCTTATTGAAGTTGGTGTGCCTTGTTTGCTGTGGCATAGACTGGATTCGGGCCTGCTGGATCTAGCTTTGTTTGTGTAACTTGAGCACTAATCCAGACATTCTCTAAAGTATTCAATTGTATTTATTACTGCTTGGTAGTAACTTGATTAAAGTGTAGCTATCATTCTAAGTCTTTTGGATTAAGCACTTGGGCTTCAGACCAGTTGTTTTACATTAGGAAGGTTTGTGGCAAGCACTGTGGTGGCAGGACAGGTAGCTTTCATCCTTCTAAGTTGGGAACTGCTGATTGAGAGCCCAGTGTCCAAGTGTATTAGTTCTGGTTTAGGCACTTGGGCTTCAGGCCAGTTATTTTACATTAAGAAGGTTCATGGTCTGCACTCTTGTGGGAGAAGAGGCTGGACTCTGCCCTTCTGAGCTTGGAATTTCTGGTTAAAGGTTTATAGTGCCTGAATATTTGAACTGTATCTTACTGAAATTGGTACACCTTGTTTGCTCTAGCATAGACTAGATCCAGGCCTGCTGAATCTAGCTTTGTTTATATGCTTGTTGTTTGTCTGCTTGTTATTTCCCTGGAAGCTAATTCCACCTAATACGCAGCTTCTCAGTGCTTCTGTGGATCACTAGTGATATCTGCATTGCTTACTGTACTTATTTCCTTGTTTCACTTGAAAGAAAGTTACTGTTTGTCATTTTAGCATTTAGTTACTTGTAACACATTGCACTCAAGTTACCTGGCACTTGCTCACTAAAGCAATTATATAAGTCAGCACTAAAAATTAAAAGCACTACACCCTCACTCCCTACTGGCCCTTGTTTTCAATTATTAAGGAATTCCCAATATTATTCTAGCATGTCCAAAGGTCAGTTGTCAATCTCCTCTCTGGTCCAGCTGGTGAATCTGGGAATCTTGAGGCAATGTTATAACTGCCTCATGTACACAGACAACCCTCTCCTCCTCCCACATAACACAAATACTTGCAAGAGATGCAGCTATTTAGCCAAACTGGAGGCTGAGCTCTCTCAACTCAGGACTAGCAAGACCAGACAGGAGGAGAAGGCAACTACACACACCACAAAACCAGCCTCACACAATGCTACCACACCACTGAATCAAACACATAAACACACAAAGACATACTCGGAGGCTCTGAGTAAAATTTACCTAAACAGCAGAGGCCTCCAAAGCAGACACCCAAACAACTGCTACCTCAAGACACCCCACAAGCAACACATAAACCACAAAAGCAGTGTGCAAAGCAGTCACAGCCCTTAAGGCCAAATACAACACCAAACATACTTGTCATAGGTGACTCCATAGTCAGACACACTGACTTCCCACTCACCAGGCTGAACAAGGAGAGGGTCACAGTAAGCTGCCTATCGGGCGCTAGAATCCACCACATAACACAAGCACTCAGGTCACTCCACGGCAAGTACAAATATGACACAGTCATTGTCCATGCTGGTGTGAACAACCTGAGATGTACCTCCCTGGACTACATGAAAAGAGACATAGAGGAGCTCTCTGATTATGTAGCCCAGGCAGGTATGACCCTGACCAGTATCCTTCCTTCACCAAGAATGATGCCACAATATAGAGACAAGATGATCAGCTTTAACAATTGGCTTAATGTCTGGTGTCATTCAAAGGGGATCCAGTGTCTGTCTGCCTGGGATGACATGCTTGACAAGCCACGCTGCTTCGCGAGGGACGGCTTGCACCTGTCACCCCTGGGATTCCGGATATTGGCTAAGGCTCTTGCCACCCCTATAGTGCCTTTTTTAGGCAAGGCTCAAATTCTAAACCTACCACCCTAGAAAACAAAAATGGGAAGAAACTGAGGGTAATGCTGCTCAATGCCAGAAGTCTAAATCTCAAAATGCACGCACTCGAGGCCCTTCTCAGTATGGAGAACATCTATGTCTGTGCTGTAACTTAAACCTGGTTCAAGGCTCCTGAGAGCACCCTGGCACTATTAGGTTTTACCTCATATCATGTGTTCCAGCCCCAAAACCCGGACCACACCACAAAAGGAGGGGGTGTATCCATATTCATAAACGATACCCACACCTCCAGGTTGGTGGCAACGCATGAAGCTTTGGAAACCATCCAGGTGTAACTAACCATAGGCAAAACTGCTCTACAAATTGTAGCATGCTACAGGCCACCCTCTCAAACTCAGGAACCCCACACAGCCTTCCTGAAGACACTGGAGGTTATAAATGTATCTCCAAACACCATCATATTGGGTGACTTCAACTACCCAAATATAGACTGGGAACATTACTCAAGCCCTAACTTTCTAGCCCAACGGTTCCTGGAGTTCATAAATTCAAATGCCATGGAACAGCTAGTCACTGTTCCCATGAGAGGAGAAAATATACTAGATCTCATTATCACAAACATGGGGACAAAATGCTCCACACGGAAGTATATCCCTCATTGGTGAGATCTGATCATAAACTAATCTCACTGGAAATCCACATCCCGCCCCCACCCCAAACAAAAAAACCACAGTGAAGAACTTCTCTAAAGCAAACTTCACACTACTCAAGACTGGTGTGGTATCCTTCAAGGCCCCTGAGCCAGTGGAAACCACAACCCAAGCTGCGGAAGCCCTTACAAATGCCTTCTATGAACACCTCCAGGACTGCATGGATCAGGCAATCCCAAATAAAACCAAGACTCTTTCCACAAAGGGCAAACGTCCAGTCTGGTGGACCCCAGCCATTAACAAACTTTAGAATAAGAGGAGAAAGCTATTACATGATAGAACAAAATCCATAAAAGGGAAGTCACCCTGATCATTATTAGTAAAAAAATATGAGCACTCACAAAATCAACTAAGGCCAATTTTGAGAGAAAAATTGCCATGGATTCAAAGGACAATCATAAGGCCTTTTTCAGCTATGTTAGGAACCTGGGTGGAAACTCCCAGATATGCTCAGAATTAGTCCAAAATGATACAAAAATCACTGAACCCACAGACATTGCCAACATACTGGCAGACAGGTTCAGTGCAAACTTCACCCCTCTCCCCTAAAGGAGAGATAACTATCCCAGTGGAGTGTAGCCTCCCAGACATCTCAAATGCAGGTGAAAGCTGCTCTCTCTAAAGCTAAAAACACAGCATCAATGGGACTGGATGGTGTCCCCGGCTGTGTGCTACATGAGCTAAATGAGGAATTAAACCCGCACATAAGGCAGCTGTTTAATCTCAGCCTTACCACAGGATACGTGCCCAAGGAGTGGCGTACGGCAACTGTGGTCCCACTCCACAAAGGCGGTGCCTCTACGGACCCTGGTAATTACCGCCCCATAAGCTTAACAAGTCTAGTCTGCAAAGCTATGGAGAGGATCATAATGGAGCTCATAAACAAAGATATAGGGGACTTGCAGACATTGGACCCGACCCAGTTTGGCTTCGTCAAGGGAAGATCATGCCTATTGAACTTGGTTGACTTCTTCGAAACAGTCACCAAGGCCATTGATGAGGGAAAGGCAGTCCATACAGCCTACCTTGACCTTGCAAAGGCTTTCAACACAATACCCCACTCGGGTATTGTAGAAAAACTTACCAGCTTAAATGTAAACCCATATGTCACAAGATGGGTTGCAAACTGGCTTAAGGACAGAACCCACAGGGTTAGAGTTGCTGGCGCTATGTCAGACTCCAAGCTGGTCACAAGTGGTGTCTCACAGGGCTCGGTCCTTGGCACCCTATTGTTCGGCATCTACTTCTCAGAAGTACAGGCTAACATGGGAGGACTTTGGCTGACAAAGTTTGCAGGCGACTGCAAACTGGGCCATAGTGGAAAGTGCATCGGACACGGATATCCTTCAGAAGGGACTCACGGAAACAGATAGCTGGTGCCAGAGCCATGGCCTGAAGTTAAACGCCAAAAATGTATAGTCATACCCTTCGGGAAAAACAAGGTAACCCCAAGCTACCATATAGGTGGCAATCCACTAAGCACAGAAGAGGTTATCAGGGACCTGGGGACCCAGGTTGACAGTGGCCTTTCTTTTGACACTCACGTTGCTAAAGTGGTTAGAAAGACCTTCTACATTGCCCACCTGATCATGAAGGGATTCACATACAGATCTAGTGAGGTCATTGTTCCCCTGTACTCTTCACTTATCAGACCAATGATCGAGTACAATGCCCCATTCGGGATGTATCTCACCCGACATCTGCAGCAATTGGAGAGACCCCAAAAGTTCCTCACCAAAAGGATAAAGGGACTCCAAAATCTGTCATATGCTGCCAGATTGAAGAAACTCCAGCTCTATTCAGTCGCATACCGTCTGCTCAGAGGTGACATTTGCCTGACATACAAGGCCATGTCCAACCCAGAATTAATGGACATGCTCCACCTCAAAAATCCAAATCCACCAAAACCACTAGAGCAAACGACTTAAACCTTAGCATGGACATAAATAGGATGTGCTGGAGGGATAGATTTATCACTCAGAGACTCCTATGCTGTGGAATAAAATCCCGGTCCATGTGAGGAAGAGCACCTCGCTGGCTCTGTTCAAGAGAAATCTTGACCTGTGGATGGGAGATCGTAGATTTACCCCGGGAATCATCTCTGTGTCACTGCTGGACAGAGGCACAACAAACTAATGGGCACAGTATTTTTTCATATAAGGGGTGGCGTAAGCCACAAAAATTTGGGCTAGGCTTATAAATGCCTTAGGGCAGATAGCCTAGTATAAACCTATGAACCTATGAACCTATGTTGGTAATGACCAGGTCTAGGATACTGGAGCCCCTGGTGGGACAATGGATTAGTTGATGCAGGGTGTTGGAATTTATGAATTCCAAGAACCATTGGGAAAAGGTGTTAGTACCCGAGTAATTTTCCCAGTTAATGGTAAGGTAGTTGAAATCACCCAGTATAAGGGTGTTTGATTGTATCTTAATATTTTCCAGTATGTTTAGAAAGGTGTAGTGAGAATCTTGGGGCATGGTGGGGGATCTGTAGCAAGCTACAGTTTGGATTGCAGTCTTACCTAGTGTTAGTTGCACCTGGAGAATTTCAGATGCATTGTGTTGGGCAACTAGCCTGGAGATGTGAATATCCTTGGTGAATATGGACACTCCTCCACCTTTAGTGTTTTGGTCTTGGTTTGGTGGCCGAAAAGTGTGGTAAGAGTTCTAGCCTGGTATCGTAGGGGTGTTCTCTGGAGCCTTGAACCAGGTCTCAGTTACTGCACAGATATCGATGTTCTCTATTTTTAGGGGTACCTCGAGAGAGTGCATTTTGAGGTTTAAACTTCTAGCACTGAGTAGCATTACCTTCAGATTTTGCATGCTTGTATCTGTTATGGTGGTGGTTTTGTCCTTTGAACCTTGCCTAAAAAAGGCACTATAGGGGTGGCAAGAGCTTTAGCCAGTAACCTGAATCCCAGGGGTGACAGGTGCAGACCATCTCTGGCAAAGCATCGTGGTTTGTCGATCATGTCATCCCAGGCAGACAGATACTGGATCCCCTTTGAATGACACCAGAAGCTTAGCCAATTATTGAATTCAATCCTTTTGTCCTTATACTGTGGTATCATTCTGGGCATAGGCAGGATGCTATTCAGGGCTAGGGTCATACCTTCCTGGGCCACATGATCTGAGAGCACTTCCATGTCTCTTTTCATGTAGTCCAGGGAGGTACATCTCAAGTCATTCACTCCAACATGGACAATGACAGAGTCATATTTGTACTTGCTGTGGAGTGACCTGAGTGCATGCATTATGTGACCGATCCTGGCACCCGACAGGCAGCTGATTGTAATTTTCTCCTTGTTCAGCCTGGTGAGTGAGACATCAGTGTGCCTGACTATAAAGTCACCTATGACTAAAGTGTTGGGTACGTTGTTTTGCCTTAGGGGCTGTTGTTAGGTTGCACACTCGTGTTGTGAGCTATGTGTCACTTTGGTTGTGAGTGGCGTTTGTTTGCGTTTCAGCTTCAGAGGTCCTTGTTGCTTGGGCAGGTTAATGTTAAGGGCCTCCACATATGTGGGTTTAGTGTTGCTATGTGTGGGTGTTGATGGTGTGGGTTTTGACGGGTTATGTGTTGCTTGAGGTGTAGTGCAAGTGTTAACCTTCTCCTCTTGACTGTCTAGCACAATCTTGGCTGGAGAAAGCTTTGCTTCCAGTTTGGCTATGTAAGTGCATCTCTCGCAGGTTGTAGTGTTGGGTGGTAGGAGGAGAGGGTTGTCTGTGTACATGAGGCAGTTGCTGCATTGCCCCAGTATGCCCAGATTCACCAGGTGGACAGGAGAAATCACCGGAAGCTGACCCTTGGACATGCCTATTTAGGTGCTTTTTGTAAAGTACAAGAGCTGTTTTCCCTTACCTTTGCAAGGTACTTTGCAATTATAGACTGTTTAGTGCCTATGATTAATTTCTCCTTATTAACAAGGAGAGTTGAGTGCTTGTATCAGTTTAAGGCTTCCTAGTGCTTTCCAGCAGGTTCTAGAGCAAGTGCTAGTCACAGGGGTTCCGATTTTAGTGTTACTACTGAGAAACCAGCTAGTTCTAAGGGAAAATTTGAAGAACAGACATTCTGGCACCTGGAATAGTTTAACTGTGTGTGTGTGCAGGTGCATGTGAGTGTACATTTTACCATTTGGCAAACAGTAAGTCATGGAATGCATTCTTCTGATCCCAACTCCTCAAAATGAGCAGTCGTTGAATGTTTTTACATTTATCCTATGACACTGAAGTAATGTCAATGCTTTTTTCACTTTTGCACAATGTTTCTCTTTTCCCCATGGATGTTCAACCATGGAGTTAGTGCATTTAACCAAGGAGGCGTGCGTGCGTGCGTGTGTGTGCGTGCGTGCGTGCGTGTGTGTGCGTGCATGTGTGTGTGTGTGTGTGTGTGTGTGTGTGTGTGTGTGTGTGTGTGTGTGTGTGTGTGTGCACTTGCATGTGCGTGTATGAGCATATGTTTGTTCAAATGCAAACTCTTAGCAGTGGTTACCCAATTTATTTAGCAAGCTTTCTGTTGATGTTTTGATTGAGAGGCTTTTAATGAGGGTCAAAAGAAACAATAATAATTTTAGGAGCATATGTTTCCCCTCCAGCTAGACTGATGCCACAAGTTCTATTAAATTTTATTTGGGTTAAGATGCTCTGAGAAAAGAAAGAAGCCTACATGCCTCACAAAGATGTGCGTTTTTTAATGTATATTCTAACTACTGTTTTGGAGTGATGACATTCTGATATGATTTTGTCTAAAAGGATTAAAATAAACTACACTGATTGGGTGACTGTAATTTTTGCACTGACCAAACATACAGAGAAAAATAATGGTGCATGGAAACTGTGTATTGCATGAGCGTTTTATGAAAAAAAGCCTTTAAACTGTAGTGACTTTGTTGGGTTCCACAAAGCACCATGCTATGGTAAACATCTTTGATTTTTGTGGGTGTTGGCTGCTGATACACACAGATTAGAGCTAACAAGACTTTGCAACAGAATAATTACATTCTCTTTAAAGGCTTGACAGTTGAGTAGAAGATGTAGAAGTGTGAGAGCTTCATAATATTTTGAGAAAGTGGTGCACATTTCAAAGATAATTACTAATACATATATAAGATGCCAAGAAAGTGATTAGCAATAGGGTTTGACTGGTGAACAGATTGATTATAACAGCTACAATGAATATGCTGGCCCCAGCAGCCCTGCAGCAGGTGTTGTCACTGCCATAGTACACCGGAAGCATCAAGGTCAATACAGAACATGCTGTGCATTTGTTTAAGCAAGCAAGAGCAAACTGGACTGGTATAGAATAACTGGCACTACTCTGAGATGGTTATGAGAGGAATACAGGGAAAGAAACATTCCAGAGGGCTGATGGGGACACTACAGGAATCCACAAAGCCCCTGCAATGAAGATTCTTCATCACTTTCTTAACATCATGATGCAACATTCCCAGGAGCAGACTTATATCTGGATCATCCATGCTGAATGGACATCAGGGATGATGTAACAGAGGCCACTGGTTACACCGACATTAACATTCATGTATATAGCAGAGATAATGTACCTGAGTCCCACCTGTAGAAATCACTATGGATTCCACTACATAATTAAGTAGATTGCCTGTGGCCAATACAGACAGGATACAGGATTGTTGTGCACAGAAACTATCTAGGCAGATGTTATAACACTCATCTGTGACATGCATTATATCCATAGCATGTCATAGATACTGATTATATCCCACATGTACACCTTTTAGGTAATACAGGATGCCCATTGAAGCCATAGGTACTAACACCTATTCAAGACTGTACAACATATGAGGAGGATGCATAGAATAGATCCCCGTGTGACACATGGATAATTAATATGCATGTTCTTGTAAACCCTACAATGCATTTTCATTCTCTCAGTAATTTCTGTGGTGCACTTCAGTACAGTTCTGAGAAAATCTGCTATACTGCATACTCTAGAACAAAGCTATACTGTCCTTTGTAAACATGCCAGCAAATCAAGAAGGCAAACTTTGGTAATACCAGTTTCAATTACCACCACAATAACAACCAGACCTGCTGTAGTGGAAGCTACACAACTACAGGCCAAGACAATGTGTGAATAAACATCTTTGGCTGACAATATTGTGGAAAATAGCAGACTCACATGTAAAATTGCCACACATCAGATAAGGTGTGATCATAATTTCCACAACATACTACCAGGACAGCCTTCATAATATTGCACAACTATCATTAACACTTTACATAGAACATGTCAGCTCTGTGCATTATGAGCATGATGCTCCAAATGTCCTGTGGCTGAGATGCAGTGACAGCCATACATTCAGTAATGTAATGTCACACTCGAGTCACTGGCTGAGGAAACAATACTGTCATGTGATGTGCACACAAAACTGGTTGGAGTGCACAATGCTCCACCCTTACTGCATGGAGAAAATCTCATTACACTGTGTGATTCCTTCTATGGTCATGCAAGTTGTGTGACCTGCAAAAGGTGATGTATGCACTGAGGCAAAGAACTGCACTGTGGGTGCTGCATCATCTTCCATGGCATGCATAAGTATGAGGCCAATGGGGCTCACTGCAACAGCCTTATGGTCAAAATCATGTGTCAAACTGACAAAGCAATACATATCATGGCACAAATTCATTGTAGCAGTCATCTTCCTCCACATCTTGTTGATCACAACCATCTGTGTTGATACATATGGCCATCCATTGCAACATGTGGTCATACAAAGTCCAGTATATAACTACCACTGTATCCCTATAGAGCAGCCACAGTCCAAGACTGTGCTGCCACAGTGTTCTTTATAATGTTGGCATGTTGTACCAGGATCTCAACAACAACCATGGTTGCATCATCCACAATAATATGCTTTTCCTACTCTAATGATACTACAGCAACAGGCACATATGAACTGGAGCATCATTAACTACATTCACTGGGAGGGGATACCACCAAGACAGGAGGCCTGCTACCCATGTGTGACAACAGCATTCACCAACATCTCTGCAGGTTGCTGGACAATGTCTCTGGCACTGACACTTTTGCTTGTCAATTATGCAGTGTCACAGCACTTGTTATGATACGCAAAAGTGATACTGTCAGAACCATGCATGCCAGTTGTACTGGCCCGATGAATGAAGAGATGGCACCAGCAAAACATGCCACAAACCCAGCCTGTTTCACCTCATCTGTAAAGCTTATCTCCCTGAAGCATCTGGATGCAGCTAGCTGTAAGAGCTGTTCATTTCCTAGACAGATGATATAAATACAAACAACTTCCAGTTTTACTACTCCAGCGATATTCGTGCTTTGTTATATGTGCTATGAAGTCTGTAAAAGATAAGCAAATACTAGAATTAAAGGGATCTAACTAGGTTTTGGTATGCATGTATATGTAATGTACAATTCGCCATAGCTGTTGCCTTTGAATTGTGGACCCCATCTTTGTATATAGATGAGACATAGACATATCACTGGAAATGCTGGGCACCAAGCAGTCCCTACTGACTGCTGTAGTCCACTATGACATTTGTCTTACGATGCTGGGTGCCTTGCAGCTAACACATATTTGTGAACCTGTGTCCACTGTTCTGTAGTTCCAACAGATGCATTGCCGGTAATGGTGGTTAGCATGCAGGCAGAAAATACCCAGGCACTCACTAAGCTGTGGTCTGCATATACGGACATCAAGCAGGCACTACCATATGTGAATTAGATGTCTGTTTCCATCATGCTGAAGTCCATATGGGCACCCTGATAAAGGTGTTGGCATGTTTGAGCCACTACATATGTATATGCCCATGCCCACTATATTAATATCTCTATAAACACATCACTGACAATGTTGAATGCCATGCAGGCAGTAGACATCTGGATAGTGATGTTCAGCATACTATAGTCCCCACAGGCACTCGACTGGCAATAATGGATGCCCTGTTGGTATCAAATGTGTAGATACATGCACCTTCCACACTTTAGTCCACATGGGCATGATACTAATGACAGTGGGCACCATGAAGACTTAGATGAACCACCAGTGACACTGAATACCATGTAGACAGTATATGCATGTAATGCATAAATACCATACGTGAGGTATCTGACTATGGATGTGCTTATTCCATTCCAGTCACAGTGTCACTTTAATGTGTGCCTTCTGTGCCATTAACATTTTTTGTCACAACATTCATTTGGTATGACACGTACTGTTCTCTGTCAGCTAGGCTTATATAGTATGATAATGCTGGCATATTACAGCATATCAATCCACTGTGGCATCACCTCTGTTCTCTAGGGGTGTTAATATTCATATTGCTGTCTGACAGCATTCACATTCTGTGTACACAACTGCAGTATGGCCTCACTGCATATGTTAGCTCTTCAAATGCTTTCTGCTACTTTAGGAATATAATATTCTCTATGACTGTTGTTATTCTCCTTAAGGATTTGCATTCAAAATCCCATTCTTTCCTTATTTCTTAAATTCCCCCTTGATTTATCATCATCCTTTTCTACTTTGAATTATAGCTTTCTGCCTGTGTTATGTATATGAGCCTTAACTGTGTAGCTCTAAAGTATCCCGTCAAATCAGGTAATCCTAAACAACCTTGTTCTATTGGAAGGATCAGCTTATCCCACTTGCCCCTTGCCTTCTTCCCTCCTGATAAATTCCTTTTTCGTTTTATTAATTATTGTCCAAAACTCTCTCTCTCTCTGGTTGATAAAAATATTCTTGACCTGTATATAAAAGTAAAGGGACTAAAAACATTTTCACTGACTGTATCTCGCTATCCACATCCATAAACAAGAGCTTCTAGTTTCTTAGTTTTTGTATTATTTTTTGTTTAGTCTCTTCCTACATATCCTTAACTGTCATAACAGAATCCTTTTAATCCATACTCCTAAATACTTCATTTTATCGTGTCCCCATAAATATGGGTATTGCTAGACTAATTCATGTGTGGGTACTTAGTTTACAGCTGCAGCCTTTGTTTAATCTTCATTACTTATATAGGTTCATAGGTTCATAGGTAAGTACTAGGCTATCTGCCCGAGGGCATCTATAAGCCTAGCCAGAATGTGTTGGCTTTTGCCACCTCCTTAGATTAGTTCCCTGTGCCTTGGTCCAGTAGAGCCATTAGTTCCCTGTGCCTCTGTCCAGCAGAGCCACTGTAGTGATTCCTGGGGTAATTTTCTGCTTCCCATCCACTTGTCAAGGTTTCTCTTGAAGAGTGTTAGTGTGGGGCTCTGCCTAAGGTAGATTGGAATCCTGTTCCAAAGCATGGGGAGTCTCTAGGACAGGAATCTATCCCTCCAGCATGTCCTATTTATTGTTGTGGTGAGGTTTAGATCCCTAGAGCGTGTGGCTCTTGGGGATTTGCTTTTTTTTTTAGGTGGAGCATGTCCATCAATTCTGGGTTGGACATGGCCTTGTATGTCAGGCAGAGATCACCTCAGAGTAAGCGGTATGCAACCGAGTACAGCTGTAGTTTCTTCAGTCGGGCTGCATAGGACATATGTTTGAGGCCAGTAATCCTCTTGGTGAGGTACTTCTGTGGTCTTTCCAGCTGTTGCAGGTGTCTTGTAAGGTACATCCCAAATGGGGCGTTGTACTCTATGATGGGTCTGATGAGTAATGAGTAGAGGGGCACAATAACCTCTTTTGTTCTAGATGCGAACCCTTTTGTGATTAGGTGGGCCACATAGAAGGATTTTCTAACCACCTTGGCAATATGATTATCAAAGGAGAGATTACTATCTACTTGGGCCCGCAGATCCCTTATTACATTTTCTGTATTTAGGGGACTACCATGTATGTGGTAGTTCGCGGGTACTTTGTTTTTTCCATAGGGGATGACTATGCACTTTTTGGCATTTAGCTTGAGGCCATGATTTTGACACCAGGTATCCGTCTCGGTGAGACTCTTCTGGAGGATGTCTGTATCAGCTGGAGAGTCAATTATGGCCCCCAGTTTGCAGTCGTCTGTGAACTTGGTCAGCCATAGTCCTCCTGTGTTTGCTTGTACCTCTGAGAAGTATATACCGAACAGGAGGGGTCCCAGGACTGACCCCTGGGGGACACCACTTGTAACTGGTTTAGAGTCTGACCTAGAGACTGCAACTCTCACCATGTGGGTTCTATCCGTGAGCCAACTGGCAACCCATCTCGTGACATAGGGGTTTATGATCAGGCTGGTGAGCTTGTCTATAATACCAGAATGGGGAATGGTGTCAAAAGCCTTTGCGAGGTCTAGGTAGGTTGTGTGGACCTCCTTTCCCTCGTCTAAATCCTTAGTAACTGTCTCAAAGAAGTCCACCAGGTTTAGGAGGCATGATCTACCCTTAACAAAGCCAAACTGGGTAGGGTCCAATGTTTGAAGGTTCCCAATGTCTCTGTTAATGAATTCCATGATGATGTGCTCCATAGCCTTGCAGACCAGGCTAGTCAGGCTTATAGGGTGATAGTTCCTGGGGTCTGTTGTGGCTACACCTTTGTGGAGCAGGATAACTGTTGCTGTGCGCCATTCTATGGGTACATAGCCTGAAGAGAAGTTGAGTTTGAACAGTGTGTTTAGGTGAGGGGTTAGTTCATTTTGGAGCTCATGTAAGACACAGCCTGGGACACTGTCTGGTCCCATTGAAGCTGTATTTCTGGCTTTGGATAGGGCTGTTTTAACCTGTGTGTCAGTGATTGCCGGGGCACTACATTCTTCTGGTATGGTTATGGGCCCTTTAGGGGGGTGAAGTTTGCACTAAATCTGTCTGCCAGAATGTTGGCAATATCAGTCGGTTCAGTGTATTTTGTGCCATTCTGCACTAACACAGAGCAGATCTGAGAGTTTCCACTTAGGTTCTTGACATAGCTAAAGAACACTTTGTGGTTATCTTTGGAGTCCTTGACAATATTTCTTTCGAAGGTAGCCTTGGATGATTTTATGAGGGATCGTAGTTTCTTAGTAATACTGATCAGGGATGTCTTTCCTTCTTGGGATTTTACTATTTTCTGTACTAGTTTCCTCCTTCTATTGTATAGCTTGTTTATGGCAGGGGTCCACCAGACTGGTTTCCTTTTCTTGGAGCAGTGAGTCTTGGTCTTGCTTGGGATAGCACAATCCATGCATTCTTGCAGGTGCTCATAGAGTGACTTCATAAGGGATTCAGCAGCTTGGACAGTGTTGTCATTTAGCATGGGGGCTGTGAACCTTTCCACCTCGGTCTCAAGTACCAAGAAGTTTGCTTTTGAAACGTTTTTTTCATGGTGGTTTCCTTGATTGGGGGTGGGGGCAGAATGTGGATATCCAGAGTGATTAGTCTATGGTCTGATCTAACCAGTGAGGGTTTGACCTCCGGTGGAGAACACTGGTCGCCCATGTTGGTGATGACCAGGTCCAATATGTTGTCACCTCTGGTGGGGGTGTTGACCAGTTGATCCAGGGAGTTTGAGTTTATAAATTCTAGGAAGCATTGGGTAAGGGAGTTAGTACTTCAGGAGTTCTCCCAGTTAATGTTTGGGTAATTGAAATCACCCAATATTAGGGCATTTTGGTAAGACCTTCATATTTTCCAGTGTCTCCAGAAATGCGGAATGAGGGTCCTGGGTCATAGTGGGTGATCTGTAGCAGGCTACAATTTGAATTGCAGTTTTGCCCGTTGTTAGTTGCACATGGATGATCTCTGATGCATATATCCCGAAAAGACTTGAAACTTCCAAAACATATTCTACAACACTAAGATGTCCTTTTCTGTTTTTTATCAAGCACAAAATAATATTGTCTGCAAGTAAAGCTAACTTTTCTTGATTACCATACCAATTATATCCTTGAATTTTTGAGTCCCTTATTATGCGTTGACAGTAGCTCTAAATATAAAACAAATAACAAAGGGGAAAGAAGATACCCCTGCCTGATTACTTTGTTTAGGCACAACTTATCAGAGAGGAACCCTACCACTTTAATTTTCCCTGTGATCCTTCATATATACTCCTAATTCACATTATTACTGTTATCAGGGAATGTAAATACTTCTATTGCCTTACTCATAAAATTCCAGCTTACTCTGTCGAATGTTTTCTCTGCGTTATGACCCACCAGCAACAGTGGTATTTTCTCATGTGTTGCTTTCTTCTGGATCTTATTAATGTTGTCAAATGTTTGCCTCCCCTACACAAAACTACATTGATCCATATGCATCACCTTAGTGCAGATGTTGAGCATGTATACATTGCCATGTATTATGCATTTGTGCAGAAATTGACATATGATCATCTGTTTGGCTATAGAACAGTGGTCTGATTTTGAATATGTGCTGCCTGTTTTGGATGTTGTGTGAGTCTCAACTACCTATCCTAATTGGATGTTGTGTGAGTCTCCATTACCTGTCCTAATCATAAAGTTGTGTCTCCCACTATTTTTGCCCATCACATCACTAGAAGGCAGAGGTGGTTGTCCTTTGGCTGGAGTTTAGTGCAGATGTTCAGCAGCTCATCTGGCCCTTCAGGAAGAGTCCCCTTTTACTTAATATAACATTCTCCAAAGTTGCAAAAACTTGGGGGAAATTTTCAAGCTTCATCAAAACAGCCTGTTGATGCAGCAGAATTCCACAGGCAATGCATTTTTCTTTGCACTTAAGCTAGTCACTATGGTTGACTGCCGAACTATTTTGGAAATCAGGAGCAAGTCTAAATCCTTGCTAAGCTGAGTTTTGTTGAAGTAGTTTGTATGAGCCATATGTTTGCCCCACCAAGGTATTCACCTAGCTTTGGGATATTATGCTATTCTATTTTATTTCATTTTTAACCTTCTCTGGTGCCTGCCCTTGAAGATCTGGAACGTAAATGCAATTTTATCAGTTTAATCTGATTCCAGTCATTTACCTAGTTTATTCCGTTATCACCAAAAAACTCGAAGATGAATGCAGAAAACCATGGAATTGAACTATGGATGAACCAAGAAAAAGCTTTTGTCTCACCATACACTTGAAGAAGTCTCATGTTAGAAAGTGCAATGGTCAGGCAAAAGCAATAACTGATTACATTTTTTTTAATTTCTTTTCAGCAGTGGTTCATCCATTGTTGTTTTCTGTTTTTCTGCAGTCATTGGCAAGTTTTTGCACTGCATTTTCATTTTCTGAAGATCTGCAGACATTTGTTGCAGCTAGTTTTATTTTATTATCTTCAGTTCATTATGTTTTGTTCTTGTTCAGGTTATTCGTTTGGCCCTTTTCCATGGCATAAAGTGTGCAAAGAACATTTTCCATGGCCTACTTTGACTTTCTCACACTATCTTTGGGGATTCATTTCAACTCTTTTAATTAATTATTAAACTTCTGGTCTCCTGCTGCCAGGTGAATGTTCAATCTCCCACTGGTCAGTTCTGCCTCTGTTGTATCAGGAATTCGGTCAATTTACAATTGGTAAAACTCACTGATCAATTCTAATGTAATGGTTAGGTGCCTTTTGTTATGGTAATTGTGCTTTTAGTTTAAATTTAGCCTTTTTCTGCTTTGTATTTTTATCTGAATAATTCTGAGAATATGGATGAAGACACTAACCTTCTGTTGTGGAATTAAAGGCTGCACATTTGCTCATCCACCTTTCTTGGACATGTGTTTTGTTTTTAAAATATTGACGAATGCTCACAAGCATATGTATTCTACAATTGCTTATTTCATTCTTTCAGAGCTGTGTTATAGTCTAGTCAAATCACTGGTGTATATACTGATTGTGCCTGTGAATACCACTGATGGCTGGGTTTTCATTAGCAAATGTGTCTGCAGAAAGGGTATCTATCATGCCATGAATGTTGACCAGCGGAAAGCTAATTCCCTGATCACAGTTTTCAAAATACAAAAGTCCTGGAATGTTTTTGTGTTAAATGCGTGCACTACAAAATTTTATTTTATTTGACATTTGTTTACTAGGAAAGTCCAACTGGGCATAAACCCATTTTCAGCAAAGACCCAGGAAGAAAAGCTCCACAAATAAAAGCAGAATTGCAAACACATAAATTAAAATAGAGCGACATTACATGAATATAAAGTAAAGAAAAACACAGAAGCATAGCAATATACTTAGATACAAAAATACTAAAATATTTTCAGTGCAAACAAGATACCTCATTGATGTTCATAGTTAAACAATGAATCGACATTTGGAATTGCAGTTGTTAGTGTATCTCACTTTAAAATGTACCTGAGGAATAGAGTGAACAAGGATGATCTAGGAGAGATACTAACACAGGAGAGAAAGAAAGAGAGAGAAAGAGGTGTATGGTAGATAGGAATTACAGGGGAACTAGGTGAGTGTAGAGAAAAGGAAGAGTAGAGATGAGGTAGAATAATAGGTGTTAGGAGTTAAGAGTAAGAAGTTTAGAAGGTTGGGGTGAGCAGATATTACTATGGTAGCAGTATTAGGATAGAAAAATGGAAACAAGTAATGTGAGCTAGCCAGGGGTAGAGCATGGGAACAGCCACTTGTTCAATAAATGGCTTTTGAGTATTTTCTTAAAGTGGGCAAGGTTAATTGTGGTTCTAATAGTTAGAGGGAGTACAGTCCAGATTTTGGCTATTTGATATGAGTAAAGATAGTTGCCAGCACTGTTATTAGATATGGATATTTGAAGGCGAGATTTATTAGAGATCATAACACACGGTTATTGGAATAAAGTGGTAGAATGTTTTGGAGAGCAGGCATTTTTCAGGATGGTATATTAGTCTATGAGCCATTGTGAGCTGGGTATAAGATAAGAAATTATGTAGTTCTAACCAGGTGAGTTGTTTTAGAGCTAAACAGTGATAGGCTATGTATGGAGAGTTCGTTGCAAATTTGGCTATTTTGTTGTAGCAAGCTTCGAGTTTTCCTAGATTTGTTTTCTTTAAATTGATAAATATCGGTGAGGCATAAAAAAGTGTTGAGAGCAGGTGGGTTGTAGCAATTGCCACTTTTGTAGAGCTTGTTAGGAATGCTTTGCTTCTACATAGGGGACCTAATTTTATATGTACTTTCTTTATAGCGTGGGAAATATGAATGTCAAATTTCATGTTGTTGTCAATTATGACACCTAGGAGTTTTGTTTGGGATACTGTAGTTATAATGGTGTTATTTATGGAATTGATATAAAAATCAGGAGGAGGATCTATGGTTTTGGTGGGTTGAAAGAGCACAAGTTTGGTTTTGGATGGATTAAGAGTTAATAATGAATCAGAGAGCCAAGATTCCACTGCAGACAAAGAGTGTTGTGTTATATTTTTAAGTTATTGTAGGTTGGGAGCAGCACAGATAAGAGTAGAATAATCTGCATACTGGACAAGGGAGGCAAGGTGAGTAGCAGTGTGAAGGTTATTAGTAAAGACACTGAAGAGAAGGGGACCTAGGACAGATCCCTGTGGGACCCCCAAGTTAACATGCAGTAGAAGAGAGAGGTTTTCCTGCTATTTAACAGCTTGCTGTCAACCAGTTAGATAGCTATGGAACCAAGCAAAGAAAGGGTGGATAAGTTTTAGGTGAAAGAGCACTATTAGTAATTTCTGGTGAGAGACAGTGGCAAAAGCTTTAGACAGATTGATGTAGACAGAAGATACTAGTTTACCTTCATTTCTACATTGATTGATGGTATTGGTAAGTCTTAGGAGTGCAGCAGTGGTGCTATGGTTGGGTCAAAGTCCATGCTGGGAGTCAGCTAGTAGGTTATTGGATAACAGATAGTGTAAAAGCTGTGAGTGAATGCATTTTTCTAATATTTTGGATAGTGGAGATAAAGTAGCTATAGGCCTATAATTAGAGAGCTCAGCTGAGTTATCCTTTGTATATTGGGATTATGTATGAGATTTTCCAAATAAGTGGAACTTGGTGTTCTGAAATTGAGTGATTAATGAGAATGGAAATAGGGTAGGAGATGGCATCAGCTGCAATTTTATGATATTCTGTTGGTAAGCTGCCGGCTGCTATGGTTGTAGGTTTAAGGTTTCTAAACAATTTTTTATGGTATTGGAGCAGGATTAAAGCATGCGGTGTTGTTATAGTCATTGGATGTTAAATGAATGGTTAGAGGAGTGGACCAGTTGTTTTTGGAGAGTGATAGTATGGTTTCTGTCAATTATTTGTTAAATTGTGTTGCAGTATTATCTAGATTATTAGGGGAAGATGAGGTCGGTGACAATTCTTGCTCAGAGTGGAGGAGTTTTTTAATTGCTGACCAGAATTTTTGTGGGTTGTTCTGATGTTTTAGATGAATGTCAGTGTAGTAGTTATTTTGTCTTGTTTAATTTGCTCTTTGGCTAAGTTTCTAAGTAGTTGGAATGATTCACAGTTTATTTGGTATCTGTTTGTATGCCATTGATCCCAGGCTTTATCCCTGAGTTTAAGAGGCACTCTTGTTTCATTAGTTAGCCATGGGGCATAATTTGACTTTATTCTTATTGTTCTAGGTGGTGCTAGCTTGTTTGGTATGTTGGGAAATGTGGAGTTTAAATGGTCTGTGGCTACATCTAGGGGTAAGGTCTTTAGATGGGTCCAGTTACAGAGTTGGAGGGTAGGCATGAAGGTTTGGATATTAAAGTTTTTTTGTTTTGGACTTGTCTATAGATAGTATGTTTGAGTGGGTCAATACGTCATTGAGGATGTCAGAGAGGCAGTCAGACGTTTGAGAGTTTGTTAGTTAGGGTCTAGTTTAGGATAGTCTGCCTTTTGGAGGTTTTGTCTACTCTGGTTGCTGTTTGAATAAGTTGGGTGAAGCCATGAAGGTTGATGAAGTTAGTAGGGTTTTTCAAATTACAGGTAAACCAGTCAGTGTTGAAGTCCCCCATTATAATAGTTTCGTAAGGAAGAGTTAAGAATGTCCAGTGAAGGATGTCTTTAATTGTGGCAAGGATATTTCCTGGAGGAATATAGGTATCTATAATTATTAAATATTTATTGGAGTTGATTTTGAGTTTACTAAATAGTATCTCAGATTTATTGAAATCTAGGTTCTTTTGTTTTAGACTTTCTAGTATGTGGTTGTTTTTAAATATAATGGCTATTCCGCTGTCACGTTTGTTTTTCTAACTTATGTATGTTGCAGCCTGGGAGAATTATGTCATTATATTTTTTTATTTCTGGCCTCAGCCAGGTTTCTGTTAACATAACAACATCAGGTGAGTAGAGTGAGAGAGTGGCATGGAGATCATGAACTTTGCTGACTACACTTCTGAGATTCATGTTTAAGAGAACTAGATTAGATCCTTTCTGGGCTACATTTAATATACTCTGGGGCTGTACTGTTGATGGGTTAGGGGTTCTATAAGGTTGATTTTAGGGCCAGGGTTTGGATGAATATCACTACTAAGTTTAAGTTGAGATGTTATGTGTATAAATGAGTTAAAGAGCTTAGTTATGAATTTATCATACTTGAGAGAGATGTGAGGTGTAGTGTCTCTAGGGAGGAGAGTGTATGTTACCTGATCTCGGTATGCAGTATTGTAAAGTTCGGGTGATATCACGAGGTTAATGGGTTTTGTTTGTAGTAGATAGGGGAATGGGATACTAAAGGAAAAAAAAGAAATTGTTATTTGAGTATGATAGGAAGTTAAAAGGGCAGCTAGTTAAAGAATTATGAGAGAAGTTGTGTATAACAGCAGCATTTTGTGTTTGAGGTTTGGGGAAGATGCAATAGCAATTATTATTAGGAAGTGAGAAGCTATATGTAGAGGAAATAGCTTACTTTACTTATCTTCTGTGTAATTCAGAAACACTATGTGGTGTAGTGGTGGATAACGGATGTTATATAATGGGAGAGGAGGGTGCAGTGGAAGGATCTGAGAATAGTGAGTGGGCAGGTAGCGGTTGGATATATTTGACAGTGAATAGTGAAGTACTGGCTTTTGACTGGTTGTAGTTAAGTAGTGGGAGACGCTAGCTAGAAATAAGTTTAGTTATATTGGGGGTAGAGTACGTGAGCAGAGTGAGCCCAAGTGGAGCAAGAGTGAACAGAGCAGGTAGACCCTGGCCACACCAAATAGCAAAAAACTATCTGAAAACAGGTAAGTGCCAGAAATTCACCAAAATCAAATGCACTCTGCTGCACTATTTAAAGGACTGTTATACAGTATTGTTTTAAACATGGCATGTATAAACAGAAATATAGGTATTAAGTATGTTGTGGAGAGCAGAATGGAATATAACTGATTTATTCAGCTTACTTTGCACACTTTAAAAGGGAATCTAGCAACTAATGTCTCTGTGAGTATGCACGCCACTTCCAAATTTAAAATTAATGCAGAGAATAAATGTACATTAAGAGCAGGGTTTCCATAACAAATATGACCTACATTTCACTGCTAGGGTGCTCTATCCCTTAATATGTGTCTTGTGGGTCCTGTAGATGCACGCAGAGGGAGATTTCAGCAAGTTTTAACTCCAGCTTGAGGGAGGGGAACACTCACAAAGTGCATCTAGCTGTTAAGGGAAATTTCACTGCTTGGATGCTCTGTCATTTAATATTTGTCTTATGATTTGATTCCACTTGTGTGAGCCAACTGCATACGTTTATAGGTTCATAGGTACTTACAAGGCTATTGATTTGTGAGTATGTTTAGAAGCATAGCCATATATTTCTATAAAGTTTTTAGCCCTTATATTTTCAGAATGAATAACCCAGAGATGAGTAGAACATTTATATTGCAGGGTGTTTCTCTTTCTTTCCAGTTGTGCAAATGTGGAATTAATATATATAAGTAACAATGAGATTAAAAGGGTTTGGCCCCTGCAAACAATACGCTGTTGATGATGTCAGTCAGAGGTTCAGTATATATGCTTGTCGTGTGATGAGTTTGACTTATCCAGTTTGCTGCTGAAGAGTTTTGTAATGACCTCCCAGAGTGGACCTATGTGGACCAAGAAAGCCAACAAGTCTGGTTGTGGGGTTGGCCTATACTGACATACTCAGTTGTTCAGCCCAGGCAAAGATTACATTTTTTTATTTTTTTACCCCACCTCAATAATATTGTAGGAAAACATAGGACTGCACTTATGAATGAGACACTGGTCTTCTTGACTTTTTATGAATAATAATCTTTCTTAGCTGTGTAGCGAACATCAGCATTCTTCTGCAAATTAGTGTAAATCAGATTTAAATTGCTTGAAATGTTCATTAAAATACTGGTAATAGATATTAAACATACACACACACACACACACACACACACACACACACACACACACACACACACACACACACACACACACACACACACACACACACACACACACACACACACACACACACACACATTTATTTTTATATTTACCAAATTGTGTCAAATAAATAGATGTCGAATTTATCCTAAATTGACTGTCAGTGGGTTTTATATATATATATATATATATATATATATATCGAGTTTATAAATAGACGTATATTGTATTTCTGTATGACAGAGCATATCATCATTTTCTGCATTTATATATAGTTATACTACATGTCTCCTCTTGTAAATTACCACCTGTATATAATGAACGTTTGCCTTTGTATATTGTGTATATTGTGTTTATATGTAATATCTTGCCTGTTTGTCTCGGGTTGTAACTGAAAAGGGTTATTGCACCAGCCCACCTACCCAGTTAACAAATTAAAATAAGTAAATAAAATATGCTGGGATATTTTGATATGAATCTTTATTATTGTTAAGTGCCATGGTATTTTTTCATGATGGGGAGAGAATAGTTTGTAACAGATGGGCTAAGGAGGGACCTTTTTCAAGTTTTGTCCTGGGATGTAAATTTCTTAGACATGGCCCTGTTCAGTATAGTTGTGTAAGGCTATTAACCGCACAGTTTAAAGTTGTCTGTTACATTTTCATTGTTTTATCTCTTGCATCATGTTAATTTCCCTTCTTGTTTTTGTTACACTCTGACAGCCTCCTTCCTTCCTTCATGTTGTTGGCACACACCGTAACTTCCCTTTTTTAAATGGAGTTCATGTACATTACAGCTTGTTACATACTAATGAAAATGGTTTGTTTTTTTATACTTAGGACTAATCACGATAGTGCTGTCCCATGATAGTGCACAGAAAGGTAAGACTTTATGGACGTATTACTCACCTTTTTAACTAGATAAAAAAATTAACTGTAAATGTCTCTGCTTGCTAAAATCCATTTCCTTTTTTCCTTAACTGAAAATGTCTTCACATATTTGATTATATAGCAGATCTTGAGAAAGCTGAGGACTGCTGAATAGATTTGTTGATAGTATGTTTCACTTTTGTACATTGGCCTTAATTTTCTAAAGCAGTGCCTAATTTGTGTGCATAGTTTACTGCTTCTAGAATAAATTATGGATTTACTTTGCCGTTCACATGACACAGAAAAAGTCTTGAAATAACGCCTCACTTTTCATCTGACTTGCTTTTCTTCTCTGAGTGTTTAGTTCTGAGTGCCACAAATCCAAGCCATATTGTTATCTGATATGATTGTTTAGGATGTAACATGTTAAAACAGATGACAATTAAGCATGATATCTGCACAATGCTGCTTTCCCCACAGGTTATTTTTAACTCAGTACCTGCATACTGATTTCATACCTGCCCAGTCCATGTCAAAATTAAATATTTCCTCCTGCTGCCAGTACATAAATTAGAAAGTGCTGTTGAAAAATGGTCTAAGTACAGACTTTCACAAGAAAGTGAAGATGTAGAAAGCTTGAAGTCTGTAAGGCAATAAACAAGAGGCAGTGTAACTTCACAGTACAAATATGTCAGATAATTCTAACAGAATGCCACACGTCGTAGAGGGGGAATGGGCTGTGAATGTTGTTTATTATGGTGACATATCGCTGTTTGATGTGAACAATTCATATATTATACATGCTTGGGGGGATATTCTTTGTTCGAGGTTCCGCATCTCTGTGGAAAACATAAATTACTCACACCCACCTATGGTATATAGCTATTATGCAATTACCATTACTTTTTATTTTTGTTCTTGCTATTTTTTTATAATTTTGTTTTATGTAGTAGTATTAGTTAAATGCATTTGTCTGCTGGTTTATGACCTAACAACATTTATAAACTTAAATATGATTTTAGCTTCTGAACTACACTGGCAGGAATTTCTATAGTCAAGGAACTTATGAGCCACTCCCCGCCGCAATGGAAACTTCTAGGTGCTTGTGAGGAACTAATTCCAAGATGACTACCAAGTAGGAGTTGCCTTGAGTTGCTGTTCAGTGGATTATCAGGGAAATGTAAAAATAACTGAAAAAGCAAGCAGTCCACTTCCACATTACTCTTTGAAGGATTATTAACAAGATTTAACAAAAGAAAAAAAATAGTACCAGTGGAAAGTTTGTTACTGATTTTCCATGTATAATCGATAATTGTGACTGCATTTTCCTGTAATTACAGCACTTTTAATCTTTGCTGTATTTGATGCACTATAAATAAAACCTGTACTGCTCTACTGCTGCCCTAAGTACTTATTACACTGCATCAGACACTTGTTGTTATTTCTAAATTATGTGGTCTTACACTCGGGCTCCAAATCAGCCATTTTACATTGAGAAGGCTTTTTTCTGCACTCTTGTGGCAGAAGTGTGCTGATGTAAACCTTTCTGAGTTGAGGATTGTTGAGTTATTGTGTGCTTTCCTGACTGGTAGTTAGCTTAAAACCTGTTCCTTTTTGCCTGTATATAAGCCTAGCCTTTGCATGGGTTTCAGCTTAATTGCTCAGAACTGCTTGTTGTTTGGTGACTATTCCAGAGAGCTTCAGTGAATCTCCTTACAGCTAAGGTAATCTTCTGCTAAAAAGATGAAAATATGTATTATTTTGCACTTCTATTGATAATTGTGATTGCATTTCATTAGTTTCCTGTGATATTTGCTGTACTTACTGCACTTTAAAAAAATGTACTGTTCTAATGCTGCTTTCAGTACTTACTGCACTGCATCAGATAGTCAGGGCTGTTGCATGTAGATTGTGTGGTCTTCTTACATTTGGGGTCCAAACAAGCCACTTTATATTAAGAAAGTTTTTTTCTGCACTCTTGTGGCAGAAGTGTGCTGATCTAAACTTAACTGAGTTGGCAATTGCTGGTGGAAGGCTTATCGTGTGCTTTCCTGACTGGTAGTTAGCTTAAAACCTATTCCTTTATGCCTGTATGTAAGCCTCACATTTGCACAAAACAGAGGTATTCACTAGCAAGTTAACAGAAACTCACAGGCCTCCCAGTTGGTGCCGTCAGAAACCACATATACACACAACAAAGCAAATAACGACCACAACACATAATAATACACACAGGGGAGGGACTGGCATAATGGTTAAGGTCTTTACCTTTCATATAGAAATTACAGGGTTTGATTCTGACTGGGGTAGGAATTATTTGCTAGGCTTGTAATAGTCTGCAGATTGATAGCCTACAGTAGAATTTACCTTTGAACTAGTGTCTCAACAAACAAGCCAATAAGATAAAACACCACAAAACCTAACATACTGGTCATAGAAGACTCCATAGTGAGATACATGGATGTCTTCCCCACCAGGCTGGATAAGGGGAAAGTTATGGTTAGCTGCCTGTCAGGTGCCAGGATCCTTCGGATCACACAAGCACTCAAGTCACTCAGCCACAAGTACCCGTATGACTCTGTCGTAGTTCAAGTGGGTGTGAATGATCTGATACATACCTCCCTAGACTATGTGAAGAGATACATGACTGAGCTGTCAGATTATGTGTCACAGGCAGGTATGAGCCTAGCCTTAAGCAGCATTCTGCGTTCACCAAGGATGATGCCACAATCCAAACAAAAAATGATGGAATTTAACAACTAGCTTAACTTTTGGTATCAGTCCAAGGGGATTCAATATTTTTCAGCCTGAGAGGACATGATCGACAGGCCACACTGTTTTGCCAGAGATGTTCTGCACCTGTCTCCTCTAGTCTTTCGGATATAGGCAAAGGCTTTAGTCAACCCTATAGTGTCTTTTTTAGGCATTGTCAAAGTAACCAACCTCCCAGTGTAACAAAATCTTCTCTTGATAAGCTCAAGGTATTGCTGCTCAATGCTAAACAAGAAAATGCACTCCCTAGAAGCACTCCTTACCTTGGAAAATGTTTATGTCTGTGCAGTCACTGAAACATGGTTCAAAGCCATGGAAACCACTCCGGCCATGCAAGGCTACAACACCTTCCATATATTCAGACCACCAACTGAACAAGAAAGAACCAAAGGAGGAAGTGTATCCATCTTCATAAAGGATAAGTACACCTTAAGACTGGTCAAACAGTACAACTCTCTTGAGCTGCTCCATGTCCAACTAACCACAGGTAAAATCCCCTACCACATCATCGCTAGATGTATGGAACCCCACCGTGAACCTGGAAAAACATATCGCATACATAGACTTACTGCAGTCACGCACTATTCAGCCCAATACCTTACTCATGGGCTATTTTTAACTATCCTACCATTAAATAGGAAACACAACCTACTATCATGCAGGCTCAGAGGTTCTTGGACTTTAATGCAAATGATCTGGAACAGCTGGTCAGCACACCCACAAGGGAATCAAATCTCCTGGACATAGTACTTTACCAATAACATGTCGGAGCATTGCCCCCCCCCCCATGTATTGTCCTGTTTGGTAAGGTCAGACCTCAAAGGGATCTCCCCTGAAATAAATATAATTGATTTATCCCATCAAGCTCAAAATCACTAAATAATTTCTCCAAGACAATTTATCTCCTACTAAGCAATGGCACAAATTTCAAAGCACCCCTCATGCAGTTGTATAGAATCAGCGGTACCAGATCGGATTAAACCCAGGTCTTGCCAGAAAATCAAGCCTCCCTGATGGACCCCTGGTGCAAACAGGTTATACAACAAAAGAAAGAAAGTAATGTCCAAAAAGTGGGAATGGTCTCAGCAGAAGAAGAAATCCCTCACTAGTCTAAACAAACAAATTAGAGATCTGGTCAAGACCTTAAAAGCAAATTTTGAAGCAAAAATAGCCTCCCTAACCAAGGAAAATCACAAAGCACTTTTTAACTACATCCGAAGCCTTAATGGGAATACCCAGATGTGTCCTGAGCTGGTTGTGGATGGCACCGCTCATACTCAACTGGAGGAAATAGTCAAGCTGCTATCTGACAGATTTCGATTAAACTTCACTCCCCTTCTCCCCACCTGTCAATCCTCAAAGTATTCCTGCACCATCCCACAGCCGATTATCTCAAAACAGCAGAACATCTATGTGCTCTCTAAGGCTAAAAACATGGCATCAATGGGCCCTGACAACATCCCAGGTTGCCTTTTAAATAACTTAAAACATGAGCTAGCAGACTCACTTGGATCCCTATTTAATCACAGCCTACAGACTGACTATGTTCCAACAGAATGGAGGTCAGCAATAGTTATCCCTTCTGCACAAGAGGGGACCATCAACCAATCCATGATAGACCCAAAAGCCTGACTAGCCCATTCTGTAAGGCCATGGAAGGAATCATCATGGACGTTATCAACAAGGGCATAGATAACCTGCAGACTGTGGACCTAATCCAGTTTGCATTTGTTAAGGGTAGATCATGTCTGTTAAATCTGGTTGAGAAGGTCACCAAGGTCATGGATGAGGGAAAGAATGTGCATAACACCTACCTTGACCTGGCCAAGGCATTTGGCACAAGTCCTCACTCAGATAGTCTAGAGAAGCTCTCTCAACTGAACATAGACTCCTGCATCACTAGGTGGGTAGCCAAATGGTTCACCAAATGGGCACATACTGCCAAAGGGGGTGAATTCACCTCTAGCAAGAGACCATTCAATAGCGGCGTGCCACAGGGTTCTGTACTAGGCCCTGTCCTGTTCAGCATTTATCACCCAGAAGTCAAGACAAATGTAGATGGCCTTTGGCTGACCAAGATTGCAGTTGACTGCCACCTGGGGCCAATTACCGAATCCACAAATGATACTGACATACTGCAGAAAGGATTAACACAGACAAATACGTAAGTGGTGCCATTTCTATGGATTGAAACTAAATCCAAAAAAATACAGTTATTCCTTTTGGAAAGCAAATACCGCAGCTAATTACAATATAGACAGCAGCCCCCTAAGGTGCAGTGGTAAATGATCTGGATACTCAGGTTGATAGTAATCTGAACTTTGACCACCATGTGTCGACAGTGGTGAGAAAGTCCTTCTATTTGGCAAATCTCATAAGTAAGAGAATGGCATCCAGATCAAAGAACATTATAATTCCATTATATTTGACCCTCATTAGAATAATAATCAAGTACAATGCACCCTTTTGCATATACCTCACCAGACATCTGCAACAGCTAGAGCAACTCCAAATGTTTCTCACTAGGAAGATACAGAGTATAAAAAACAAGTCCTACACAGAAAGACTGAAAGTCCTATCACTGTATTCTGTCTCCTGCAGACTACTAAGGGGAGATCTGTGTCTGGCCTACAGGGCAGTCTCTGATCTAGGCCTGATGGAAATGTTACACATTCATAAATCAAACTGCATGAGGGTGACTCATTCCAGGGATCTTAACCTAGTCTCTGACATAAATAAATCATGTTGGAGAGATAGATACGTCTCTCAGAGACTACTCCTTCTCTGGAACAAACTTCCCATTCTTGTGAAGCAAAGCCCTTCCCTGACCCTCTTTAAGAGCTATCTAGATCAATGGATGAGTAATCGTAAATTGGCGCTCATGTCCATCCATCATGGACAGAGGTAACTGTTACTAGATACCATAGCATAGGCTCATACCTATGTGAATTTTGTTCACCTAGGGATTTGAAAAATGAGAATTTTGGGTTAAATATGGCTAAGCTTGTAAGGGCTCTTGGGTCATTAGCCTAGTAATCTCCTACGAACCTATGAACCTATATGCCAGCAGCACTGTCTAATAAAAATTAATATTTCCAAGTTTACAAGCTATCTAGATGAAAAAATTTCAACAAATTAATTCCACTTTACAGGAATTAACAGTGAAGATGGAAGGTTTTAGTAATAAACTGGACTTTACTTAAGAGGACATGAAATACTAAATATATGGAGGGCAATTATATAATCAACTTTTCTAAAGCACTAGACTTGCAAGATGGACTTTCATTAGGTATAGTAGGTATAGAAAGGGTTCTTCAGTCATTGGGCAAACCCCCTACAAATTCAAATTATTCTTCCAGATCCATCATTGTAAAACTTATATCTTTTGTTTACAGAGAGTCGGTGTTAAATTTTTATGTTGCAAACCACCTATGAAGACTGGAAATAATGCCGTCAAACTTAACAATGACTATTCGATCAAAACTGATGAAAAAAAGAAAACCATGTTTACTACTGGCCTCCTTTAAAAAAGAATTACTCCAAAAGTCGCCTTCTGTTTCCTGCAAGACTGAAAATATTTTATACCAGAAGAAACTCTGATAATTGACACTTGAAGGAGGTCTTTCTTACATATAGAAAAATATAATTGCTAATACAAAACAATGTAAATAGAACCCTACAGCTCTCAGATGACATGGAGACAAATGTTTGGAAAAATGTGATTGTTCTTAAAAAGACAAAGGAAGGATGATCTGTATATTGTATGTTATAATTACAGACTAGGAAGGTAATGCTCTTATGTGAAGGACCTTTGTTCTCAAACTTAGCTGAGGGAAAAAGAGAACATATATATAAATTAGAAAAAATATCTTAATTTTAAGTGTTTAAAGTTTCTTAAGATGGCAATGTAATATGCTTTCTTAAAGAAAAATAAGATATTCTTTTATTATTCATTTTAATAATGTACATACAAGGATAAGTGTTTATCGTACCTGTGTTTATTTGCAATTGTTCAAATAGGATTGTTGTAGTGTAGTCTTAAGTAAATTCCATGCATACATTAGTATGCCAGTTTAGGACAGAACAGTGTTTTGCCTACAAGTGTAAACATGTCTTAGTTGACCTGTGCTGCATGGAAGCAAGTTAGTAAATGAAGTTGTAATTGGTGTGATGGAAGGGATTCACTTCCTGAAATGCCCAAATGCAAGAGAAAACAGAAAAGTAAATTAATATAATCAAACAAATGCAAGATAATAAACATCATACAAAACAGCAATAACGGTGTCTAGCATCAACGCAGCAATGTTTGCAGTGTGCCCTTGTGGTGCTTTCAGTACTGCTCATAGCTCTGTAGCAGAAATATTATGTGGTAAAGTTAAAAGCACAAAGGCATGTCTAAATTTAACTGAACACTTGCAGTTGCAAGGCTTCTATGTGCTTAAGATAACATTACTGGTCTGAGATAGCTAATGGATGAACTGTTTTGTAAGTAGTTGGTTGGCTGTGACTTCCTCTTTTAGTACCGCATAAAGCATGGATGTGTTTATATGTATATAAATATACGGATGTATTAGAAAATATTGTTATATGAATGTGTATGTATATCTGGCTATGTGACTGTATGACTAATTTTGTGTGTGTGTGTGTGTGTGTGTGTGTGTGTATACATATAGACACACTCACACACATACATATATATATATATATATATATATATATATATATATATATATATATAATATGTATGAGTTCCCTTCAGATGATCGAAGTTGCAAAACTTTGAAAATCATATGCCCGAGGACCAGGTGATTGAAGTTTTAAAACTTCTAACATTCTGAATGGTGATCACTGTACAACGCAGAATGGAACATTCACCATTCCCCTCGTTGTAGTGCAAACTCGGAGTTTGTATATTTAATTAGCAGGGGGTGTGAGGGGAGCAGGGGGGCTTCCCCCTGCAAAAACGTAAAAGAAAGCTTTTTTTGTTTTTATTTATTTATTTTTTTATTTGATGTGCAAAGTTTCAAAATAGCAGTGCATGTATTAACAGAAAGCAAGTATGTGTTAGTAGTAAATGTGAGCGGGAAATAATAACAAGAGCAGAATTATAATGAGGCTTGCAATATCTGAAATACCTCTTGTAGTCAAGGAATAAAGTGCACCTACTAATGAACGTCACATGATGCACAAGTATAAATACAATACCTTGCACTACCAAAATAAGGTGTTGGCAGCATGAACCTTAGTCAAGGAATAAAGTGCCCCTACTAATGAAAGTCACATGATGCAGAAGTATAAATACAATACCTTGCACTACCAAAATAAGGTGTGGGCAGCATGAACCTTAGTCAAGGAATAAAGTGCACCTACTAATGAAAGTCACATGATGCAGAAGTATAAATACAATACCTTGCACTACCAAAGTAAGGTGTGGGTAGCATGAACCTTAGTCAAGGAATAAAGTGCACCTACTAATGAAAGTCACATGATGCAGAAGTATAAATACAATACCTTGCACTACCAAAATAAGGTGTGGGCAGCATGAACCTTAGTCAAGGAATAAAGTGCACCTACTAATGAAAGTCACATGATGCAGAAGTATAAATACAATACCTTGCACTACCAAAGTAAGGTGTGGGCAGCATGAACCTTAGTCAAGGAATAAAGTGCACCTACTAATGAAAGTCACATGATGCAGAAGTATAAATACAATACCTTGCACTACCAAAGTAAGGTGTGGGTAGCATGAACCTTAGTCAAGGAATAAAGTGCACCTAACTAATGAAAGTCACATGATGCAGAAGTATAAATACAATACCTTGCACTACCAAAGTAAGGTGTGGGCAGCATGAACCTTAGTCAAGGAATAAAGTGCACCTACTAATGAAAGTCACATGATGCAGAAGTATAAATACCCATACCTTGCACTACCAAAGTCAGGTGTGAGCAGCATGAACCTTAGTCAAGGAATAAAGTGCACCTACTAATGAAAGTCACATGATGCAGAAGTATAAATACAATACCTTGCACTACCAAAATAAGGTGTGGGCAGCATGAACCTTAGTCAAGGAATAAAGTGCACTTACTAATGAAAGTCACATGATGCAGAAGTATAAATACAATACCTTGCACTACCAAAATAAGGTGTGGGCAGCATGAACCTTAGTCAAGGAATAAAGTGCACCTACTAATGAAAGTCACATGATGCAGAAGTATAAATACAATACCTTGCACTACCAAAATAAGGTGTGGGCAGCATGAACCTCATTGCCTGTAAAGTTCTGTATTTTCTTAACCTCAAATAAATATGTATTTGTAAAACATGAACGTTTCTTGCCTGTTTTAATATGATGGCAAGCAATTCCAGAGATTTGCTACCCTTTCAGAGAACATTTTTCTGTACTTTCTAATAGTTCTTAATAGTGTAGCCAAAATTCTGATATCTCTCTTTCTTAAACCCAGACATTCTCTACTTGCCTTGAAGGCCAGGATAAAATACTCCCAGCATGTCTGTAAGATACAGAAAAGAGATCACTATCCTTAAATCTATTTTCATAAGATTTTTCTAAGGTTAGAAATAGTATAGTAACCTTTTTTGAACACTTTCAAGTCTAGAAATCTAAGATTTCTTTTAATGGGAACTAGTGGCATTGTCAAAATTCTACTTTGGGTCTAACAAAAAACAAACAGAAACAGTTTTCCTGACCCCCAAACTCCTTGACTTAATATATTTTTGACACAACCTACTAACTAATTGCAGTCTTTTCCACTTTGCTGTATATGGTATTCAAAGGTCAGTTTTGTGCCTACCTATGCCCCCAATTCCTTAAACATCTTCCTCTCCTGAATCACCTGACCCTTGATTAAATAGTCATACTTCTGTTTACACTGCCCCTAAACTCGTAACTTTGGTTTTCCAACATTAAAGTTCATATTATTTTCTAACATTAGTGCTCATAGTATTGCTATTGTTGGCTCATATGCCTAAGTTTTATTTTTATTATTTTATTGTTCTCAAATAAAGAGAGTAAATGACATTCTAATGATACAGCCTTTTAGCATATAACATTACAGTTCTTTGCATCAATACATTTTAACATACTATAGTAATGCACTGCATCAGGTCTTTTCTTCTTCCATCCTAAGAACTATCAGTGCTCCCCAAATGTATTCACACCCCCTTTCCCCAGTATACCCCCTCACACATTTCATGTTAAATTAGAATCGGTTGTTCTTCTCAGGGCCTCAGTAGTCCTTTTCCTCATTTTGATTCATACTTTTGCTTGTACCTGACTAGCCCTTGTCAGTTCAGTCCTCCATTCCCCCAAGCTTACAATAACATATATTCCTTTTCATTCTACGATCACTACAGTATCCTCTTTTCCCCTCATCACCCTTATCCTCAAATCTCATCTTATCCTCGGCCTCCTCCCCTGTGTTTCCTTCATAAATAGCCTTTGTGCCTTTGCCATAATCTTTGCATCGATGTCATCGTGCCCCACTCCAGGTATTCTTCCATCCCCTCTTCTTTCCAGGCTTTTGCAGGAATTCTCCTTACCTCTCCAGTTAGCAGTTGTACCTCTAATCTCTTTTCTTCTCCATTCACTCCCATTCAGTAAACCTAGTAAGCAAAGCTCATGCCCTTCCAGTATCTCCTTTTCCAGCAATTTCTCACATATTGTTCTGGTTTTATTCCAAAGGGGTATCACCTCCCTATACGTCCACCACATATATATCTGGTCTTCCTTTTCCTCCCCACATCTCCAACAGGCAGTAAATGGGTGCCAGCCTTTTCAAAATACTTAACCAGAGTTCTATAACACCTATGCATCATTCTCTTATAGATATTTCCTATGTGCCCCAGTGTACCTAGTAGTTTATTCATTTTTAACACTCCTTTCCACAGCCATTCCTACTTCCAGTTCTTATCCTCTCTCCTCCAGAGTTCCATTAACTTACTAAATGCTTGTTCTTGCAGGAGTTTTCCTAAGAGCCTGTATGTTCATTATATTCATCTCTTCTTCTCTCGCTTTCATTCTAAACTGCACTGCTCTCTTCCTCTTGTCCTCTGTCCTTTCTCTGCCACCTAGCCTGGCCACCTGCTTTTTTGCATTGCTACATCAACCAGTCACCTTTTTCTCTACTTTGGCAATATGATTGTTAAAGGAGAGATTACTATCTACCTGGGTCCTCAGATCTCTTATTACCTCTTCTGTATTAAGGGGGCTGCCACCTATGTGGTAATTTCTGGGTGTTTTGTTTTTCCCAAACGGGATGACTATGCATTTTTTGGCATGTAGCTTGAGGCCATGACTTTGACATCAGGTGTCCGTCTCAGTAAGGCCCTTTTGGAGGATGTCCATGTCAGCCGGACAGTCAATTATGGCTCCCAGTTTGCAGTCATTGGTGAACTTGGTTAGCCATAGTCCTCCTGTGTTTACCCTTACTTCTGAGAAGTATATGCTGAATAGTAGGGATCCTAGAACCGAGCCTTATGGGACACCACTTGTGACTGGTCTAGAGTCGGACCTGGAGCCTGCTATTCTTACCGTGTGAGTTCTGTCTGTAAGCCAGTTGGCAACCCATCTCGTGACGTAGGGTTTATTTTCAGGCTGGCGAGGTTTTCTGTAATACCCGAGTGGGGAATGGTGTCTAAAGCCTTGGCGAGGTCAAGGTATGCTGTGTGAACCACCTTTCCCTCATCTATGGCCTTGGTGACTGTCTTGAAGAAGTCAACCAGGTTTAGTAGGCATGATCTGCCCTTAACTAAGCCAAACTGGGTCGGGTCAAGTGTTTGGAGGTTCCCAATGTCTTTGTTAATGAGTTCCATGATGATGCTCTCCATAGCCTTGCAGACCAGGCTAGTCAGGCTTATAGGGTAATAGTTACCAGGGTCAGTTGTGGTCCCTCCTTTGTGGAGAGGAATAACCATTGCTGTGTGCCATTCTATGGGCACATAGCCTGTGGAGAGGCTGAGGTTGAACAGCGTGTTTAGGTGGGGGTTAGTTCGTTCTGTAGTTCGTGCAAGATGCAGCCTAGGACACCATCTGGTCCCACTGATGCTATGTTTTTGGCTTTTGAAAGGGCTGTTTTCACCTGTGCATCTGTGATTTTTGGGACACTACACTTTTCCAGTATTATTGTGGGCCCTTTTGGAGGTGAGGGGGGGGGGTGAAATTTTCACTGAATCTATCTGCCAGGATGTTGGCAATATCAGTAGGTTCAGTATATTTTGTACTATTTTGCACTAGTTCAGTGCATATCTGCGATTCACCACTTAGATTCTTAACATAGCTAAAGGCGGCTTTGTGGTTATCTTTTGAATCCTTGGCTATTTTTCTTTCGAAGTTAGCCTTGGATGATTTCATAAGGGACCTCAGTTTCTTACTGATAGTGATCAGGGATGTCTTTCCTTCTTGGGATTTGCTTTTTTCTGAACTACTTTCCTCCCTCTATTGTATAGCCTGTTTATTGCAGGGGTCCACTAAACTGGTTTCCTTCTCTTAGAGGAGTGAGTCTTGGTTTTGCTAGGGATGGCATGATCCATGCATTCTTGTAGGTGCTCATAGAGTGCATTTGTAAAGGTTTCTGCATCTTGGGCAGTGTTATCCTTTAGCATTGGGGCTGTGAAACTTACCACCTAAGTACGGTGAAGTTTGCTTTAAAAAAGTTTTTTACTGTGGTTTCCTTAGTTGGGGGTGGTGGTGGGGTGTGGACATCCAGAGTTATTAGTTTATGGTCTGATCTAACCAGTGACGGGTTGACCTCTGGTGTGGAACACCTGTCGTCCATGTTGGTGATGACCAGGTTCAATATGCTTTCACCTCTGGTAGGGGAGTTTATCAGCTGATCCAGGGCATTTGAGTTGATGAATTCCAGGAAGTGCTGGGCCTGGGAATTTGTACTCGAGTAGTTTTCCCAGTGAATGGTAGGGTCATTGAAATCCCCCAATATCAGAGTGTTTGGTAGGACCTTCATGTTTTCCAGTGTCTCCAGAAAGGTGGAGTGGTGGTCCAGGGTCATGGAGGGTGATCTGTAGCAGGCCACAATTTGCATTGCAGATTTGCCTGATGTTAGTTGCACATGGATGATCGCAGAGGTATCATGCTGCACCACTAACCTGGAGGTGTAGGTATCCTTGATGAATATGGATACACCCCCTCCTTTTGTGTTTCAGTCCATGTTCTGTGGCCGAAACATGCTGTATGTGTTGTAGCCCGGTAATGCTGGGGTGATCTTTGGAGCCTTGAACCAGGTTTCAGTTATTGCACAGATGTCAATGTTCTCCATACTGAGGAGTGCTTCGAGTGCATGCATTTTAACTCCTGGCGTTGAGTAGCATAACCCTCAGTTTTTTGCTAATTGTGCTGTTTATGGAGGTGGGTTTGACTTTTGTGCCTTGCCTAAAAAAGGCACTATGGGGGCAGCCTTGGCCAGTATTCAAAAGCCTAGGGGTGACAGGTGCATGCCATCTCTTGCGAAGCAACGTGGCTTGCCAAGCATGTCGTCCTAGGCTGACAGACACTGGATCCCCTTTGAATGACACCAGAAGCTTAGCCAATTGTTGAAATTGATATTTTTTTCTTTATACTGAGGTATCATTCTTGGTGAGGCCAGAATGCTACTCAGGGTTGGGGTCATAACAGCCTGGGCTACATGATCAGAGAGCTCTTCCATGTGTCTTTTCATGTAGTCCAGGAATGTACGTCTCAGGTCATTCACAACAACATGAACAATGACAGAGTCATATTTGTACTTGTTCTGGAGTGACCTAAGTGCTTGTGTTATGTGGCGGATTCTGGCTCCTGACAGGCAGCTAACAGTAACCTTCTGCTTGTCCAGCCTAGTGAGTGGGACGTCAGCGTGCCTGACTATACAGTCACTTATTACTAGTGTGTTAGGTATGTTATTTCGCCTTAAGGGCTGTGACTGTGCGGCACACTGATTTTGTGTTTTATGTGATGGGCAATCAGTGTCAGGGTATTAGTGCTTGCTATTAGGTCTGAGCAAGTGCTGGGCTGTAAGATGCTTTTTGAGTTCTTAGGTTGAGAGTCAGACTAGTTTCAAGGGAAAAATTGAAGAGGAGACTTAGTGGAGCCAGGAATAATTTAACCGTAGCTAACCAGCACTGCCCGGTGTGCAAAACTGTGCAAATGTGTTTTTTATAGTAGGGAAACGAAAGAGATAGAAATTAGCCCAAAATGGCCAATAAACTACTAACGTCTGGGCTGGAACCACTCCTCCAGGGACAGATAGGTTGCTCAAAGCTCCCCTCTCTCACAGGTGAACATTGAAACTTCCTTCTATCCAAGTAAGGTATGGGCAACTTAGAAACTAGTATCACAGCCCTGAATTCAACACTAGCCTGAAAACTGGACTATATTATCTTAGAAAGGAGGCAAACAAGGATTTTTTGTTTTTGAAAAGATAAGGCAAAAACAGTAAACAATACACTTAAAACAGCTTTAAATGACTACAAACGATCAGAAAAGGCTATCACACTTTAGTGTGTAGTCTACAACAGTTAAACAAATTATTTAAACAAAAAACAACTTTTTAAAAGTGCAGGCAGTCAAATAAGTGCAAGCTTTTAAATCACAATAAACACTGGAAAATCTGCATTTAGGCAGAAAACAGTTAAGTACAGCAAGTAAGTACAGAAAACTGATACTTAATCACTCCAAAGTATCTCTCCTAAGCTAGAAGGCTTGTATCAGTTTAAGGCTTTCTAGTGCTACCCAGTAGGTTAGTTACAGGAAAGATGGGAAACAAGCCCAGATGTGGTCTTTTAAACCAGAAAGTTGAAAGAGATGGACAAACTCTCCATATGGTCAATAAACTACAATTTCTGGGCCAAGAACCTCTCCTCTCATGGTAGACAGGCTACTTAGTGCTTACCACTCCCACTGATAAGCCAGAAGGCTTTCCTCCAACACAGAAAGGCATGCGGGGCTCAGAAGCTTACCAACAGTCCTGGATGCAGCAACTCTGTGTCTGGACTAGGCTAGTTACAGGAAAGGTGGGAAACAAGTGCAAGTGTGGCTTTTAAACCAGAATGTTGAAAGAAATGGAAAAAAAATGCTCAAACGGCCAGTAGGTGCAATTTCTGGGCCAGGAACCACTCCTCTTGTGGTAGATAGGCTACCTAATGCTTACCACTCCCACTGATAAGCCAGAAGGCTTCCCTCCAACACAGAAAGGCTTGGTTGGCTCAGAAGCTTATTACAGGAAAGGCTGGGAACAAGTACAAATGTGGGCTTTTAAGCCAGCAAGTTGAAAGAGATGGAAAACTGCCCAAACGGCCAAATAAACTACAATTTCTGGGCCAAAACTCACTCTTCCCATGGGGGATAGGCTACCTAGTGCTTATCACTCCCACTGATAAACTAGAAGGCTTTCCTCCAACACAGAAAGGATTGGTGGCTCAGAAGCTTACTAACAATTCTGGATACAGCGTCTCTGTAACTGGACTAGCTAGTTATAGGAAAGGCAGGAAACAGGCACAAGTGCGGCTTTCAAACCAGAAAGTTGAAAGAGATGGAAAAAAACTGCTCAAACAGCCAATAGATACAATTTTGGGGCCAGGGGCTACTCCTCTTGTGGTAGATAGACTACCTGATGCTTACCACTCCCACTGATAAGCTAGAAGGATTTCCTCCAACACGGAAAGGCTTGGGGGGGCTCAGAAGCTTACAAAAAGTCCTGGATACAGCAAATCTGTACCTGGACTAGACTAGTAACAGGAAAGGCAGGAAACAAGCGCAAACACAGGCTTTTAAATCAGAAGGTTGAAAGAGAAGGAAAAGCTTCCCAAACGGCCAATAAACTATAATTTCTAGGCCAGAAACCACTCCTCCTGTGGTCGATAGGTTACCTAGTGCTTACCACTCCCACTGATAAGCTAGAAGGCTTTTCTCCAACACAGAAGGGCTTGGGGAGCTTAGAAGCTTACCAACAGTCCTGGATACAGCAAATCTGTACCTAGATTACACTAGTTTTAGCAAAGGCGGGGACCAAACGCAAAACAGGCTTTTAACCAGAAAGTAGAAAGAGATAGAAAAACTGCCTAAACAGCCAATAAACTACAATTTCTTTGTGAAAACCCACTCTTCCCATGGTAGATAGGCTACCCAGTGCTTACCACTCCCACTGATAAGCTAGAAGGCTTCCCTCCAACACAGAAAGGCTTGGGAGGCTCAGAAGCTTACCAACAGTTCTGGATACAACAAGTCTATATCTGGACTTGACTAGTTACAGGAAAGGCAGGAAACAAGCTTAGAATTTTTTTTTTTTTTTTTACAGAACCTTTCTCAACCTTTCTAATGCCCTTCTCCTTCCAGAATAATATTTCTCCTTTTAGTTCTTTTGGTATATTTTGCCACAATTCCAAGATTGCCCTAATCACCCTCGATAATAAACTGCATCTCATATTCTTAATACTTACAAACCAATCTGTCAACCCAAACTCAACATTCACTTTATTCAGTAGCTTACTCTTTCCCATTTTCTTTCTTTTTCCCACAAAGTCCCAGTCCAAGACCTCATTCACTGTACTTCATCATTTGAGACAGACTGATCTCTGTAACATATTATGTAAAATCTGTCATTCCCCATCCTCCATTCCTTTTACTTGCTACCTCCTCTGGCAATTCTCTTCCTTCTACCTCTCCTCATGAATCTGTCACATACTAATTGGACATCCCCCACTATCTTACTTGAAGGAGTAAACTGAACATGAGTTCTTTTATATATACCATGGAGAGGCATCAAGTTCAGAAGACCTCTATTCTGCCTTTCAATGTGTTGAACCTCCCTGGCCCTGCTTCCAGGTTTCTATTTGGTGTCTCCATTCATTCCAGTTCTTACTTCTTATTTCATTGACTGAAGTATATAATTTGAGTTCCAGGTATTTTTCCAACAACTGAAGTAGCAACTGTAACTCTCAGCTTTTCCGTCTCTTCTTTTCTTTATTATAATTACCATCAATTTTTGTAGATGCTGTCACAAAACTGGCTGTCTCCCAAACCGGCTAAATAGCTCCAGTATCACTGGAAGTTGGCTGGATATGTCCTCTATCAGTAACATGCAGTTGTTTGCAAATACACTTCTCCTTCTCATTTTGTCCTGTTTCAGCCAATGTTTCCTTGCTTTGTGTACTAAACACACTATAACCATTAGAAAATGTCCAGGTGATAGAGGGCATTCCTGATGTGTGCCTCGTCACAGCACTGTCTCTTCTATGAGGCCTCCCACTTATGTATAAGCCTCATTTTTGGTGCATTGTAAGAGGCCTTTAGCCCCCCAACCATTTCCTATCCCAGCGGCCTTGGTTAGTACTCTTTCCGTGAAGTTCCATGATACACAATTGATGGCATTCTGAATATCCATAAGAACAATGTTTGCTTTTTTCTGGCCATTCTGATCAACCCACTTGACAAAATTCAGTGAAATGTGCAAATGATCTGTGGGGACTCTACCACTGACATACTCCCCCTTGCTTATCCCCAACCAATTTAAAGACTAGGCTGTAGCCTTGCTGTTAAAATGCAGGTGAAAATGTTTATGTCTGCATTACATAGTGAGATAGGTCAGCATTTCTTCATACCCAACTCTTTCCATTTCTGTTTAAATAGAAGAATCACTGCGGCCTCTTTCATAGATTTTCTCACTCTCCTCTTCTCCATGATATCATTAAACCATTGAGTTATTATACCCCCTGGTTAAAATACCACTCTAAGACTACTTTCCTTCCCCCTTCCAAATGATTGATGGCCTCTATAGCCTCAACTTTACCAACTTGTCTATTCAAGGCCTCTTTCTGTCTTTTACTGAGTATGTACACATTGCAACTGGTAACAAAAGGACTCAGAGACCCTTCCCTTTTATAAAGATTACTATAAAAAAGTTTGAACTATTCCCTTATTCACTCATTTGTCAAATTCTCCCCTTTCATCCTCTACTGAACTAATCCATGCCTTCATTCATTGATCTCTGATCCTCCGCATCAGCATCCATATTTTTGTTTCCCCTTTTAGCCATTGTTTTGCTCCCATTTTAGACATGTCTGCTTTGATTGCTGATTTCTCATATTCACTTAACTTTTCCTTAATTGTTTTTCCCTATTACCCACCACTTTCCCCCCTACATTATGATCTATTTGCTACAGTTCTCTTAACCTATCTTCCAGTATCTGCATCTTCTGGGTTTTTCTTTTTCTCATCCTTCCTCTTTTCCACAATATATTCCCTCACCAGGCAGAGTTCACACATCCCACTCCTGCACTCCAAGTGATCATTCTTCATTTCTGTTCAGTTCTGTTGTTTTTCTACCCACATTCTATGTCCATTTAATGCTCCCTGTCTTAAGTCAGTGTCCCAGATTCCATTTCCAGCCCTCAGCTATCTGACTCCCTCCTTCTCAACTAATTTTAAAAGCTGCATAATCAGATAGAGTTCTCTCTGTACTATACATACTGTAGCTGAACTCTCCTCTTGGTTACATTGTCTGCCCACATTATTGCCATTACTGGATGGTGCAGTGGTGCAGCGGTTGCACTGTCACTTCACAGCAAAAGGTTCTTTGGTTTGATTCTTAGCTGGGGTGTCTTCTGTGCAGAATCTGCATGTCCTCCCTGCATTCATGTGGGTTTCTTTCTGGTGCTCCAGTTTCCTCCCACATTACAAAGACATGCATTTGGAGCATTTCTCCACAGACCACCACTGAAAATTGGCTTTGTTCCAAGTCGGACTTTCTCGGTAAACAAATGTTAAATAATAAATAAATAAACATTATGTATAACCTGCTCAACTGTTTTAGCTAGAATAAGTGAAGCCTACCTCTTCTTGTTTCATCTTTTGCCAAACATTCAAAAGCCTTGCCTGCTTCATTACATTTGCTAAGCCTTTTTGAAATTCAGTCTATGAAACTCGACTGCTTCCAGTTCCAACCTATATTAAGGGTCAAGGCATAAAAAGAAAGAACAGACACATGTCCATAAAGGGATTATAAAAAACAATCATCTTTCTATGGCCATCATTGCACTGTGGGTGATAAGAGACCAATGGTGATCTATATCCAAAGTGAAATGGCAGTTCATGGCCTAATAGCATAACTGAAGAAAAATCCTTGGGAAATTCTTGGGATGCACTAATTGGTCACACAAATTAGGTAAATATCGCTGTACATACCAGTCTAAAATAAAGGATAAAATACAGTTAACGCTTTTATTATACATCATTCATTGGCTTAGTGTTGGCATGCAATTATTTCTACTGGGCAAATGCACTGGTGGGGGGTTTCAAATCACCTAGAGGTTGTATGTTGTTTTACAATGTTAGGTTTGCAGTTATGCATATGTGGTACATTTCCCTGATATGTCCATTTTATGACCGCTTTTACTATGACCACAGCAGTGGCCCCTCTTACCATGAAACTGTAGATATACTGGCATGTGGACTGCAATGACAGATGGACTCCCCTGACATTATCATATTTTCCTTTTTTAATGACCTTTATAATATAGTACAGGCCTACTGCTCACATGCTGATATTATCAGGACTGGTGCAGGTCAATATATCATGATAGTGTTAAGGTTTAACCATAATATAATAAACTTCAATCATTGGTAGATTAAAATATAATTAACAAAAAGAGATAGCACACACGTGTGGGAGACATTACTCAGGAAGTCATGTCTCCCCAAACAAAAGAATTCATAATCTTTTTATAGGAAAACTCTAACAAAGTAGTAAACTTTGTCAATCATACCACTGCTAACAGCCAATAAAAATGCTAACTAATACAGTCCATAATGCAGTTTATTCTTCGGACCTTTACTAAATACCTAATAGAAATATGTCAAGTTTAGTAAAAATAGATTTGCATCTTGTTATCTACATTTCTAGCGTAGTACGGAATACGTTTCTTTTTACCATGTGATTTAGAAAGAATCTAGCGTAGTACGGAATAAGTTTCTTTTTATCATGTGATTTAGAAAGAACAGCAAAGAAAAAACGTCGCTGGGAACTGCTGCCGTGCAAATAAGTATAAAATATTTATTAAAACACAGAAGAAAACAGAGTTAGCGCTTTCGGGCCAAAACCCTTCATCAGACAAAGTACTCAAACAAACAGTACATTTTAAATTATTTAACAACCAATCAGTGTTCTGTAAAAAGCCCGCCTACTTCTGAGGGTTGGCTTTAGAGGTACCATATCATTGAGCCCTGGGTTAATATGGGATGTTAAATCTAGAATCCATCTGGATTCAATAGCTTCTGTTTTTAACTTAATATCACCACCTCTCCTGTTGAGAAACACATTGACAATCACCCTAAATCTAAACTGATGTGTTGGGTTATCCTTAATATGATTATATAGGGCATTATGTTCGTCACAATTCCTGATGGACGAAAGGTGCTGCAGAATCCTAACCTTGAGCATATTATTAGTTTTGCCAACATAATATCCAGAACATGATGTACAGTTTGCCAAATACACCACATTGGTAGTCCTACAGGTAGCCTTACCCTTGAATGAAAAACTCTTTCCTGTGGAGGGATGTATAAAGATTGTCTTCCTGTTGATGTAGCTACAAGCCTTACAACTCCCACAGGGAACTGTACCTATGGATCTTGGTAGGCATGTGACGTCATTGTTACCTCTGTCATAACAAAGTATGTCTTTGAGGTTCTTATTCCTCTTGTAACAGAACTGTGGAACATCCCCTACTATGTCCTTCAAGTTACTGTCACTTGTAATGATGTTCCAATTTCTCCTAATGATGTCACACACCCCTCTAATGTTGCTACCATAGGTTAACAACACTCTAGGTTTGTTACCCCTCCCCCTGTCATTATTATTTTTATTTTTATCTTGATTATTATTACTGCCCCCCAATGTTGTGGGGACATTGAGCCATGGCTTATATTTGCCCTGTCTATTCTCGCTACCTCTTTCTACTGCTGCTTCCACCAAAGCAGCAATGACGTCACGTGCCTACCAAGGTCCATAGGTACAGTTCCCTGTGGGAGTTGTAAGGCTTGTAGCTACATCAACAGGGAGACAATCTTTATACATCCCTCCACAGGAAAGAGTTTTTCATTCAAGGGTAAGGCTACCTGTAGGACTACCAATGTGGTGTATTTGGCAAACTGTACATCATGTTCTGGATATTATGTTGGCAAAACTAATAATATGCTCAAGGTTAGGATTCTGCAGCACCTTTCATCCATCAGGAATTGTGACGAACATAATGCCCTATATAATCATATTAAGGATAACCCAACACATCAGTTTAGATTTAGGGTGATTGTCAATGTGTTTCTCAACAGGAGAGGTGGTGATATTAAGTTAAAAACAGAAGCTATTGAATCCAGATGGATTCTAGATTTAACATCCCATATTAACCCAGGGCTCAATGATATGGTACCTCTAAAGCCAACCCTCAGAAGTACGCGGGCTTTTTACTGAACACTGATTGGTTGTTAAATAATTTAAAATGTACTGTTTGTTTGAGTACTTTGCCTGATGAAGGGTTTTGGCCCAAAAGCGCTAACTCTGTTTTCTTCTGTGTTTCAATAAATATTTTATACTTATTTGCACAGCAGCAGTTCCCAGTGACGTTTTTTCTTTGCTGTTTTACTTGTTTTACAGAACTGGGATTTGGCATAGCACGAGCTTATTTGGTTTTGATTTAGAAAGAATACTGCCTCAGGCTCAGGAAATGACACTTAACATTCTATACTTTTCCATGTTTCCGCGTATGCTGTTGCAACACATACACTAATCTTCTAGAACGCATGCAATTTCATTTTAACCCTTTACAATACTTTATTGTATGGCAGCTTCCTGTGTGGATTTCTCATTATTCTGCAGTCATGTATTGTATCACCTTCTCCGTTCTGCTTTTCTGACATGCTTTCTTAAGCACATGTATTTGCATTTATTATGTCCATTTCTGAGAATTCTGTTACTATGTCTATAATACAACCTGTACTGCACCCACAGCCATCAGTCCTAATTTTGCTTTCATAGCACATTGATATATATATATATATATATATATATCCATGTATAGGATTGATGTACATCAACATTGTTAACCCGTGCAAGCATGCACACAATGATTACTAAGGTGTTTGTGTATTTTCAATGTTTACTTCCGCTGCTCATGTCTAACTCAGTTCACTATCTGATCTAACATAATGTATCTGCAGAACTGTGCTGCAGCCGTGACAAGAAGCTGCTTGTTCAACACAATGACTTGGTTGCATGCCTGTGTGATATAGCATTGCTTCTTTTTGCACACACATTGCGAACAGTGGTGGCTTGGATTTGGTCATGGACACAGTGTTTATGAACCCCCAGGACACAGAAGATAAGTGGTGAAATGAATCACATTAAGTGGTCAAATATGGGAGATGATCATACATCAGACTTTGAGTAAAGTATACTAGAAACAATATTGCAACAAAATGTGAAATCAACAACTGCTCTTAAGAAAAATAATAGCTTTCCTGGATGGTGAAGTATAAAGCTAATTAAGATTTGTAAACAAAAGAGGAGAGCACATAGAATGTATATTGAATATTCAATCAGGAGAAATAAGTCAGAATTAAACAGAGTAACAAAAGAGTTTCAAACCTTAATTTAGGTTCAGAAACCATTATATGAAATTTGGATAATATCGAAATATGAACATATATTCAGTCAAAAATATGTGACTGGAGAGAATAAATAGGATTTGGATGTGGCATCAATGTGATCTGATAATGCCCCTATCATGCAATAGTTGTTTTGTTATAGTATGAATGTATAATGCAAAGTGAGAGCTCAAACTTTGGAAGGCTTTACTTTTAACAAAATTTTCTGAACTGTTCTGATTAGAATATTTGTAACTGAATACCTGATGATACAGTGCTAAATATTTTACAATTATTATTACAGCATTATTTATGTACATATGCTTGATTTAATGTGATGTTTAATTTTGGGGACGCAAGTTTTGTATAATACTGTTTTAAGGTGAACTCCTTGTGATATATGAATGTGATAATCATTAATGTTATGAGAAGAGTAATGGCATGGAAATGGATGCATGTTATGATATTAATACAGTAAAGAGGATGCTATAAGCAAATTTGCATGTAACTTTATAATGTAGTTCAGCAAGCTGAAGATGGTTGGAAACAACTAGTAATAAGGTTGTAACAAGAATGAAGACATATAGGGCCTGGTGGGTGAATGAAGATGGGCATATGCCAGCTGTGTTTAATGTGTTTTAGTTATCAAGATCAGAAAAGAAAGATAACATTGAAATTACATTTGGTTTGACAAAGATGGTGTTTCAACAATGGAGAATAAAGACATTGAATGAGACCTAGCTATGCTGTTTTAAAACTGATCATTTTTGATGGCCCCTCTCCACTCACACAACTGGCCCATTCATTCCAGGATGAGTGTGACAGGCATCTGTGGTTTAGGCAAGAGCCCTAAGGCCCGATTGCTTTTTGCTTAGGCCCTATCACCCCATCCATTCCTAGTTGCAAGGGTCAGGTGGTAAGACACATCAGTTTGCTGGTCCTGTGGAGTGGCCTATCCATCTCACAGTTGAGCTTCACCCTCCCTTGTGGTGGTTCCATGAGCTGTACTGCATGGTACTTGCTGTAGGGATAATGTCTCCATATGCTGGCAGCAGGTGTTTCTGCTAGATATCTCCCACATGGTGAGCCAGAGTTGCTTCCCACTCTCTCCACAGGGTAATTGTACCATAGTGATCAGTCATTCCCACCCCCAATAGCTCCATCAGACACCTGAGCTGCTAATTAAACTCAGTTTGCCTGGGCTGCAGAGTTTTATCCCTGTACACCACCCTTGCTGGATGCTAGACAAAATGTTGGATCACAGCAATGGCATGATTAACTGGTAGGTTGGACTTACTGGATTTGTCTGACAATGAAAGATGGAAGGAGAGGTGCTGACATATCAGTGTTACACTGTATATGGTTTCCCGATGACAATCACTTGCAGCAGGTAATGTAGACAATGCATGTTAGAAGGAGGATACTACCATCAATATTAAAAGAATTAATTTAGTTCAAGGAAGAGGCACAAAGGGGAGAGGGGAATGTATTTGTAGCACTATATTGTCGCAGGGCAGCAGCTTAGATATGATTACCTGTACAATGATAAATGACCGATGATGGTAGATAAAAACATCTGACATAAATAAGCATCACAATATGCTAGTCTGTTGATTAAAGAAAATCAGAATTAAAATATATAACAATATGCACATGGCAGAGTAGTTTGGAAATAATGAATAGATGGGGCAAATAAGTTATTTTTAGGATAAAAAAGAGTTAAAGGCATGAGGGCGTGAGTCTGTGATTGCTGTATTTTAATGGAAATGTCCTGCTGAAGAGAGATAGTAACAGTGTACCTAAATCAGAAATTTACCAAATAGTGGGCAGGCTAAGAGACTGATCCATTTCTAGTGTAGTAATTTCCAAACTTATTTGGAAGATAAGAAACTGAGATTGTTCATGTGTGTGTGTGTCTGTGCTTTGTTGAAGTCTCTGAGAATTAGTCTTTAACAACTCGATAATAACGAGAATATTGAATTCCTGTAGGAATCTACTCACATTGCCTTATAGATGATACTTGTAGAATGTTCCGGCTATAAGGCCACCCTTAAAGTAATCTCCACCTCTACACTATATTTATCTAATTCTTAACCTAAATCTAAAGCAAGAAGCAATTCTGCCTCCAAGTCTGATTCTGTCTAGGACAGGAAGCAACCAAATAATCATCAGGAAATGTAACTTACACATAACAGTCACAATCAAGTCACGCTCTACTGAGAATGCCAATGTCAAACTTGACTCGTTAGGTTCAAGATTCTTTGCTATTTTGTTGCATATTGAATACACATTATAAAACATCACCATGGAAGGAATGTTGGACACATGTTTTACATGTTCATTTGGAGGCACCATGGAAAACAGGAGTGTCTGGGAAAGACAAGGAGCCTAAATTCCTAGAAGAACTTAAGTTATGCAATTGGTCAATTCTAAAATAACTACCACTAAAGTATACCCCTCACTGGTGAGATCAGATCATAAACTAATCTCGCTGGAGGTCCTCATCCCGCCCCCACCTGAAACAAAAAAGACCACAGTGAAAAACTTCTCAAAAGCCGATTTCACACTTCTAAAATCTAGTGTGGTCTCCTTTAAGGCCCCTGAGCCAGTGGTAAACATTACTCAAACCGCTGAATCACTTACAAATGCCTTCTACCAGCACCTACAGGACTGCATGGATCAGGCAATCCCAAACAAAACTCAGACTCTCTGTACCAAAGGCAAGCGTCCAGTCTGGTGGACCCCAGCCATAAACAAGCTCTACAACAAAAGGAGGAAGCTACTACAAGATAGAGCAAAATCCTTGAAAGGTAAGACACCTTTGATCATTATAAGTAATAAACTAAGAGCTCTCATAAAATCATCCAAGGCAAATTTTGAGAGAAAAATCGCCAAGGACTCTAAAGACAATCATAAGGCCTTCTTTAGCTATGTTAGAAACCTAGGAGGAAACTCCCAGATATGCTCAGAATTAGTTCAAAATGATGTGAAAATTACTGAACCTACACACATTGCTAACATACTGGCTGACAGGTTCAGTGCAAACTTCTCCCCCCCAAAAGGAGAGATATCTATTCCAGAGGATTGTAGCCCCCCAAACATCTCCAACGCCCAGGTGAGAACTGCCCTCACTAAGGCAAAAACACAGCATCCATGGGACCGGATGGTGTCCCCGGCTGTGTGCTTCATGAACTCAACGAGGAATTAAACCCACAGTTAGGACAGCTGTTTAATCTTAGCCTCACCTCAGGATACGTACCCAAGGAGTGGCACACGGCGACTGTGGTCCCACTTCATAAGGGCGGTGCCTCCACAGACCCTGGAAATTACCGCCCATTAGCTTGACAAGCCTTATCTGCAAAGCCATGGAGAGGATCATAATGGAACTCATAAATAAAGACATAGGAACTTGCAGACTTTGGATCCAACCCAGTTTGGCTTTGTCAAAGGCAGATCCTGCCTCTTAAACTTGGTTGACTTTTTCGAGACAGTCACCAAGGCCATTGATGAGGAAAGGCAGTCCATACAGCCTACCTCGACCTGGCAAAGGCCTTCGACACAATACCCCACTCAGGTATCATCGAAAAACTCATCAGCTTGAATGTAAACCCATACATCACAAGATGGGTTGCAAACTGGCTAAGCGACAGAACCCACAGGGTCAGAGTTGCTGGAGCCATGTCAGACTCAAAGCCTGTCACAAGTGGTGTCCCACAGGGCTCAGTCCTGGGTCCACTCTTGTTCGGCATCTACTTTTCTGAAGTACAAGCAAACACAGGAGGGTTATGGCTGACAAAGTTTGCAGATGACTACAAACTGGGCGCTAGTCGAAAACACATCTGACACAGATATCCTCCAGAAGGGCCTCACAGAAACGGATAACTGGTGCCAGAGCCATGGCCTGAAGTTAAACGCCAAAAATGCATAGTCATACCCTTCGGGAAAAACAAGGTTACCCCTAGCTACCATATAGGTGACAATCCACTGAGCACAGAAAAAGTCATCAGGGCTCTGGGGACCCAAGTTGACAGTAGTCTTCGCTTGACACTCATGTTGCTAAAGTAGTTAGGAAAACCTTCTATATCGCCCACCTGATCATGAAGGGATTCACATCTAGATCAAGGGAGGTCATCGTCCCCTGTACTCATCACTCATTAGACCTATGATTGAGTACAATGCCCGTTCGAATGTATGTGACCAGACACCTGATGCAGCTTGAAAGGCCCCAAAAGTTCCTCACCAAAAGGATAAAGGGTCTCAAAAATATGTCTTATGCTGCCCGACTGAAAGAACTCCAGCTTTATTCAGTCTCATACCGCTTGCTCAGAGGTGACCTGTGCCTGACATATAAGGCCATGTCAAACCCAGATTTGATGAATATGCTTCACCTCAAAAAATCTAGATCCCTCAGAACCACATGGGCGGGAGACTTAAACCTTGACACGGTTATAAATAGAACGTGCTGGAGGGACAGATTCATCATCCAGAGACTCCCTATGCTGTGGAACAAAATCCCGGTACATGTGAGGCAGAGCACCTCGCTGGCCTTGTTCAAGAGGAATCTTGACCAATGGATGGGAGATCGCAGATATACCCCAGGGATTACTTCAGTGTCACTGCTTGACAGAGGCACAGAAAAATGATAGGCATAGTTTTTATTCAAACTAAAGGGGTGGCGAAAGCCACATAACTATGGGCTAGGCTTATAAATGCCCTTGGGCAGATAGCCTAGTATGAACCTATGAACCTATGAACCTATGAACTAGATGAGGCAGTAACACACTTTAATAACACATTCCTGGCCATCCTTGACAACCATGCATGCTCTATTAGAATTAAAACAAAAGTTGCCCCCTGGCTCACTAAAGAAACCAAACTAAAGATCATCCAAAGAAATAATGCCTGGAACACCTGGTGCACCTCTAAAGCCCTACAGGATCAACTCAAATTTCGACAATGTAGGAATGATACAAAAAAAATCCATATTACTAGACAAAATAAGCTATTTCTGCCATCTACAGCAGAAACACCACAACAAGCCACAGATGTTCTGGGCAGGTATTAACAAACTTCTCCACCCAGGGCAGTCCACTACTCCAACCCCTTCAGCCCCTACCCAAAAATCACCAGAGTCCATTGCCAACACCTTCAACAGTTTCTTTATAGAAACCATCCAGGCCCTTGCTAGCAAACTTAAACCCACTTGTCCTAAAGCTGAAACCCTTAAACCCAGTGACAACCTCTCCTTTAGCTTCTAAAAAGTTCTGACTTCACTCATTAGAGCCCTAATTAAAAAACACAAACCAACCACCCTTTCATCTGACCTCCTCCCTGCAGACTACCTGAAAAAAGCTGTTGATGTCATAGCATACCCTGTCACTATTTTGATAAACAGAACCATAACTGAAGCCTCTATCTGGAAAATATCCCATGTCATACCACTCCATAAAGGTGACAGCTCCATTGAACTGTCAAACTATAGACCAATAGCTATCCTTTCCCCTCTGGCTAAAATTATGGAAAAGTGTATCCATAAACAACTCTTACACTACCTTATTCAAAATAATCTTCTGGCCAGCTCCCAGCATGGATTTAGACCACAGCACAGTAGCACCACAGCCCTCCTCTCCTTTTCTAATGTCATAAATTCCAACCGTAACAACAACAAACTATCTTCTGCCCTGTTTCTCGCTCTCTTCCAAGGCCTTTGACATGGTTAACCACCAGCTACTCTTACTTACCCTAAATAAAATATCCCTAAACAAACATGCTATACAATGGTTTCAATCTTATCTTAGAGGGTGACAGCAGGCTGTCCTTTGGCAGGACAAACTCTCCACCCTTCTCCCCATTACCCTTGGTGTCCCTCAAGGCTCCATATCAGGTCCCCTTGTTTTTTCCCTCTTTATCAGTGACCTCCATACTGTAATCCCAGATGCAACCTGTATACAATATGCCGATGACTCCACCCTGATCTGCTCAGCCTCTACCCCTACAGATCTCCTTAGTTTAACCCAGAAAACCTTTAATACAGTGGAAAACTGGATCTCTAATCAACAGCTGATATTAAACCCTAATAAAACAAAGCTATTGCTCTTCTCGTCTACTCGCAAATCCTCTCAACCTTTGTTTACTATAACATCTAACAATGGGACCATAAGCTCACCAAATATGTATACCAAACTCCTAGGAGTTATACAACCTCAAATATGATATGCACGTAAACCAAACTATTAAACCGTTAATAAAAAACTTGGCTCCCCATACAAAAACAAACCTTTTCTCACCCTTCTAGCTAGGACTGCCATTGCCCACACCCATCTGCTTTCAACTCTACTCTGTGCCTCACCAATACTCACTAACCTGAACAAAACTGATCTCAGCAAACTCTCTAGCTACTACAATCAAATTGCCAGGTTTGCCACAGGAACTCCCTACAGGACACACCATTGTCAAAACCTACACCTTTTAGGTTGGCTAGAACTCCCCAGGCTAATTCAATTTATTCAACTTACTACTGCATTCAAGGTTATTAACCATCCAGAAAAAACGCCCTCCCTTAAAAACATTATCCATCCCTACAAAAACACTAGGCCTCTTCGTTCCACTACAAAAACTTTTGGTTCAGTCTGTTAAAGCTAACAACCTATCTGGAGAATCTTTGTTTGCAAATTCAGTAGGCAAAACCTGGAATTCACTCCCATCTGACCTTACTCTGAACCCCTCCCTTAATCAGTTAAAAAAAATCTAACACAGCATTTTAAAACTCACTGGTCATGTCCTTGCTCTAACCCTGACTAAAGCCTCATCTACTTCCATATCCCTGCAATTTCTTATTCATAGCACATAACCTCTTACTCTAAAAGATTTGAAAAGAGAAAATGTAATATCTTTGCAGGTAGTCTGTATATAAGCTGCACCTATAGGTTTGATAAGAGAAACTGTAATATATTTGTATATATTTCTGTATATAAACTGTATTCTTCATAAGCTTGCAATGTGAATCTGTAACTTGTATGTTAAGACAATATGTTTGCGCATACACTGCAGCTTGCTTGTCTTTATCTGTTTGCTAGTTTGGAGCTTTATCCCCGGGCCTCCGGTGAAAATGGACATGTATCCAGTTGGACTATCCCGGTCAACAAATGTAAAATATAATAAATAATCAATAAATAATGGTATCTTAACCTAGTCAGCACAGAAGGAGAACTGTTCTGCTGGCTGTATATTCTTCTCAACTTTGGGAAGAAGATAAATCATATTTGGCTCTGTATCTGCATGGCAAGACCAGTGGTACTGTGACTTTTGACACTTTGAAAATTATATTTCAGCACAAAAAATATGAATTCTGGGACTCCCTTTCTCTCTGTTATACCTTTAAAGTATTCTTGGAGGGTCTTCAATCCCTACACTACCCAGCATGACACCCAGTACTACTTACGCATATTAATTCCAAGATTACTGTACTTAAGAGAAAAGTGAACACTGTAAGCCTCTGCAGTTACAAGATCAGTATATATTCTCCTTAATCACACTTATATTTTCACTGTTCCAGGGATTGCATTTAAGATCCTTTGACAGGCACTCATCTTTGATTATGCTATCCATGTGAAGCCCCTCAGAAATACTTTGTGATTTGCATTTTTATAGATGCCATCAGAGAAATGGGATAACAGAAATGACAAAGGTCACTCAGATAACATAAGTACTAATCAAATGCCAGCTCTAAAGGATGACAAAATTTAAATATTATACAAACAAATACAGTGAAATATACTTTTTTTTAATCTGCTGAAACCATATTACTTGCTTATGCTGACTGTTATCTGCAAAGGGTCACAACTTCTATTGCAAAATGTACACAGCTACCCAAAAGTAAAATAGCTGTGGTATCTAAATGTGAACTACATTTCAAAAAAGAGGACATCAATTCAAAATACCTTTGCCACTGGAACAGTTGAATTTGCTGTCATAATATCTATAGCAGGGAAATGTAACATTAGAGACTGTGTACTGACTCCTTTTACTGCACCAGTACATCTATCCTGTGTATTAGTTAGAAACACATGCGCGTGCACACACACACACACACACACACACACACACACACACACACACACACACACACACACACACACACACACTCACACATTTCTAGCCATGTTGTTGAAGTGGTTACAGCAAACAGCTGGTGGAAATATATAGGAAAGTGCTGAAAAGCAAAGATTGAAAAGGGGAATAAGAGATGCCTGAGTTGGCTGGGTTATATGGTACAGAGGTCATGGATAAATGATAAGGTGGAAAGAGTCTAAGTGAGGCATTAAGATATTATGGGTTATAGCAGCATGCATACCAAGTGGAGGGCTTGGGTGTACTGATATTAGCATGGTAGGGGTTCTGTCAGTCATTGTGAATATAGGGAGATAGGATAGGTATCTCTATGTTATGGAAAGAGTTGGGATAACAGGAAGAACAAGAGGAAAGGTCTCAAGTAGGTCATGTGGAAGTGAATTGTGGGAGAGTAGCAGGAAAGGAGGTCATAAAGAATGCTTTGCATTTATATGATATGATATGTTTGCAGACAATCTTGTGTAGCTTTATTTCAATTTGTTTTTGCTTTCTGACTAATTTTCCTCTGTCTTTTTAAAGTTTGGCTCATGGGTAATTTTTTGAGTTCTCAAAACTCAATGGCTATGTCCTTGTACTAATCCTGACTGAAATTATTCCTTAACTACTCCCAACTTCCCCCCTTTATTTTTTCCCAACTTTCCCACTATAAAACTAATTTTTACTGTAGACAGATTTATCTTTGACATTGTCTTAAACAGTTTTTTTTCTCTTTTTCTCTAGCACATCTTGAATTTTGTTTAATATCTAACTGTAAAATGTTGCTTACCTTGTGATTTATATTGTTAACCAACTATTTTTCTGAAAGATTATGGTTCTGCTTTTTTGGTTTATTTGTGTTTTCGCTAAATTCATACAAATGTCCACCTTTGTACTTATTGTATGATGCTTATTATGATTTATTGTTAATTATTGTTTTACTTCTTGTAATTGGAGCTTTTCTCCCCGGGCCTCTACTGAAAACGGATAATTGTCCAGCTAGACTAGCCCGGTCACCAAATGTAAAATAAATAATAAATAAATAAAATTTTTCTAAAAATATTTCATTGAAAATCTTTAGGTAAGGTCCTCACAACCCCTGTGCACCTATACAAACAGCAAACTCAGACATCATGTATGACTGCACAGCACTGATGCAGTAACAATACAGCTACCCTTAAGGCCTCCCCATAATATCTAGATGTATCAGTGTTCCTCCTGAGATGAGTTGGGGTTAAGTGAGTTTCATTTTAAGTGATTTTTTGCTTTTCTGAGTTTCTATGTGTGGGAACTGAATATTAGATGCAAAGATATGACAGGGAATGACAGAAAGATGAAGGTTTAGTAGTTAAGATAATGAGTATTGAATAACAAGGTTTAAGATTCAGTAGTAGGATATTATATTCATGCAAGCAGAAAATAGTGTCCTTTAGAATCCAAATAGATGCATAGTGAGGGGATTGTGTATAAGGCTATTCTGCTTAGTGTAGATGTTGAAAATAGTTCATACACAGATGAGAAGGTCCTAAACAACTTATAAAACTTTGATGAACAAAAAGTGCATGCCGCTGGATTCTCAAAATTTTGAGGCTAAAGGAAAATCGTATAATACCTCTGACTACTAATGTCATCAAATCTTGTATGAAGAAAGTGTAGCATCCAAGAAGAAGAGAAGGAAAATAAGTTCCATCTTACAAGTGGAAGGAAAACAGTGGCAGGAAACTACAGAAATGAACTGATATTCACGGGGCCTTTACTGAGAAGATATTGAGATCAAATAGGGAGGGAGGATTAAAACAAAACATGCATAGTTAGTGTAGGAGGAATGTACGCTATTAATAAACTGTGATCAACAGTTAATCTAATCATCAGAAATATGGGCAAACTATGTGGACCAAACAAGCATGGCCTACTGAATTTTTGTTAAGTGATATAAACTTATGTGTGCCATCTGTTATTTTCCATGTAACTTATATGATTATTTTTCATGTTTGTTGTCTGTCTTCAGTGAATTAAGACAGGCATACAAATGATGATTCTGTGTACCATGGCTAGTCTAATCACTTTCTCCAAAGATACTGTTTCTTCCCAAAATCCTGATTTTCAACAGGCTGTGCTCAGCTGGGTATCCACCACAGGAGTCAGAGGTTGGTGAAGGAATGTAAAGGCAAAAACAGCAATTAAAATTCTTTTCCTTCAGTTAGTTTAACAGTAGGTCACCAAAGCAATGGACAAGGGTAAAATGGTGCACACTGTCTACCATGATTTGGCCAAGGCATTCAGCACACCACACTCGGGCGTTGTAGACAAACTCACAGAATTAGGTATAATAAACCCCTATGTCACCTGCTAGATAGCCAGCTGGCTCACTAGTAGGACCCAAAAAATATGAATAGGGGAGTCCACCTGCACAAAGAGGCTGGTCAGTAGCAGAGTCACTCAAGTTCCATGCTGGGTCTGCTGCTTCTTGGCATCTACATTTCTGAAACCATGGCCAATGTCAAGAGCCTCTAGCTTACCAAGTTTGCAGATGACTGCAAACTAGGTGGAGTCATAGAATCCCTCAAGCAGAGCTGGATACAACACTCAGCAACCTAGACAGTCATCTAGGGCCCCCTGTCTGGTAGGGTCCTGCTGACCAGGGGGCCTGCCACAACATTTAATTTTTAATAAAAAATATTAAATTTCTTCTTTAAGGGTGTTCATTCTTCTTTAAGAGACCAAATGCATTTTGGCCTTTGCTTCAATGCACATACCTCCTGCTATTGCTTTTTCTTTAAAGGTGTTCATTCTTCTGTAATAGAATGAGCACCCTTTGGACTTTGTGTTCCTGCATGTAACGATGCACACATTTCCTGCTATTGCTTTTCTGTGTCTGTGCATGAGGAATTTTAAGCAACATAACAGACAGACACTCCTGCCCCTTGAGATTGATTAAGGTAAGTTCATAGGTTGGTACTAGGCTATCAGCCCTAGGGCCTATACAAGCCTAGCCATAACAATTCCCTGGCTATTTAAGTGTGAGTTGTGTGTGTGTGTGTGTGTGTGTGTGTGTGTGTGTGTGTGTGTGTGTGTCTGTGTAATGCCCTAGTTAGGAATGGCAGGTTAGTTCATTTTCTCAGGCTTAAACCCTGTATCTTAGTTATAGGAGACAAGAGCCTAAATCTTCTACACCAATTACCAGAGCACTCAAAGTGCATTTTCAATGGATTGAGTTTCAGTGCTTTTTCAAGGAATTGTGAGCCTCAGTGCATGTTCAAGGAATTGTGAACTTCGGTGTATTTTCAATGAATTGTGAGCTTCAGTGCATTTTCAAGAAATTATGAGCTTTAGTGCCTTTCCAAGAAATTATGAGCTTCAGTGCATTTTGAAGGAATTGTGAGCTTTAAGGGAAGAGAAGTTTATTGCTGCTCATGCTAAGTCTGTTTTCAATGTGCAACTGTTTTGTTTAGTAGATGGTCTTCACTGTTTGTGCTACAGAATTTGAAAGCAGTGTTACTAGTACAACAGGTAGCATGCTTGTCTTTTGATGTTGAAGGCTAGGGGTTCTACTACCACACCATATAGACAGATTGCTGAAATGCCTAGTAAAGATGAATCTGTTGTCAGTTTGCCACCCATTCCCTATTTCTGTGGATTTTCAAGGAATGTTGACTTTCTGTATATTTTCAAGGAATGTGAGTTTTAAGGGAAGAGAAGTTTACTGTTGCTCATGCTAAGTCTTTTTTCAATGTGTAACTGATTTTTTTAGCAAGTAGCCATCATCATTGTTTGTGCATTAAATTTTAAAAACAGTATTAGTAACACAACAGGTAGCACACTAGCTTTTGGTGCAGAAGGCCGTGGGTTCTACTCCTACTCCATGTACATGGAGTGCTGATATTGCAGTGTTTCCTTTATGGGGGGGGTATGGGTACTGCACTCCTGAGCGTGTCCTACTTTGAATGAGATGCCAAGTAACTATTAACCAGTTGCAGGTTTGACAGCCATCCCTACTGCAATATTAGCAGCTTACCATTTTGTTTTACATGTAACACGGGTAGTTTATTCTTCAAGGGCAGCAGGCACTGAATTTATATTTGAAACACTTAAATGTAAAGTTGTTTGCCAGCAGTAACCTCTTCATTAGTTATAGATCTCTTTAATGTGGAATTATTCAGATGACTTTTACTTCTGCAGAGATTGTGTATATTGACTGATATTGGTGGATTGTAATGACAGAAGTTTAACTGGCCTTTTGTGGTTGAAATGTTCTGTAATGGGTGATTTTGTCCTTATTGGTTCATACATTTTGTTTCATTGCTTACTGGAAAAATATTCAAACCTACAAATTTAAAGCACACTGTAACAAGTGGTGCTGTATTATATATGGAACATAATACAATCAGGATGGTGCATAAAAGAATACATACATGAATGTATGTTCAAAAAATGTGTGCAAGGAGCCTGTGGTTTGAACACAGTCCAAAAGTAAACCTAATCCACAACTGGCCAGATGCATTTTCTTTGAATGTGGGTTTCAATGCCATTTCAATTAATGTGAGTCTCAAAAGCAGGGAAGTTTACTGTTCATGCTAAGTCTGTTTTCATTGTGAGAGTGTATAGTTTTGTTTAGCAAATGCCTATCAGTGTTTGTGTTATAAAATTTTAAATATCTTCAATCATTGTAGAAGTAAAGAAGAAAATAGTATGTACACTGACAGGTTTGAACAGCATTTATGTTAACTGGGGAGAAATATCCAAGTAATGGGGCACAGGAATGGCTAGGGGGTGCTTTGGGGAGCTGCTTTGGGGGGCCCTGATCTATTACACTGCCTAGGGCCTCACTTGACCATGCTCTGGGTCTGCCCCAAGATGCTAACATCTTCTAAGAAGGCCTAAAACAGGCAAATATCTGGTGCCAGAGAAGTGGTTTAAAACTTAATGCCAGGAAATGTGTAATAGTAACCTTTGGGAAGTCAGCTACCCCTAGAAACTACCACATTGATAACAAACCCTTAAGTGTCAATCCAATAGTCAGAGATTTGGCGATGCATGTAGACAGAAACCTAGCCTATAACCACCATGTATCTACAGTAGTAAGAAAATCATTCTATGTTGTGCAATTTATAAGCAACGGTATGTTATGTAGGGCAAAGGAACTCATCGTTCCACTGTACTCCACCCTCATCAGACCAATCATTGAGTACAGTGCCCTCTTTGGTATATACCTGACCAGGTACATGCAAGAAGTGAAATGTCCACAGAAGTTCTTCACAGAAAGAATACAGGGTATAAACATGTCATATGCAGATTGCCTCAAAGCCCTAGCCTCCTATACTATGTCTCCTACAGACTGTTGTGGGGTGAACCATGCCTTGTGTACAAGACATCCTCGGATCCATCTCTGATGGACCTTCTGCATATCTGCCAAGCAAATAACATCAGAATTACCCAATTTAGGGACCTTAACCTTGTCTGTGACATAAATAGGACATGCTAGATGGACAGGATCGTGTCTCATAGACTTCCCCTTCTGTGGAAGAGACTTCCCATCTATGTGAAGCAGAGTTCTTCCCTAACCCAGTTCAGGCATAACTTGGACCAGTGGATGGAGAATTATAAATTCACCACTGGTCTGGCACCTATGTTTCTAATAAACAGAGGAAACCTAAAAATTCATGTCCACCCATGCCCTAGCTACATATACCTCTTAAAATAATCTTAGGGGTGTAAAACTTGTCAAATACATTTGGTAAGCATGGCTGTACTTAAAAAGGCCCCTGTGGTTGTTAGTCTTTTATACATCTATGGACTTAATGAATATATGAACCTACATGACAGACTGTACAGGTCTAACTCAGAAAATCCATTTCCTACTTTTCTTTCTTTCTTTCTTTCTTTTTCTCCGTTTTAAGCTGAATGACATTTCTTTCAGATGAAGTAATTTTTTATTTTTCAAAATTCATGACAAAAGTATAGTTTTATTTTGTGCGCTCCTTTTCCCTACAGATCTGAAAATTGAAGTAGCATTGGGAACAAAAGTGGTACTGCCTTGCAATCTAAGTCACCCTTTAATTGATTGGCTGTGGAAACCATTAACCTGCGATGACATCAGTGTACCAGTTACCATCTTTACCATGACTGCTGTGAGAGATGATCAAATAAAGTATGAGAGATTCAAATACCGTCTTACTGTGGAATGGGATAAAGCACACGGTAATAAAAATCTTATATTATCATCAGCTCAATTGGAAGATTCTGGAGAATATAGCTGTACACATCATGGAAAAAAGAACATAACAACTATACTAATTGTGAAAGAAGGTAAAGCAGTGACAAAAATGCAAAACTAGAACATTTGAACTGCTCTGCATTACATTTTAAAAGTTGGGCTATTTCTGAATATTCTGCAGATTGTCAGCCATAAATTTGTTAAAGAATCTGTAGTGTGTATGTGTTTATGTGTGTGTGTGTGTGTGTGTGTGTGTGTGTGTGTGTGTGTGTGTGTGTGTGTGTTTGAGACAGATTCCATTTGTCACTTGACATTGAGAAAATAATTATATGTCCTCACTTCAGTTTAGAGACTAACATTTTAATCTGTGTTGCACACTGTAAAGTCTTTGAGCTTTTCCCGGTTAGGGGTCGCAACAGCGGAACTCCGGTCTGCAAATGATTGGCAGTGGATTTTTATGGTGCCGAGTTGCCAGCCCGATGCCCAACAAAGAAGGCACACCCATTCACGCTCACACCTACCTGCATGTCTTTAACGTCACTCAACTGTGGGGAGGACTGCAGACTCCACAGAGAAGGCGCTCCAGCCGAGAATCGAATGGGAGAACCTCTTGCTGTGAGGCGACAATGCTAACCGCTGCACCACTGCAGCACTATATACCTAAACTTAAATAACAATGAAAAATGTAGAAATCTGCCATGTCCAGCTTGTAATTTCTGGGCAACTTTTCAACTAAAAAGATCACAACATGGTTGTTGAAAAGTAACTTCCTTCCTTCCTTCCTTCCTTCCTTTATTTATTTATTTATTTATTTATTTATTTATTTATTTATTTATTTATTAGTGTTTGTTCAATGGAAAGTTCCTAGTGGACATAACCTACTTGGACCAGTGGCCTAGAAACACATTTTCTAAGAAATGATGTATAAATAAAATTGTGTATAAGCAATATGAATTTATTGAGAAACTATAGATGAATGAAGATGTATACAGTGGCTACATAATCTGCAAGTGCACAGTATATACACTGAATAAAATATAAGCAATTCTGTAAAGCAGACTTTAAATATGAATTATGTCGAAATTACATTATGAGTCAATAGAACATGATACATAAAGGTACACAATGAAGTCCACATCACCATTTGGTGACGGATGCATTTAAGGTGCAGGTGGGATTACATCAAGGATCAGCTCTGAGCCCTTTCTTATTTGCAATGGTGATGGACAGGTTGACAGGCGAGATCAGACAGGAGTCCCCGTGGACTACAATATTTACGGATGACATTGTAATCTGTAGTAAGAGTAGGAAACAGGTTGAAGAGACCCTGGAGAGGTGGAGATACTCACAGCTGTCCCTAGCAATAGCATATTAGCAGATATCATGGTTGAATACATCAGTAACCAGAACCTACATCTATTGTTTGGTGCCATACAAAAATTCAGAGCCTGCAAAGGTTTTGCTGCTCCAGAAATTTGAGAAAGCATTGCTGAATGCTTTATTCAGGTTTTGCTGCCTGTAAATTGGAAAAAAAACATCACCAGCTGTCCAGTTGCCACTTGATGTTGTTAATTATTTCAATGTGATGTTTTGAATGTTTTTAACACCATGACTTCTTGTGCAAAGGGCATATTAAACTTCAAAACCTGCTTGGGATCACATCCCAGATCAAGTCATAGATGTATCATATAGAATATCTATGATCTATTCTGAAGTAAGTGAAAGATGACCTCATCAAATCTCATGAACTTTATAACCAAGTGAAAATGCTAATTCTTACAAATAAAAGGACCTTCTGTCCAGAGCACATTGTTAAAATCTAGCGTCAAAATGCATTCTGGAATAATGTAGAAAAACTATAAATTAAACTTTGGTAAAATCCTGCTGCTTTACAGTTTCCTCACCTCAGTAACATTGAGAACATTTGTAGCATTTTTGCATGATACTACAGAAGGCACTGACAGCTAGTTAAAGGACTAACTGTCATAGTTTTCCACAGTGTCTGTTTCACCTTTAAGCTGCAAACAGTCACATTAGGTTTATTGTTCAAATGTTTACATAAATTGAATCCTGAATCAGCTTTGGTTGACAAACCCAGCTCCAAATTCTGAAAAAAATCTCTGCAACAACTACCGCTCACTCATTTTCAATAATAATTACCATATGCAGCAAAGTGGGCCTTGTTCCTTATATTTAAAAAAACATACTTATTGTATCCAACATAAAGGACAAACCTTAGTTACATTATATAATTATCACAGCATAGTTCACTTATCCTCTTTATTATAAATTCTAGGAAAAAATGTATGTAAATACAACCTAATCTCAAATTCACAACCTTGTTTCAGGTCTAACCATCATTGATACTGCTTTACTGGATATTGTAGATTATATCTGTAATGAATGAGATGAAGGCCACGTTGTTAAAGCTTCATTGCTAAGTCCTCAGGTTTCAGCTTGACAAGAACGCAACTCACTGCGTTCAGCTTATCAGAAACTCAATTTATGAAAAATGACCCATTTGTAGGCATCTCCCCAAACTTATATATCTTGTCGAAAAAATAATCAGTCAAACTGAATTGTGCCAGTTCTACAACTATACCTTTATCACTTGCAGTAATTCATGGCTTGTTACCTGGACATTCCTTTTTACTTTCCTTGTGAATGACTTGGTTTATCATTGTGGAGAGGCAAAAAGGATCCAGTATACCAATGAATGTACAATTCTTCTTGCAGATATTGCAGTCACTATAGTCAGTGTCAAACTGCATTATAGATTTCCTTCACTGTTGCTGTGGCTTAAAATTGTGAGATTTCATCTTAACAGTATTAGGACCAAACTTATGCTCCTTTCAAATAACAACCCAAATCATTACCATTCTGACATCACTATCCTTTCCAAAAACAAGTTGAATATGTCTAGGTCCATCAAAAGGCTGTCTTGCCTTAACCTATCTAAACAAGTCAACAACTGAAGAAGTAATCATAACAAAATTGCTTGGCCGGATCATTAATAGTCAGTTATGGTTTACACTATAAATACACACACACACACACACACACACACACACACACACACACACACACACACACACACACACACACACACACACACACACACACACGCGCGCGAGCGAACGTATGCACACACACACACGATTTCTCTCCTATGTTAATATTTACTCACTCCTTTTACTTCTGCATTCTGCACATCTGCTACCTAACTAATCTGTAATCAACACTATTTCATATCTTTGAGATGGCTTACAATAGGGTAGTAAAATTTGCTGAAGGACATAAGTATAGAATGCAAAACTGTTCAGCCTTTTTGGAGTTTAACTAGCAAATGCCCCTTAATTTAGCTATCATTTGCTCGTAAATTCCTGCACATTCCTGTCATTCTTTGGCTAATAATTAAATGTGGTGCAGTGTGAACAGAATATTTAGAGCTTCTGCTGAACAGCTAGTATAAATTCCCAAAAAGAAGAAATATATGTGCAAATTGTCACTCTCCGTTGTGTATGTTGTCAAACTGTGGAACAAGCTATCCTGTACTTTTAGATATATTCATGAAACAAAGCCCTTTGAGATACCTTTGTAAAAGTGCATGCAGGTACAATTAATTGCCATTGTACTGCAACTTAGTACTTTATCACTTGGCACTTAAAACTCTGTTCCAGGCACATTTATTATCTGCATTCCAACCTTCAGATAACATGTTAGGTTCTTGTTATTTACCTTTATTGTTTCGCAGTTCTTTGTCAGTCCTCTGTAGAGCTATCAGGTTTATGAACTATTGGTGTCAGTCATGTTTATATGTGATACCATCTCAGAAAAGCTATTTCTGCAATCAGTGTTCATATCTGCAATCATTAACTCACTGCAAAGCGATGGAGTAGTTTCTTAATTCAGCTGCTTGCCATAGTTATGTGCTGGGGTAGTTTTTTCTGAGATTTTTGTCATCTGATGCTTTTAAATAACTGTTGCAACAGAAATTTTAGCAAATTAGCACTTACTCTGCATATATGATGTCTCTAATTGTCTCTAATCACATTGTTCTGAATCATAATTTAATATGCTGCCTCATAATCTCGCAAAGATTTTCTTGATTTGTATTGACTTTATGTACTTTAATGTTCCTGGCGCCTTTCTCCTTGGGGCAAAATCAAAAGTTGGGACTTCCCAGGTGGACATTCAGTCAACAAAATTAAGTAGATAAATAAAACATCTCATGAGTATGACTATACTGCAATGCTCTTATTTTCCATGTACAATGATTATAAAGAACAGCGGGCTAAACATAAAGTCCAGCAATAAAACACAAGTGACTGGATGAAAGGGGGATGGAAGATGGCACATTCCCATTTGATAGATGCCTGCCTCTGAAGTAGCTACTGAGACACTGTACATAACTTTTGTACAGTCAAGTACCTGCAAGCCAGTCTAACAGTAGATGATGGCTAATTCAGGAACAGTGTACTGCTGGCATTATCCAGATTCAGTTTAGTTTATAGACATTCTGTAACTCTGAATAGTGCTGTGTCTGTAGCATGGCCTGTACTGAATCCATGCCGAGGCTCAGAGAAAATGATATTGGTAGTCATGAACTGAAGACACTGAGAATCTATGAATTTAATAAGTTATATGGAAATAGAGTAGAACATGGGTATATGTTTAAAAAACTGTTAGTGATAAAATATGAGTCATCATTACCCAGTGGGATTAAGATGGCAGAGCTTCAAAGACATGATCTGTTTCTCGGTAGTCATAATGATTAATCTGGGTTGAATTTGGACAGCATGTTAAGGATCCTGCAAGCTGTATGAACTGCAGAGGTAGATTATCTGCCAAGGAACATGGTGTAATCTTCAGTATCAGTTTCCAAAGTCTGTGGAGACTTGTAAGAGATCTAGTACATGATTTGAAGTAGGTGGTGCTGGGCAAGAAATGTTATGGAAAATTGTAGTTCAGAGTTTAGGATAATGTGTTTAAACAGTCTTCTGAATAACAAAATCACTCTATGTTTGGGAGCTGAAGATAAGATTTGGGTTATGTGGTTTTGTTGCAATTTTCATTTATTTATTTATTGTTGACTGGGTTAACCTTACTGGGCCAGGCCCATTTTCAGAAGGGTATTGTGTACAGGAGGGCTAGAAGCATTACTGATATGTTAGTACACGGGAGGTTTATACCTCCTGTGGAACCGGTTAGGTGATTTGTACAACAACTAGGCACTACCCCATGTGGTAAGTGCTGTAGCTGCAAATATGTAGTGAAATGTTTTAGTGATATAAATGGTAAAAAATATGAGGCTAAAAGTAACTTCAGTTGTAACTTAGAAGGAATAATTTATGCCCTAAAATGTCCATGTAATAAATTTTACACTGGGGAAAGTAAGAGGGCTTTTAAAGTATGACTTCAGGAACAATTCAGGGACATAAAGAAAGCTAGGATGGAGAGCCCTGTTGCTGCACATTTCTGTAGTTACCATCATACTGGACAGCACAGTGGTGCAGCGGTAGCATTGTCACCTCACAGCAAGAGGTTTTCTGGTTCAATTCTCAGCTGGAGTGCTTTCTGTGCAGAGTCTGCATGTCCTCCCTGTGTTTGTGTGGGTTTCCTCTGGGCACTCAGGTTTCTTTCCACGTTCAAAGACATATATCTGGAGCATTTCTCCCTAGGCCTCCACTGAAAATTGTCTATGTTCCAAGTCGGACTTTCCTAATTAACAAATGTAAAATAAAATAAACAAATAAATAAATATGGATGAAGGGGGTCTCCAAGCTACTGTATTAGATCAAATTTGTTGTAGGGAATTTGATAATATGAATATCAAAAATAGATTGTTATATAAATAAACAATTTTTATACTCAAGTATGACACTTTGGTCACTAAGGGTCTCATTTAGAGTGTAGCTGGAAGGTTTTTATTTAATTATTATATAATTGTGTAATTAATTTATATTGAAGTGGTTAATTGGTTGTATAATTATGTTTTAATTCCTGCTGTGTGTGTGTGTGTATATATATATATATATATATATATATATATATATATATATATATATATATATGTATATATATATATATATATATATATATATATATATATATATATATATATATATATATAGAGAGAGAGAGAGAGAGAGAGTTTTTTTTTACTTATTATTCTACTCTGTAAAGGCTGGTGTGCCGAGGCACTAAGATATTTAGTTTGGACTTCTTTAATAAATATCTTGCTTTTTGGATTTTATGGCCATTTGTTCCTGTCGTTTTGCCATTTTCAGAAGAGACCTGGGGGTAGGTGGCAATCTTCACATTTATACATGTGGTATACAAATTTAGACATTTGTTGGTAGTGACATTATAGTTAATATAGCATTGATGATAGGCTTTCAAGTAGAAGACAGTTGGGTAGTTCAGGTAGATATCAAAGATATGCTGAGAGGTCGGTATAATGGTTAAGGGTTTACTTTACAAATACATATCTTCCTCATTAGTATAGTGTTATCTCTGCCTATCATGTGGGGGACCAGTGTTTGATTCCCTGATGGGGATGTTCATAGATCGTTAAAACTTCCACTGCACGTCAATCAGCATAACACCCTTGTCACCTGTAAGGTCAACCTAGATAACTGGATGGTCAGCCTCAACTTTTCCCTTGGTTTAGCTTGTCTTGCCCTCCTTGAAGCTAGCAGTAACTTTTGAATTGGGACTTTTGCTAGGCTTGTAATGGTATGTAGACAACTGATTGCCTAGTACTTGCCTATGAACTTATTACAGAGAAGGGGTTCTTTATTTGAGACCCCAACTAATGCGCACACACATATGCATGTGCATGAAAAATCATATTGGTCTTCTAGTAATATTCATAAAATGGCACATATTGTTCTATACAGAGCAGGATAGGGCAATTTACCTGTCCTGGGCAAATTACCCCTAGTATAAATACCACCTTAAGTCTCCCCTGCAAAATGCTACATCTAGTAAGGTTAATTTACTCCAGCCCTGTTACACCACCAGACCACAATGCTCCAGCCACAAAAATCAATTACAGGCAACCAGAGCCAACAACTTTGCTGGAGAATCACTCTTCTCCAGCTCAATAGCCAAGTTATGGAACAACCCCCCCCCCCACACAATAACCTCTGTACCATCATGCACTCACTTCAAAGCTGTACTTAAATCTCACCTAAAAATGCTGGTTAAGCCCTTGTAACACTCCTCACTAGCATCCCCTACTCCATCCACCCTCAACCTCTCTTCCACCCCACTAACTGTCTTTGATTACAGCCGACTCTGATGCTTGATAGCTTACTATTATATCACTGCTGTAATTTTTGTTTTACTGTTTGTTTGTTTGTTTGTCTTTCGGCTTTTCCAGGTTAGGGGTCGCCACAGAGGAACTCCAGTCCGCTGATGATTGGCAGTTTGTTTTTTATGGTGTTGAGTTGCCAGCCCGACTCCCAACCTTCAACGAAGGCATGCCCATTCAATGCATATCTTTCGAATGCCCACTCGACCGCGGGGAGGACATGCAGACTCCACACAGAAGGCACTCCCAATCCAAGCTGAGAATTGAACTGGAGAATCTCTTGCTGTCAGGCAACAATGCAACCGCTGCACCACAGTGGAAGTCTGTAATAATGTGAATATTTGCTATTTAATTATTAGAATACATGCCATCTAACATGGCACAGATGTTATGTGTGTACTCTATGTACTCAACTGTCCATCTAATTATGTTATTTATCATCAACTATGATCATATTACTGTCATTTTTATACACACAACTACATCTACTTCTTGTAATCTTGTACTTAAATTCATCTTTATTGTGGAGCTTTTCTCCCCTGGCCTCCACTGAAAAAGGACCTGTGCCCAGTCGGATTTTCCCGGTCAACAAATGTAAATAAATAAATAAACAAATAAATAAATAATCACATCAACAAAAATAAAGCAAATAAAGATCCGAATTTTGATCTGCAATTAAAAACAGACATTGTGAAGATGAACCAGAAGCCAGTGTACTGTATATGGTAAAATCATTTATAATCAACCAGATCCACCTAACAGTAACAAGATTCTTCTTGCTTCCTTTTCATCTGTATGCCTTGCACATTTATAGAAATATCAGTAGAACCTCAATGCATTGGTTTAATTATAACACCTGTACAATTAGCATTAGGCTAACCATTGAGAAATCATCAGTATAAAGTACTGAATATTATCAAGTGACCTGAGAGTCAACAATACCTAGCCTATGCTGGGTCACAAGACTTCATTACTCAGTCAACTTTGTACCTGATTTGGCTCAGACATTGCAGTGGGATACATGTCCACTCCTACTGCATTCCTCCAATTCCTGCCTCTTACAAATGCTCACATTTAAGAACATATTCAGAGATGCAGCTTTCTCCTTTTGGCAAAAACATCTGCATATATAGTGAAGACATTGCAGATTAATTTCTACAAAACAAGATCTATAATTCACATTTATGGTACAGCAGCTATGTTACATTTATATGCTATTACATCTTTCTTTTAGTATATTATAATTTGTAAACTTCTGTGTGCTGCAATTGTTACCCTTTTCTTTTTAGCATACTATAATCTGCAAACTTCTATGTGCTGCAATTATGCAAGTACAATAACTCTGATTTGCTTTTTTTGCTTATACTCAACTACCAATATATAATTTTTATTTTGGTATTATGTAATCTGAGTGACTTCTGTGTTTTACAGTTCTATAGTTTCTGCAACTTGCCTTATTTTCTTTTGGCCTATATACTCAACTTGCAAATTTGTCCTGAATCGTGGCTGAAAAGGGTCCTTGGACTAGCCTGCTAACCTGGTTAGCAAACCAATCAATAAATAAGTTAATAAACTGTACAATCAGTTGTAAGTAGAATACCTCCAAACTAGCATTAAGGCATGGCATAGTAAAATATTTTATTGATAATTAAATTTGCAACTGTGGCAGTATTAATTTTTATCCCATTTCCTTTTTTGGTATGATGGATTAAATGTACTCTCTTACATCATCTGAACCATCATGACTCCTAAGGCCTGTTTGACTAATGCTGCTCTATCGCTCTGTTATCTGTCTTTCTTGTACCTCCATCTTCTTCTCACTCACATACCAACAAAACCTCGCCAACCCCTACAACCAGAACACTGCTGTCAGCTGTGAACATCTTGTAAGATCATAGCACCCACACTAATGTTACACGAATGCTTATACAAAGAACGTGAAATGCCTGTTCAAAGGATTCAAGCAGGGCTCACAATAGCTAAAGGGAAGACTGTTATTTTTTTATTCCTTAAGGCTTACTGGATTAGAAGGTTGTAAGCATGACCTTTATGTATAAAGGTTCTGTAGCTGCTCACGCATATTAAGTTGGCTCTCTGTTCTGTGTGTCTGATGGCTTCTACTTGAGTTTTTGCTGTTTGGTTTAATATAGTTCTGTAAAACCACAATACAATGCTGCAGCTAGAATTGATGAACTTACTGTGGAAAAAAAACAGTTCATGTTCTTGTAGAACTTATTGTGGGCACCTGTAAATAAATGTCACTTTAGAAGACAGCAACTTTGTTGCATTTTGGATAATTCCCATCAATATTGGCCATGGTCAAGTGTAAAGTGTTTTCTTTATTTTAATATTTTCAGAGAAAAGGTCATGGGCCAACTTTGTGCAGTCATTTCACTTATTTCCTATAGGCCATTTTCAGGTCACACAGTCAGTGTGCCCCTGCAAGTTTTCCAAAATGCCTCGTATAACCTGCCTTGCTCTCCCCCTCACCTTTCTTCTTGCTCTTTCATTCTTTCGAGTTTTGTTAAACTCTCTTACATTCTTCTTCTCTTTCAGCTGTTCCTGTTAGGGGTCACCACAGCAGATCACCTGTTTCCATTTCTTCCTGTCCTCTGCATATTGCTCTGTCACACTAATCGCCTGCATGTCCTCTCTCACCACATCCATAAACCTTATCTTAGGCCTTCCTCTTTTCCTCTTACCTGGCAGCTGCATTCTTAGCATCCTTTTCCCAATATACCCAGCATCCCTCCTCAGCACATGTCCAAACCAACGCAATCTCGCCTCTCTGACTTTGTCTCCAAATTGTCCAACCTGAGCTGACCCTCTAATATACTGATTCCTAAACTGCCTTATGTTAGTACCTTGAAATTGTTCCAGGCTGTTTTTGTTGTGTCTATTGCAAATACCTTGTAGGTTACATGTTATAGAAATTGTGTTATTTTTGAATTTTATGTCACACATCTATGTCTAATCTTAGATGTTATCTGCCATTGAAATATCCTACAGTATGTTCTTCAGATAAGCTGTTAAACAAATGTCCCATCTCCCTGAATTGGTATTAGCTTAGGTGGATGTAAAAAAATCCCATAGCACTTATTAAAAAGAATAGGGTTTTATTATTATTATTTACAAGTTCACATATCTGCATGCACATTTCATTATCTTCTATTTTCATATTTCAGTAAACAATAAACATGAATCTTTTCATCAGTACTTTCTTTAAGCCTTTATCCTCCCAAAACTCTTATTTCCACAACCGTTTTCTGATCTTATTTATAATGTCTGATATCACCCACTGTTTTATTAAACATCTCTTCCATTCTTGATTTCCATATTTTTTACAATATTCCAAACATTTTCACATAGTTTTGTAATATATTTGCATGTCTTTGTAGTAGCCATGTAAAATAGTGTTATATCCATATTTACATGGCATAAACCACATAGAATGTTTTAAAAAATCCATTCCCATTTTTTTTAATCCTTCCATATTTCACAAATGCATGTTCTGATGTTTCTAAATCCTTACAATAATGACACAGTGCTCCTAATATTACCTTATATACCAACTGACTCTTAACTGGAAGTCTTTCCAAGATCAGCCTCTACAAAAACTCCTGACCTGGTAAAATTCATTCAGCCATTGTATTCTTTCTTTTATAGGTCTCTTTATCTCATCTTCCAAATTCTTCCATGACTCTACATATTATTTTATTCATATTGTCATTAAAATTCTGTGTATGTTCACTTACTATTGTCGGTGTGTACATTTACTAATCTGTTTATGTATATATTTTTTTGATTAACTGTCATATTACTAGTCTATATATGTATGCCGATTATGTAACTTTTGTATAACGACCTTCTACTCATTCTGTAACATGACGCATTTGTCCCTGGGCCCCACTAAAAATGGGACTTGTGCCCAGTCAAAATTTTCTGATAAACAAAATCAGTCAATAAATAAATACATGCATGAATAAATGTTTTCACACCATTTCCTACATTTTTTCTTCTATTGCCCTTTCCACTTTTCACAACATTACCTTGCATCGACACTATCCCATTTCCTTATCCTCTGTTTTTGTCATTCCCTTTCATTGTTTCATTCTATCTCAGAAGCTGTTATATTTTTCCACAAATAACTCTTGCTACACATTCTGTAATTGTTCACTCATTTCTTTAACATCAGAGAATAAGTTGAAAATACCTTATGCACAATTGGATTAGTCAACCCTTACCCTTCTATGGTAAGATCTTACACGGCTTTACTTTTTTCTTTTAAAGGTGGGCAACGGCCTTATTTTAGGACTTTGAAAATTAATGTGCTTAAGAGAATGGTTGCCCTATTTGTCACAGAGAGCCATTTGGAGTAAAAGATAAGTTTATAGAGTTTGTTTTTTACTATTTGTATTTTGTTGATATTGTAAGTTGAATGTAAGGCTAGAAAAGGGAGCCCATTTTTAAGTTTGTGATCAGTACATTTTTGGTGTTTGCTAGGCAGGCATTTGGTGGAAAAGGTGGAAAATTTTATAACAGATTTTAGGTGGCATTAATACCTTGTTGGTTATAAATTCTGTTGTTGTTGTTTGTCTTTCGGCTTTTCCCGGTTAGGGGTCGCCACAGTAGTACTCCAGTCCGCTTATGATTGGCAGTTGGTTTTTATGGTGTTGAGTTGCCAGCCCGACGCCCAATCTTCAACGAAGGCATGCCCATTCAACGCATGTCTTTCGAACGCCCACTCGACTGCGGGGAGGACATGCAGACTCCACACAGAAGGCACTCCCAACCCAAGCCGAGAATCGAAAGGGAGAACATCTTGCTGTGAGGCAACAACGCCACCGTGGCTATATTGGTTATATATTCTGTATGTGCTATAAATGTGAGAATTGGGTGCAGGATTATTTTTCATTTTACATTTGTTAATCGGGGGTGTTTGACTGAGCCAAAAAGGCCCTTTTTCAGCAGAGGACCAGGGAGAAAAACTCCAAAAGAAAAATTACAGATACATTTAGTTATTTAGACATGATCAGTACACACAAATTACAAAAGACATGTTTTTACAGTGGTATGTGGCACATCAGCAGTTACAGTGGAGAGAACAAACAAAAAAATATTAATTTAAAAATAAAGGTAATTAATAGATTTGTGGTGTACAGCTGAAATTTGGAACATAGGTAGAATACATACATAGTACACAGGTACAGTACATACATTGTAGATTAGCCAGTGTTTGTGAGTAAGATTGAAAATTATTATCAAGTACTCTAGATTTAGTATGTATACCTTATCCACTTTCACTAGCCTGGGGAGCAATCATGACACTGCCAACTTTGCTTGAGATGTTGCCTGATGAGGTCTTTAAAGGAGGCTTTGGATGATGTATTTTGAATGCTAATGGGGACAGAGTTCCATTTTTTAGCCACTGAACTACTATATAGTGCATCTCCAAAGCTATTGTAGCTGTTGGTGACTTCTAGTAGTAGTTTGCTTGATGATCTAAGAGGCCTTTTGGTTGAGTGATGTTGTACTAGGTTTTTGAGGGCAGGACACTTATTGGGGAGGTAATAGATAGAATAACAGAGGCAGAGCTGATTGTAGGTTAGGAGGTTGGGCAGTTCAAGCCAGTGGAGCTGTCTCAAAGCAGTACAGTGATGAGTTCTATACGAGCAATTTGCAGCAAAGCGGGCAATTCTGTTATAGCAGGCTTCCATTTTGCTTAGTTCAGTTTTGTTGAGATTAGTCAGAATGGGAGATGCATAGAGTAGGGTGGATAGAAGTTGGGAGCGAGCAATGGCTGATCTTGTGTTGTTGGTAAGAAATAGTTTGATACGGTAGAGTGATACGAGTTTGGCATGTACTTTTTAATAGTTAAGTTAAGATGACTATCAAATTTTAGGTGGGAGTCTATGGTTATTCCCAATAGCTTAGCCTGTGCCACTGGAGAGATTGGAGTAGCATTTGTGGAGTAGATAGTGAATTGACTGTTATCAGTGTTTTTCTTAGAACTGGTCATAATCATAAGCTGAGTTTTCTTTGGATTGAGGATAAGTTGGGCTTTGGTAAGGTAGTTTTCAACGTCAGAGAATACTAGTTGAGTTGTTTGCAGGAGGGTGGGAATGTTTTGTGCAGCACAGATTAAGGTAGTGTCATCTGCATACTGACTGATAGATGCATGCTGTGTGGAGGTATGGAGGTCATTTGTAAAGACTGTGAATAGTAGTGGTCCTAAGATAGAACCTTGTGGGACTCCTATAGTTATGGGCAGCTGAGGAGAGAGATAATTTTCCCATTGCACAGCTTGGTACCTGTCAGTTAAGTAGCTTTGGAACCAGGTAAGAGCAGAATTTGATAGGTGATATTGGTTTAGTTTGTTTAGCAGGATTTGGTGTGAGACTGTGTCAAATGCTTTGGACATATCCAAAAAAAGAGTTGACACCTGTAGGTCTTTATTTTTGAGATGGTTTACTGTGTCTGTGAAGCAGAGAAGGGCTGTAGTGGTACTATGGGCAGGTCTGAAACCATGCTGAGTAGGTGACAGGATGTTGCTGTCTAGGAGATAGCATCTGGGTATGGATGCATTTTTCTAGGATTTTGGCCAGGGGGGAGAGTAAAGCAATGGATTTGTAGTTATTAAGTTCAGTGGAGGTCCCGCCTTTATGTAGAGTTGTAACATAGGATATTTTCCAGAGTCTGGGCACATAGTTTTCAACAATTGATCTGTTTATGAGAGTGGAGACTGGGATAGCAATAGCATCTGCTGTGGGTTTCAAGAAATAGCTGTGGAGTAGGTCGGCTGCTGTTGATGAGGTTTTTAGTTTGGAGAGCATGCTTTTGATTGAAGTGGTGGAAACTGTTTTGAGGGTAAAGTTTGTATTAGTGTTATTTGTGTTGGGGGGGATAGTGAGGAAGGAACTGTCCTGTGATACTAAGGATAGAATTGAGTTCACAAAGTGGGAGTTGAATTGTGTTTCGATGGGAACGTTAGTGTCGGGGTGGTTGGTTTGGGGGTAGCCTTTTGGGTGGATTTTAGTAGGTGGTTTACATTTTTCCAAAATTTTTGGGGGTTGTGTTGGTATTTAGTTTGTAATGTTGTGTAGTAGGATTTTTTGTCCAGCTTAATGCATTTTTTGCATGGTTGTGCAGTTCTTGGTACTTAGTTAGACTTTGCTTTTCTTTGTTTTTTTGATAGTAAAGCCAGACAGTGTCTCTGGACTTGAGGATTTGTTTGGTTACTTTACTGAGCCAGGGGTTTGTAGAGGTTCTAACCTTGATTTTGCACAATGGAGCGACAGTGTCTAGGTGTTGTAGAAATGTTTTGTTGAAATATGCTACAGCCTGGTCAACTGGGAGGGTTTTTGTGGGGGGGGGGTCAAGTCACAGTTACAGAGTAAAGTGTTGAGGACCTCAGGAGAGAATTTTTTTGTGTTTCTAATGGATATATAGTTAGTGGTTTTGCATTTGCTTGTTTTACTATGTATAAAGTATATTATGTTGTGGTCACTTAAGGTGTCTGGGAGACTGCCTGTGTGAGGGTACAAGGTGGGGCTGTTAGTTAGGACCTAGTCAAGGATGGATTCCCTTTTAGTTTTTTTATCACAACTAGTTGGAATTTGGACTAGCTGCTGGTAGCCATGGAAATTTATTAGATTACTTGGTGGTTCTGATATACAGGTGAACCAATGTAGGTTGAAGTCCTCCAGAATAAGGGTTTCTTGTGAGTATGTGGAAAACACCAGGATAAGAAGTCTTCAAGGCTAGCAGGTGTATTACCAGGTGGAATATAGATGACAATTGTGGTGATGACCTTTTGTGGGTGAAGTTGAAGTTGTGAGATAAGTATGTCCCAATTATTGGGGGAGGGGTAAGAGTTTGGTAATTGACGGACAGTTACATTGGACTTGTACAGTAAGGCAGTTCCACCCCCTTTACGAAGTGGTTTGTCTTGTCTAATGATATTGCAGCCGGTAGGGAGAACTTCTGAGTTAGCTATGTTTTTATTTAGCCAGGTTTCTGTTAAAGCAACTATGTCTGGGGAGTACTGTGCTATTGCGGCCTGGAGTTCAGGTATTTTATTTTTGATACTACTAATATTAATATTTAGCATTAAAAGATGGTTGGTTTTGCTGCTGTTGTTCATTTGCCCAGGGATGAAGAAAGTGGGGGTGTTTTGTTCTGACATTTGTGTTGGAGCAGTTTGTGTTGGACGGGATGGATTTGGGCCTGGGTTGGGGTGGATATCCCCACTTATGGTGAGCCTGGTGTTAAAATGGTGATACAGATGTTGAAGTTTGGTGAGGAGTGTGAGAAAATATTGTGGGTTTTTTTGAGTAGGAATGAGAGCATACGTGTTTAATTCTGAATTGGTCCATTATGTAGTTCTTGAACAATTGTGGGCAGATATTATTATAATGTGTGGTGTCTGTATATGAGAGTGCATAATGTTGTGTTGTGCTACTAAGTTTAGGGATATTGCTAGAGTGATAACTTGTGGTGTTGTAAAGAATTATGAGATAACAGACTTAGTCTCCCACCAGGACACAAGTGCTCTTCAGCAATTACATTCTGCTTGCTGGTAAGCTATTAGACTTAGTTGTGTGATAGTCATGGTTATAAAGTTTAAGTTGGTTCTAGGTGGGGGGTCTGAATAGGAATTATAGGGTTGCACTATATGTGGATGGGGAAGTAGTGTGGGTGATGTAAAAAATGCCCAGTGGGAATGAGAGTGATTGGGAGTATTTTGTGTGGAGCAAGTTGGTGTGGTATAATGTGACATGACTTGAGGAGCTGTGATTGGTGGAGGTGATGTGAAGGTGAGCTGTGGGTGTGGCTGTGATTACTATAAATGTAGAGTTAGTGGGGGCGGGAGGGAATAGGGGGTAGGGCAGGGGAGCAGAGAGAGCCCAAGCATTAGCGAGGGAAAACGAAGCGGGGCAGAGCCCACCAAGACAAGAGAAAAAAGAAAGTATTACTTTACAAATCTGAACACTTTAAACAAATTCCTGAGGTCTAATGCCTTACCAGCAAGCAGAATGTAATTGCTGAAGAGCACTTGTGTCCTGGTGGGAGACTAGAAATTTAAAGATGGCTCCATGCTCATCAGGATTCTAATATAGACTTAGTATTGGGGAGGGAGATAGCACAAGAGGTGTAGACCAGGTGGAATGCAAAGAAACCAGAGAGGCAATCAGTGGAAATCAGTGAAGGCCTCAGAGGGGTAAGTAATAATTCAAACTACCTGTAAAGTGAAGGAGAGAAGAGACAGCAATGTTTATTAAGGTTGGGAGTGTGTCTTCACATTGACTTGCTGACTAGTAACCAGTTTGTGCACATATTAGAGTAGGGAGATACATTAGCAATGAAGGGGAATATATAGAGATGCAAATAAACAGGTGGGCCTCCAAGTGATACAAACTAAGGCAGAAAGCACTGAGAGGGCTGCTTGATGGTTAATTTGGTCACAGGGATCTAAATTAAATGTATACTGTCTATTGGACAGTTAGGATTACTGTACTAGTTGGAGGGGAGGACACAAGGCTGCAACAGTCAGTTTTATTAGCTAGCTGAAAACTACTAAGAAATACTGCTAATTTAATAGCTTCACTCTCATAAAACATACAAGTAGAATGCCTGGGTGGACTGACCCTGCTCTTGAGGCTCAAAATGTATATCCTTGTTTAGTTTGCAGTAGTGATTCCTTCTTATACTGTATGGGTGGAGTGGTAGCCACAGACTGCAGATATGCTTGAGTGTGCTCCAGCTCTTGAGGCTCAAAATGTATATCCTTGTTTAGTTTGCAGTAGTGATTCCTTGTTATAATGTATGGGTGGAGTGGTAGCCGCAGACTGCAGATTTGCTTTAGTGTGCTCCTGCTCTTGAGGCTCAAAATGTATATCCTTGTTTAGTTTGCAGTAGTGATTCCTTCTTATACTGTATGGGTGGAGTGGTAGCCGCAGATTGCAGATTTGCTTGAGTGTGCTCTTGCTCTTGAGGCTCAAAATGTATATCCTTGTTTAGTTTGCAGTAGTGATTCCTTCTTATACTGTATGGGTGGAGTGGTAGCCACACACTGCAGATTTGCTTGAGTGTGCTCCACAAGCAGAATGTAATTGCTGAAGAGCACTTGTGTCCTGGTGGGAGACTAGACATTTAAAGAAGTTCTAGGTATTTTTGTTCAGTAGTGTTGGAAATAGTGTTACCTTTACGATCAGCTGTATGAATGGGGGATATTGGGTAGCTTTTTAAAAGATGAGAAGATCATTACTTTAGTTTTCTTGTGGCTGATTAGTAATCTGTTGGAATAGGACCAATGGTTCAACTTAGTGAAGTATTTTTGGAGTTTGTTTTGTAGTTCTGAATGGTTACTGTAAGAGAAGTATATTGTCTGCATACATAACCAGTTTTAGATTAGGAATCTTTCTTGTTAAGTAAGAAAGTAGTGATGGTTCTAGAACTAAGCCTTGTGGGACTTTTGTGTTTAAAAGACCCATGGAGGAAAGAGAGTTACTGTAACATACTTGAAAAGATGTATTCTATAGATAACTCAAACCAATAAATTGTACTGGTGCCAAGGTTATGTTTGGTCAGCTTGTTAAGAAGTGGGGCACGACTCACAGTTCCAAAGGATCTGGTCATATCTAAGAACAGATCAGCTGTGAGGTTTCTGCTATTCGTTTTGCAATACATGGTATCTGTGTCCAATATGAGGGCTATGAATGTGCTGAAAGCTTTGCAAAAACAATGCTGTGCATCACAAAGTAAATCATGTCTGTTAATTTGCTTTAGTAGCTGGTTTTATAGTTGTTTTTTTTAATATTTTTTTAATTGGGCAGATATAAGATATGGGCCTTGTGATGACCCACCACTGGACCAGTAATCAAGGAGCCTCAAACCTCACTGCTGGCACCTGTGGGGGTCATTCACTGGGCAGATAACAGGTACACACACAGTATTTCCAGATACTGCTCTCTGTATCAAGTGCAATTTCCCTTACATGCACACAGAGACCACAGTCAGTCTGGGGCTGGTTTCTCCCTCTTTCTCCAGATCCACAGTAAGACCCCCACTGGCACAGCTATAGCACTGAGATCTCAGCTGAGTGTCCAAGCCAAGGCCTCCAGCACCCTCTCTGTCCAACCAGTGCTTCGTGTCCCTGTCTAAGTAGTTGACACACATACTCTTTGAGACTTGATTTACACACACACACACACACACACACACACACACACACACACACACACACACACACACACACACACACACACAGACACACACACACCTGGGAAAGGTTGGCACAGGTTTACTACCTATGCCCCCTTCTTTCCAGACTATAAGGTAGTTATGACTGCCACCAGACACTCCTGCCAGCTACCTTAAGGCTGTTCCAAGGGTACCCAACCCAATATACTGAGTGAAATTAATATTAATACAAATGGTAGTTTGACCAAGAGCAAGGCTATTAGGAGTGGCCCACACAATGTCAAGAAATAAATACGCAAGTACTATCAGAACTTAAATATCTCTACAAAGATCAGCCACAATGAAAGGTTTAAATATATTTAATAATAAATAATAAAAGAAAAGCAAATACTAAGTATATATTCACAGTGACATCAGAGTTCAAAACAGGAAATATTTAAAATAACATTGCAGGACAGGCTCAGACAAATAAAGAAAAACAATATCTAAACTAAGCTTTGCTATATTCCTGACTGTATCTAACAGAGTTACTATACCCTAATAACTTACGTAATAGAGCAAGGCAGATGATGTGGTGAGTAGTCCTTCTTGTTGTTGTCAGATCCAAGACAAAATACAGAATGCTCAGTCTCTCTCTAGGAAACTTCTCAAAATAATATCTAAAATATTACTGCTGGGATAGCTTGCAGAATGACATCACTTCTTGTCTTCTGACTTCTAGTTTCCATGCAAAACTCCCATTGCTGGAAGCTGGCAAGGCTTAGCACCTACCTATAAAAATACACACACAAGGCTTTGCTCAGATATGTTGACCTTCTGGAGGTCATAAAACAGTTAAACACTTCCAGTCTTCCCGAGTAGCAATTAGGTCACCCCAAAGACAGTACAGAAATCTTCCTAGCACAGACTTTGTGTCGCTGGCTTCCTTGAAACCTGTGAGATAGCATCTTTATGGCCTAGCCTATAAAGTAATTTCATTTCAGATATTTTTTTAAAGTTTAATGGACTGAGGTTAAAATGTCGCAGTGGTGCAGAGGTTAGCATTGTTGCCTCACAGCAAGAGGTTCTCCCATTCGATTCTCGGCTGGAGCGCCTTCTGTGTGGAGTCTGCATGTTCTCCCCGTGGTCGAGTGACATTAAAGACATGCAAGTAGATGCGAGCATGAATGGGTGTGCCTTCTTTGAAGGTTGGGCATTGGACTGGCAACTCAGCACTGTAAAAATCCACTGCCAATCATTAGCGGACCAGAGTTCCACTGTGGCGACCCCTAACTGTGAAAAGCCGAAAGACAAAGACTGGACTGAGGTTAACCCTGCAGTTTCCTCTGTTAAAACATATACATTTAAACAATTACAATAATGCGTGTACATTTCTGTTCTCTCCTGAAAGGCACACTGTGTATACATTTCAAACACAAGCACTTTACAAATACCCTTTTAACACAAACATCTGTACAAATCAGTTTGATATACACATGACATCCAGTTCTAATACATTTGTAACACCAACATCTTGTATGAATCAGTTTGATATTCACAAATGACATATAATTATTTACAAAAGTCCAGCTAGCTATGCTGGCAGTACCTCCTTTTGTCACAGGCTTGTCACTCCTTTCTTTGGGAGAAGAGACTTTTGGTAGTGAAATAATGAATGAGTGCTTGAATGCAGTATAGACAGATGTGAATATTAAGGAAAGGTTGAAGACATGAGCGAGTGGTTTAGTTCTCTTGTCAGCAGCAATTCTTAGGAAATCAGGGTGGAGCTTGAAGACATTGGCACCTGAACTGTTGAGTTTCTTAAGTAGGGTTTTGGCTTTATTGGCTGTTTGAGAAAATTGGAACGTTGCTGCATAGGAGGCAAGAGGATATAGCTCAGTGGTAGAGAAGTAGTCTTGTTTATGTGTGGGACAATCATGAGGAGGATTTGTAATGTTATCTGTAGATGGTGCACAGATGTTAGAAAAGGAGATAGGATTGCTAGTGAGTGAATCACTTATGTACTGGGAATTAGATAATATTCCTGTCAATTGTTTTATTTCTTTACAATTTTTTAGGCCTAGACCAGTTTTGTTCTTGTTTTTGTCTCAGGTATGTGGCTTTGGCTGTGGTGGTGGCAACTCTCATTGCTTTTCTAAGGGTTAAAATGGCTGCCTAAGCTGGGTGTTTTGTGGTCCAGTTTCCATGCCTTCTAGGATACATCTCTTACTCTCATTTTATTATTGATCTCAGACATTAGCCGGGCAGACCTGTGCTCTTAACCTTCTTCTAGTTAGTAGGACTAATAAATCCTGTATTGGAGTGAGTATTATTACATAGATGGCACCAGTCAACAGTGCTAAGTAGCATGTTGAGTTGGGGGAGCTTAGTGCTTTAGAAAAAAATGTCCCATAACTATTTGAATATATTCCTAGGTTCATAAGTAAGTACTAGGCCATCTGCCATTGTGGACAATTTAAGCCTAACCAATTTCCCTTTCAAAGGTGAGAATCAAACTCTGTAGCTTGTGTCTATGAGTTAAGCACCTTACTAACCTCCAACGTAAAACTACTGTATTCAACTACATCACACAAATTTCAAAGAGTTTTGTGTAAATACTAGGCTATCAATCCGCAGACTATTACAAGCCTAGCCAATAAACAGAGGTCAGAATCAAACCCTGTACTCTGTGAGATAAAGACCTTAAACCATTATGCCAACAACACCCCATTTGGGGAGGATTTCTAGGGGGTTTGAAAGGACCAATAGGATTTTATTAGTGAATGGTCACAAGGGAGTTTGAAAGTATTTGAAGTTTGAGTGTATTTTGCTGTGAAAACATCTCTGTGTATATTGGTTAAGATTAGGTCAAGATTTGAATTATTGCCTGCCTTTGTATCCATCCTAGTAGGTAAATTTATTAACTGGACTAGGTTAAACTGTTGCAACATTTTATTAATGAGAGTTGCATCTTTGTCAGCAGCATTGACAGTGAAATGACTTAGGATGATAATTTTATTGTTGATACCTGTTAGGAATTGATTTGCAAGTTATTGTGGAGTAGTATCACTGAGGAGAGGAGGGGGGTGTAGACAGATCCTATCCAAAGGTGAGTGTGCCCACCTAAGGTGATACATAAAAAGACCCAATTGAGGCTTGTATTTAGTTTGAGATTTAGTTACCTGAGTTATTCTTAAGCAACCTCCACAATTTCTCAAACCAGCTCTTTTATCATTATGGATATAAAAATTAACTGTTTCAGAAATACACATGATCTGTGGGTTTCACTAATAACAAAGCTTTCTAAATTAGACCAGTTATTATTTGGACTGCATGCATTTACTGTCACAGTAAGTTATTTGTTTCTAGGTGAATTAAAGGGAGTATGAAGGTTTGAGTGTATTGTTGAGATAGCCCTGGGTTAGTCTGGATATCACCAGATTGCTTTAGTTTTCAGAAAAGACAACAGCATTTAGTTAGGACATCTTTAATCAAAGTATGAAAGTTTATTATATTTTTAAGAGGAGAATTGTTATACCTTTTTGGTCAAAGTGTGTAGGGCCAGGGTTGCAGTTTTTTTAGTTTAGTAGCAAAGTCTAATAATATTTATAGTATATGTACAGATGTTTAGGGGAACTAGAATAGTTATAATAGAAGCTGACATTCTTGTTAGTGGAAATAAGTCTGGCATTACTGTGGAAGTAACTGAGATTGTTATTGGAGTGAGTTCTTGGATGAGTGAGGAGGGAAAATAGCTTAGACTTAAAGAGGAGTACAAGATGGTGAATGGAAAAAAATGACCAAGAGACTATGTGAGGAAGCAGTTTGATTTAGTAATGAGTGACATAAACTGTGAGTTAGTGAGAGAGGTGGGCCCTGGCATAGCTAGCAGCTAGGACAGGAGACTACTGGGATAAAGAGTCGTTGTTAGCTGGAAGGGAGGAAGCGTGAGCAGTCTTATTTTCAACTTAAGACTGTTAGGAAGGAGGGAAAGAAATGAGGGAGAACAGGCTCTCTGCCACTCACACTGTATAGTGGGAAAGATGGCGGTTAGTGAGAAATTCACTGTAAGTGCCTTCTAGACTAACAGGCATTGGGCGCTAAGGGTAGTAGTGGAAAATGGTAGTAGAAAGAAATAAGAATGTAGTCAGTCTGCCTAACAGACTGAAAGTAGTTGAGAGGAAGGAGGTGGGAGCAGCCTGTCTGCCACCAATACTCTCAGGAAGGAATGAATGAAAAGAGTGAGAACAGTCTATGTGCCACCTGGATTGGAGGAAGGAGGTGGGAGCAGCCTGTCTGCCACCAATACTCTCAGGAAAGAATGAATGAAAAGAGTGAGAACAGTCTATGTGCCACCTGGATTGAATAGGGGAAGTGAAAGAAATGAGTGAAAAATCCACTCTGTCACACAGACTGACAGTAACTGAGAGTTAAAGTCACAGTAGAAGAAACAAAGGTGACTTCTGCCTTGACAGATAAGTTAAGTATTGGAGTGGGAAAAAGTCATTGTCTTAAAGGGATTTGATTAGATCCCTTGTAGCATTTTAGATGACAATGTTCATATACGTCTGATATTCATAAAGCTAATTTACATGACAAGAGAGAAAGGATGGGGTTACTGGGTCAACATACAGGATACAAAAGGTTTTTATAGTATACCACAGACAGTGCAGATTAAGGTTTGCTTCAACAATGGTAGAGATATTTTGTAAAGGTTGTGTAGTGGGAGCATCCCTTGAGTACTGTTGGCAAGAAGTTCCATATCTGAAGACATTTTGGGCTAAAAGCATGGGAAGGTCCTAGGCATTACCTTTGTAAACTAATGCTGATACCTTGCCATACTGACTGGCATATGCCAGTGACAAAGGTTTTTGATTGGTGTATGGCAGTACCTGCATGGTACATGGAGTACAAGGCACACTTGTACACAAGTAGGGCCAACCATAGTTCAAATGGAGCCCCAGGCAAAGGTTGAGGTGGGTCTTCCAATGCCCTTCACAGCCTATATTTAAGCCATATTCAAGAATATTCTCTGTGTCCTCTGCTTCTAAAACTGTCCATCCCAGTACTACTTTTCCATTCAGAAACGGAAAACTTTTTAAAGAAGTACTCAACTCAATGGGCTGGATTCATGAATGCCTACACTAAGTGTACACAGTCAGCATTCAAGAGCATTCCTACCACATTCTTTGTGCTGTCTATTCACTCAGAAAGATTACACTAAGGGTAGATGTAGTCTACATTTTGTGGTAGCCTTTATGAAGCCCCCTCGATATTTAAGGCTGCAAAAAATCAGTAGAAAATCTAAAATTAGGAGGAAGAAGGTGGAAGTTATGCTTGTGTTGTCTATTCACACAGAATGGTGTACACTTAGTGTAGGTGTTTATGAATCTTGCCTACTTTTTTCTTTCCAAAAAGTGTTTTTCCTTGTAGTCAATGTAATATTAACAGTGTCCTATATAAAGAAAGCATTCTTAAACATCACTTCTTCTGTTTTACACTTTGACTTCTTCTGTTTTACACTTTTTGTGAAATATTACATTTTATTTCTTGCATTTGTGCCATCATTTATTAGCTCACGTATGAAAGGAGGAGTAGACGACTGTATTACCATAGGAAAATGGAGTAGGTAAGTTTAGTGGTTCTGGGTAAACTGAGGACTGAAGTGAACAAATGCGATTCCACTTCCTGAAAACTGAATAGAGGCAAAAGTAGACAGTTACAGAAAATATAGTATATTCAAAGTAACAGTGAAATTATGAAGATAATAATAAAAGGTTGCAAAACTCATTAATAAAAAATTAAAATATAATTTTACCAAAACAGGAACATTTTTAGTATTTACTCTCATACCTCTCAACTGTACAGATTTTTTGCCTCATATTTTTGGCCCATTTTTCATAAAATTGTGGGTTTCTGGCAAGTTAGTGGCAAATCATTAAAGACTGAAGTTAAAAAATGATGACAGACGATTTTCAGACTTTAAAGTTTACATCCTTCAGAAAATTCATACTAATAACAAACCTGTTATTCTATCAACTTTCTAAGTTTGTAAGAGCAGTATTTAACAATTGTCCTAATTTGTGGCCCTTTGTCCCACTTTTATTTAGGCTTTGTCCAGATTTCTTGCTCTAGGTGGTTGAGAGGTATGCTCCTCACTCACATTACAAAACAATAAAATCTTGGCCTTCATACAAAAGCTGAAGTATGTTAATTAATTACCATAAATTCCTGCTGTTTTAATTTACGTATTGGTAAAGCCAGATTTAGTATTTATACTAGGTGGTTTTTGACTTCTAATTTGCACTGTCAGCTTGCCTTTGTTATTAAAAGAATATTAGCATATCCCCTTCCAACACTCATAAACAGTCCTTCCAAGCACTGACATTTAACATGCCATTTGCATTATTGGTTTAGCTGTTCTCTCATTATCCAGACCTTTATTGGACTTCTGAATGATTAGGTAGACATCATTTCTTTTACTGGGTTTGTTGTATGATGATCTGTTTCACACAAAAGAACACTGTACAAGTCAGCTAACATTTAATTGATCATTGGTTGGTATTCAATGTAACAAAAATGGCTGCATATTAAATGCCTGACATTAAGTGGCCTCACAATGAGGAAAAGAGAGTTCAGGAAGTCTGATGAGTTTCCCTTGCTACAGTTTACCTCTTTGGCCACAGTGGCATAGAGATGCTAGATGTGTCTTTAAAGGGTCATTTTCTTTTCTCCCAGTTGCTGACTTTACCTGCCACAACTCTTCATTAGGTAGGTCCTATCTTCATATAAAACAATAAGTGCACTGCATTACAATTCAAAAGAAGGCAACCAGGAAGTCCTAGAGGCAGATAACTGGTAGTACTCATGCTGAGGATGGCAGAGATATAATCCCTTGGGTTCAGTATGTCCTGGCTCTGACACCCTTTGTAGGTGATCAGATCAGTGCTACTATGAATTGTTGCGTAACATCTCCTTAGTGATCCAGCCAGGTGAATTAAGCTGGTTGAAAGTGCATGTGGACAAAATAAACAATTAAACGTATTTTTGCAGACCATTTGCCTCCCTCCCACCCGCATCGTGATTGCATAACTGTGAAGAAAATTGAAAATCCCCAACTCTTGATAAATGCTGCTGGTTCAATATTAGAAACTGCAATAGCAGTAATTCAGAATATAAAACCACTATCAGTAAGTTGCAAGTCATAAAATTTTACTTGGCAGTTTTAAACCTCATCCAGCTACCACTTGAACAAAGGTGGGAAAGCAGACCAAACCACTCAACTGATTTTGTCAGGCTGGTGGATGCTTGTTGTACAGCTTGAGCACTGAGTTGTCTAGATGGGCAGAGCAATTTACAGTGGATAACCTGGGGAAAGATTTTAGCATTGCACCAGAAGTTAACGAGAGTAGCATTTGGGAAAGTACTGTGAAATGATTTTGTGTAGTATAGGTCTCCATGTAGTCAGACTCTCTAGTCTAGTTTTCTTTGACTATGCATTAATAATGCACAAATTGTAATGCTGTGTTTAGTGTGTAATTTGCTTCATACTGTTTTTAGTCAGGCAGAACAGCTGCTAGTGTCATTCTCCTACAGGAATCAGTTTGTCTGTATTTATTCATTTATTTGCATTTGTTAATCAGCTAGCCCCTCTGAGCACTGTAGACTTCCATTTTATGGAGGATCCTGACGTTTACAGTTCTAGCAAGAAGGCTAGATACCAGAGCAGCAAGTGATTACTATATTTATAAATTAAGTGTTATACTATAGGCTGTATGGCAGTGTCAAGAATGACCACAGATTGCCAAGAATTGAATACTAACTGGATGGTGTGTTTGGTTTGAAGCACATTTGCTGTATGGGGCTAGCTGTGGAGGATGGGAGTGAGTGGTTGATGCTGGATAACCCATCGGGTGATGATCTAACTCACTGCATTGGTCACACCTACCAAAAGGTTTGTAATCACCTGCAGCGTGAGTCTTGCGGGCCCATACTGCAAAGCAGTGTGCCATTTATCCAGGCAACATCTGCAGTAATGAATATACATTGTCTGTGAGGCAGCATTATCTGCAGCCTGCAAGCTATTGGTGGGGAAATGAGCTAGGGAAGCCTGTAAGATTGACTAGACTGGACCAGTCCCTATTACCTGACTCTCACCTGGGGCGGGAGGCAAATGAAGGGACTGACAGCATCTCTGCTGATGAAATAAGTGAACTTTCTACTGCTCCACTCTCTGTTGTGCTTTATACCTGACTCACCCCGCACTCCCACATCATTCCTTCCTTCCCTCCCTCTCTGTCTGTGTCTCTAGCAGGGTGCAAGGGAGCTACAGGGTAAGTGATAAAAGACAATCAAATGTCTGAAGTTTATGTTGTACTTACTTTACCATTTGATCTAACTGGTGCTTTCTAGACATTGTTGCTGAACCTAATTTCTAGCTGTAAATGTACATTCTACTATGACTTGTAACCATTGTCTGTACTTTAATTGATTTGTATAAGCAATTTTTGTAATGGTGCCCAATACTTATCATAATTCTACTGTGTTTCATAAGGACTGAATGCTTATTTTATTAGCATGACTCTTTATATCTAGTGTTAAACATGCTAGAAAGGCAATCTAAACTGTAGAGATCTCATAGCATTATCAAGTTCTTTCATTGCCAAAAAAGAGTTTGTTGTAATGTAAGGTAAAGTAAGTGCTTGTTAAAACTTCTGTTCAATTTAAAGTACTTGTGAGGTTTGAAGCTATTTTTTGCAGATGTTCCTGCCTTATGCTTAATTTTTCAGTGTTTCTTCATTGTTCTGGTGCTAAAAAGCTGCTTTTTGAAAGATTAATGTCCTTAATTTGCAAGGGTATTAACAAAATAGTACTGTTTGTTTCCTTCTGAGGATGCATTGTTTAAAGTGGTAAGCCAAGTGCCCCTGTCACAGCAACTGTATTACAGAAATTAATTTTTACTTATTAAGAAACTGCTTACAGTTTCAGTGCATTTACTGGTGGCAGTGTTCTGTTGCATACAGTTCATCCGATAGTAATTTAATTGGATTTCTACTGAACCCTGAATGCATTTTTTCCTCTTTTTTAAACAGAGTCAGTGGAATCATCCCTAAAGCCTACATACAGCAGGCTCATTCAGTTGACAGTCTAAGTCCACTATCTCCACCCACTATTTGTTTAGGACAAACTGAGTATCACCTCTGCTCTTGTGCTTTAAGTAAGTGTTAGGGATATCCAGTCTTCTGTGTGTATTTTAGCCTGTATAGTAACTAGTCTGAAGGCAAGTGCTTCCGTGTCCTAGTTGTAAGCAATAGCCTTATAGTCTATAAACTCTGCTCCACTGACAATCTGATGTTCAGCTTTTACACTCTAATTCCTAAGAGACATTGAGATTTACTCATACTGCTCTTACTCAAACTATTTCATTCTCTTATATTTTCTTCACTTCTTCTACACTTGCTACTCTCATTATTTGTAAACTCCTGTCTTTCTTCTGGGGAACTGCATGCCTTCAAGGTCACTCTTGATCTAACCCCTTCCTTTCTTATTTCTCCTTGCCCGAGACAGTTATTAAACTACTTTCAGCTCTGAGCAAGTATTTGTGCACAGTCAACACTGACTCAGTCCATTCAATTGTCTCTTTAGTGTGTTTTTATTTTTCTATAGAAGTGTCTCTGCAAGCAGATAAATATGTATGTAACAGTAAAATTTGCAGTTTAAACACCAGTCTGTGGGCTATATTTTATGTAAATTATAAATATTATGGCAGCCTAAAACAAAAAAAAAATTGTCCACTATAATAGCTCCATTTTATTAGATCACAGCAGTCCCAGTGGTACTTTCTGCTTTAACTGTGCTCCAGTTATTGTTTTTATCAGTCTGTTGTCTCTATTCCTTAAGTTTATTTCTCTTCTTGTGTAATCACTTTAATTTCTGAGCCAGTATTTTTCCAGAGTTGCACTCCTGCATTCTGGCTTACTTTTTCTCATTGATTTGCTGATCTGTGGGGTTTGGGTAGCCTTTGGACTTTGCATTTCAAAGTCCATAGAAACCTCCTAACATTATACAGTTCTTCAAACAGTCAAGTCAGTTGTTTGCTGTTATCACCATTAGTCAGGTCAAAGTCTCCTACTAAAACTGTGTGCTAGAGCAACAAAATCAAGACTGTCATCTACTAGCACATAGGCCTTTTAAACTGCATTGTTCCTTTTACTTATCTCCCTCAGCAAATTTGTGTCTGTTTAAGTTCAGTCACTAATTGTTTTTTCTCTCTCTCTGTGTCAAATTTTCAACCTGCTTTGGCACACTCCACTTCCCTACCCTACCGCCAATTCCCAACCACCCCCTCTTATTCTATATTTATACTTTCATAGCACCACCCACATATTCTCAAACCAATACCATTAGTTGCCTCCAGAAGGAAAACAATCAATATTACTCCCAATAGTAATACACACTCTAGTTTACCACCCAAGACTCTCTCTCAAACTGTTTTAATCCTTGCCCCTTCTAACTATCTAATTACATCTCTCCAACCAACCTTGTACCCTCCTAACATTTTCTAACCCTAATTTACAAGAAAGATAAAACCCAAGTTAAATAAAATGCCCCTAACTCAAGTTATTTTACTATTCCTCCTCACTCTATCAGGCTTTGTCACCAATTATCAAATCTACCCCCTTCAAATACTTAGGACTTCAACCAATCCTCACAAAGAATATCAACATCTACCCAGCCTGTCCTTCTCCATAACATCCTACAGTATCTCTACAAACAAACCACATCTATTTTATTTATCTATAAAAATCTCAAAGGTATCCAAATTTGTGATCAAATATCAAAACCAAGACCAAAATATAACTGGCCGCACTCTTCCCTCTGTAAAATATCAGTTAAAAAATAGTGGCAGTACTCACTCCAACTCAGGTTCCACTGTTCATAAAACCATCAGTTTCAACCCCAAAATAAAAAAACAGACCCCAAACTCACCTTACTAAATATGAACCTAAGTATGTGCAATAAAATCAATGACATACATGCCTACCTTGCCACACACACTTGTGATGTAGTCATAACTACTGAAACCTGGTTAAAAAAAAGAAATGAAGGCTAATGAGATCCCACAGCACACAATATATGCAAGCATGACAAACAAAACAAGCATGCAGGTGCTGTAGCAATCATCTATAAAAGTTCCCTAACCATCACCTTACTTTCACAGGAAATACCCAAATTTAAAGATGCTGAACTTTTAATAACACTCCTAAAATTCAAAAGTAGGAGAATTATATGTTTAATAGCAATTTGTATGCACCAGAGAAAAACACTGATGCTGCTGACAAATCCTGTATTGGATATCCCAACAAATTAACCATGAAACTATAATACTTTGAGACTTAAATATAGACTAACAACTCATAAATTCTACTACCCCCACTGAATCTATAAACTTGTACAACTTCAGACAATTAATAACCATACCTAGTAAAAATCAATAAAACGTCAGGGAGACACTCAAAATTAGACTGGACTCTTATACATAAATCAAACAAACTGACAAAAGTAGGCTGCATCTCAGACAGCATAAATGGCCACATACCAACATATGCCATTAGATTTCACCATAACTTAGATAAACATATTATCTATAATAAAATACGGAATACAAGCAATTTCAATAAAGATATTTTCAATGAAATACTAAAACAATATAACTGGAATATACTTAGAACAATGCCTCTAGATACTGCTGTAGAAGACTTTAATAACATATTCTTACAAACCTTAAATAATCTAGCACCAGTATGTAATAAAAGAGGAAAGTCCAACCTCACACTATGGCTAACAAAAGAAACAAAAAAAAATGATAAAAAGGGATAAAGCCTGGAAAAATTGGTATAAAAATAGGACTCAAAAGACCTTTGGCAATGTAGACATCTTAGAAGTCTTGCAAAACTCCACATAAAACATGATAAGCAAACATGCTATACCAACCTACTTAAAAACAACCCAAAACTTTTTTGGTCATCACTAAACAAACTACTCCTGACAGCCACAGTGGTGCAGCAGTTAGTGTTGCGGCCTCACAGAAAGAGGTTCTCTGGTTCAATCCTCGGCTGGGGTGCTTTTGTGCAGAGTCTGCATGTGGTCGCATGGGTTTGCTTCGGGTGCTCCGGTTTCCTCCCACATCCCAAAGACATGCTGTAGGTGGATTGGACAGTTTAAACTGACCCTAGGTGTGAGTGCATGCATGTATGTGCCTTCTGTGGACAATTGGGCACCAGGCTGGCAACTCGACACCGTAAAACTCCACTGCCAATCATTAGCGGACAGGTGATCCACTATGGCGACTCCAACCTGGAAAAGCTGAAAGAAGAAGACTAAATAAACTACTCCACCATGGCATGACCACCACTCCCTCTCCAAAAACAGACAATACAACAGACTCTATCCCCACACAGTTTAATTCCTACTTTATACAATCAATATTATCTCTCTTAGATGGTAATACATCTACCCCCATCTGTCTACCTCTGTCCAATCAAAACCACCCCAACATTTCAATTTTAGTCCGGTACCTACCTTTCTCATAAGGAAGTTGCTCCTTAAACTAAAAAACTACTTCTGTAGATTTAGATTACCTACCATCAGACTACCTAAAAATGGCCAGAGAAGTCAAAGCCTTTCCTGTGTTCATACTAATTAATAGGTCCATAGCACAATGATAACGTCCCATCACTGTGGAAAAAATCCTACATCATACCACTACACAGAGGCAGCACATCTACAAAGTTTAATAACTAGAGACCAAAAGCAATTCTCTCCTCATCTCCAAAATATTAGAGAGAAATGCATCCATATGCAGCTGATGCAATACTTAATCTGAAATAACCTGCTGTCAGAAACACAACATGGGTTTAGGCCTCAGCACAGCACCACTACTGCTCTACTACAATTTACCAATATACTAAACCAACATAGAAACAATGGTTTGCTTGTGTCCACCATGTTCTTAGACTTGTCAAAGACATTTGATACTGTCTTGCACCAGGAACTACTCATTCAACTCTCCTCAATAGCACTTTCATAATACTTCTTGTTGTGGTTTCTTAATAACCTATCTAGATGGTGACAAGCCATTAAATGGCAACAAACCTACTCATCCTTTCAACCAGTTACTACAGGTGTACTTCAGGGCTTTATCCTGGGTCCTCTCTTATTTAATATATTTATTAATGACCTCCACTCACCATGTAGACAACTCAGCATTAATATGTGCAGACTCAACAATAAATAAGCCCCAAGACATTACCCAAAAGTCTTTCTCCTCTATAGAAACCTGGCTGAAAAAAATTAAGCCTCCTGCTTAACCTCAAAAAGTTGCCAAAATGAAAAGCAATCTTTTACTATAAAGTCAGCAAATATTACTGTCATTGAAATTGTAACTCACAGCAAACTTCTAGGCATTATATTAGATGACAGTCTTAAATATGACCACCATGTATTGCACACCATTAAATCTACACACCAGAAACAAGGCTCCCTGTATAGGATCATGGATTCCTTACAAATACTGCAAGAAAAAGTCTAGCCACCACTTTCTTACTGCCTAGTCTTTTATATGATGGTCCTATCATAATAAATGTAAACCTTACTCAAAGAAAGAAACTTGCTTCTGGTACAATAAAAATAAATAAGTTTGCTAAAAAAAATTGAAGAAAATTTATATAAAGATATTCAACATAATAAGAAACAAGACTAAAGCTATGTAAGATGTGTTAGGAGTAAAAACATTCAAATTGATAAAGTGTGTATAGAGTCTAAAATGTATTCTCAAACAGAAGATATTATAGCTGTATTTACAAAATTGTATGCAAAATATTGGGCTCTACAAAAGTGGTGATAAATTGTACCAGTAACGTTTAGTAAACTTCAGATACTGAAATTAAATTGCATTACATTAAAAACGAATTATTCAAACTGGACCCAAACAAGCACAGGGAGGAAATGGAGTTAGTAATAATGACCAGAGAACACTTCAGCATGAGCTAACAGTACTATTATATCTGTTATTCACTAGGCCATTTAAATATGGAGAGATTTTTCAAGATAAGTTAAATAACTTACTCAGAGTCACATAGAAGGCAAATGGTGGTGGAAAGAATTAAACTCTGTAACTTGGTTACATGAAGCTGCTCATTATGGGTCAACAGATATTGCATCTGAATATAAATGATAAAGTAAAACAAAATCTTTTTTTTTTTTTTCAAATATAGCAATGAATCAGAAATGCTTATAAATAAATGTTATAACCATTTCTATTTTAATTGTTATAAACATTTCTATTTTAATAACTTGTATAAAATTGTTATGATATTTATTTTGTATGTTAAAAACAATAAACCTGTTTTAAAAAAAAAGAAATGCTTATAAATTGGTTAAGAGAGTCATTTGGCTTGTGAGAAGTTGGATATGGTGAAACATATTTACAATGCACAAGCAAGTAAATGTGTATAAGACTGGGTGCACAGTCATGGAGCCAAATACTGTATAGGGCCATTCCAGTGACATCTTGTGTGACTGTGCTGAATTATTTACATGTCTAGATAGTTTGCAAGGAGACTATCATGGCAAATAAGTCCAGATGCTGTAGCTCTTCAGAGTAGTACCAATCAGGAATTAAAGTAAAGAAACAGTGCAGATGTCATTAAGAAGTATGGGGAAATAGTATAATATTGTTGTGAAGTATTGCAAGGTTTTCATTTCTTTTGATCTGTGAAATCTGAATAAAGTGACTAAAAGAAAGCACACTTATTGCTTATAGTACAGGGCAGTCATTAGCTATGCCAAATGTTAAGTTCCTTTCTGTATTGGATGCAAAACACATTCCCACAAATAAGGCTAGATACAGAAAGTCCCAAATCCAAATTTTGTGCATTTAATATGACAATAGGAAGATATAATTTCTTTGCTCTTTGGTTTGACATCTCATCTGCATGAGAAGTATTTTAAAGAACTGCTGCACAAGTGACTGAAAGCTGAGGAGGTATTGTAAACATAGCATAATATATAACAAATCTAATGATGGCAATATGTTAGAGTGGAGTGACACACAAGAACATATAAATAAATTGATAATAGTTACCGAACAAACTGAGAATACAATTTTAAGTAAATAACAGCAAGTATTGGAAAAGCATGACAAAGTGTAAACTACATGGGTCACATTCTAATATCAGATTGACCAAAGACAGACTCTGTGAATGTCAGAGTAGTAGTACAAATTCTAAAGCCAGAAGATAAAAAGACATTAATGAGATACTTTGGCAATACTGCATTGTCTTGGAAAGTTCATAACTAACATGCCTGATAACTACGTCTCTGAAACAAGCTGCTGCAGTAAGGCATAGCCTGAGAATGGAGTCTGTTAAGGAAAAAAATATATATTTTGCGATAGAACTAACAGAAGCATTTACACTAAAATATCTTGATACAAATAAGACAATATTGTTGAAAGTGGATCTGGATTAACATAGTATAGGAGTTGTGATCTTATGTAGAAACAGATCAAACAGCCTGTGTATCAAGAACATTTGTAGATGCCCAAAGGAAATGTACTCAAATTATGAAATAGTAGTTAGCAATAGCCTAAGAATGTGATACGTTCCACAAATAAATGTATGGTAAAATATAAACTGAAATGGACTATAAACCACTGCAGAGCATATGTTTAAAGTTAATTACAGAGGGTGTTTCTTCATTTTCTGAAGTACAATCTAAAGCAAAGCACAGTCCAGACAAGGAACTACTTATAAGGGATATGTTAATTAGAGTATATTTACCAGAACAGAAAGAAGATTTGCTGGGCAAAGAACTAGAAGTGATTTAACTGATACTATAATTACCAATAACAGACGAAAGAGTGAAAGAATTCCTGAGATGTACAATGACTTAGAGATGCAGGTATTGAAAGAAGTGTGAGCAAGATATTTGCCAAAGCAAAATAATCGGTCAGAAAGAACATACAATGTTAGTTACTGTACCTTCAAGTTTGAAATAAGTTGTACTCAAGGCTTAACGGTCAAAGCTGCTAAGATTATGTTATCTAGTCAGTCAAAGAAAAAGATACTTGAGAGAATATATGAGTCACAACATGGAACAGTGAAGTGCAAGAAAAGACCAAGAGTGTAACACACATAATATATGGGCCAGAAATGTTAACACAGAGCAAATGTTTCAAATACTTTGTGTGTAATATGTACCATTACAACAGTTCAGAAGAAAAGATGTTACCTTATGAGTACTGACTCATCTATGGAGTTCAGTGAACACAAACTTGTTTAAGTTCAAATAAGTCTTGTACTTAATGTGTGTAGGGTATTAGAAGTATCCTGACATGATTAAATTAACAGATACTACAAGCAGTGGTGTGATAAGTACTTTGAAGTCTATCTTCTAACAGTGTAATTTCTCCAGATCTTTTGGGTTTCTAATACTATGGTGGAAATGGACCCATTCGTAAGTTAGGGCATAATTAAAGTTTATGAAATTAGTATGGCTTCAATGTTTGAGCTTAGCCAAAAGTGCTCTTCTAAACACCCACAATGTGCCTGAAATTGATTTCTTCTTCAATTCACATGGAGTTGCATGTAATGGTAGCATATCTAAATACGACTGTAGATTCTTTTTTTATTAGACTCATTGCTCTTACTACTGTTGTAACTGTCTGTGTCTCTTTCCTCCACATTGCTGTAGTTTCTGCCTGTGTCTCTTTGTACATAAGACACTGTAATTATTAGGTGTAGCAATTTCAACGATACTTTTGTCATATTTTTCATGGACTACTATATCTGGTTTTCCTGCAATTATTTTTTGAATTGTTGGAAATGGGTGATCCCATGTGACGTACACTTCATCTTATGGTATAATGTTGTGTGATTCATGTTTCTAATGCTTCTCAGCTACTTCTATATTGTCATGTTTGCACAATCCCTAATGCAACAATCTTGCCACATTATTGTTCCTTTCAGTGCATAGGTCCTCTGCCATGACTATATCCAGCAAAAAGATGTGTGACTGTTTCTAGTTCTTTTTTCAAAACCTACATTTATTTGTCGCTCCCACATGTTCAATGGACGTTGTAAACTATGTGTATGTAGTCCACTCTCTTGGGCTGCCATTACTAGGTCTATATTAGGAAACCAAAAACCCGTTTGAGCGAATTGGAATTGAGCGGCACGTATAGTGTGAACTATGGTAACGGCATACGTTCAAAACCGTGAAACACGAAAAGTCAAATTGTCATGGTTGGCCCGTCTGTGGTATAGCTCCGTAAGGTAAGTGTGCGATAGTTACGGACCTTAGGGTTAGGGTGCGGGTTAAGGTAAGTGCATAGATAGGTAATGTATTTAAAGTTTAGTGTAGGGTTAGAGGTAGGGTTCTGTTAAGTGTATGTGTGTGGATTATTTGTTTTGTGTGGGTATATGTCTGTAGGGTAAGTGTGTGATAGTTACGGACCTTAGGGTTAGGGTGTGGGTTAAGGTAAGTGCATAGATAGGTAATGTATGTAAAGTTTAGTGCAGGGTTAGAGGTAGGGTTCTGTTAAGTGTATGTGTGTGGATTATTTGTTTTGTGTGGGTATATGTCTGTAGGGTAAGTGTGTGATAGTTACAGACCTTGGGGTTAGGGTGCGGGTTAAGGTAACTGCATAGATAGTAATGTATGTAAGGTTTAGTGTAGGGTTAGATGTAGGGTTTGGTTAGTGCATGTATGTGCTTTATTTATTATGTTTGGGTATGTAGTATGTAGCATGCGGTGGTGTTGGCCGACTATGATAATTTAAGATTTGAAATTTTTCGCAATTTAGAGGGTTCGGCGTATTTGCAGTTCGGGCTATGTGTGTCGGTGTTGTGGCGTTCGCTCAAATGGGTTTTCAGTTTCGTAATATAGACCTGCATTATTAGCCTTTCATCCTTTGGTATCAGCTCACCTCTTTTTAACCATTCTTGATCAACACGGGATTGTTCCAGGAGCATTCTATACATGCCATTATACTTATGCCTTTTCCACATTTCTTTCCTTCTCATCTGATACTTCTCCTCATATTCTTTTTTTTTTTTTTTTTTTTTTTTGGCACATTCATTTGCTGTCTGATTTTTTCTTTGTCTCCTTCTGGTGTGATTTCCATTCCTGCTTGCCACCTGAATGTTTCTGCAAGACTAAGCAGAGAAGTTATTGTAGGCTTCCCCTTCTCATGTTGTAAAACTTTCATTATGTTTGGATCTGATGAGTTCAGCAGATAAGTATGCAGTCCTACGAGTTCTGATCACATGTAATCAATTTCAAGGAAGCCCATACCTCCTTCAGAGTGTGGCATACACAATCTTGCTATTCACAGATTTATATGTATCATTTGATAAGTGTGAAACAAATTTTCTTGTTTTTCTGTCAGCTGATCCAGTACCTTTTGGGACCAGTCAGTCACACCAAAACTGTAAGTTAAAACAGGAAGAGCTAAGTGGTTTATAGCTTACACTTTATTCCTAGATGTCAAGGCTGTTTTCAATATTAGTTTTAGTCTGAAGTGCTCCTTACTGTGTTATCTTCACATGTATTCATGTTTTATTGTTCATAGGTTCATAGGTAGGTACTAGGCTATCAGCCCTGGGGCCTATACAAGCCCAGCCAAAAGGGTACCCTGGCTTTTGCCACCCAAGAAAATTATTTTCCTGTGCCACTGTCGAGCAGAGCCACGGAGGTAATCCCTGGGGTGAATTTCCTATTTCCCATCCAATCATCAAGATTTTTCTTGAAGAGTGTTAATGAGGAGCTTTGTTTGATATAGATAGGTAGTTTATTCCAGAATGTGGGAAGTCTCTGGGACAGGAATATATCCCTCCGGCATGTTCTGTGTATTGTGGTAACAAGGTTTAGGTTCCTAGAGCGTGTAGCTCGGAGGGATTGGGATTTCTTTAAGTGGAGCATGTCCAACAGCTCTGGGTTTGACATAGCTTTGTATGTTAGGCAGAGATCACCTCTGAGTAGGCAATATGCAACAGAGTAAAGCTGGAGTTTTTTGAGACGGTCTGCGTAGAACATCTGTTTGAGGCCGGTAATCCTCTTTGTGAGGTATTTCTGTGGCCTTTTCAGTTGTTGTAGATGTCTTGTGAGGTACATGCCAAAAGGGGTGTTGTACTCTATAATGGGTCTAATGAGTGATGAGTAGAGGGAAACAATGACCTCTTTTTTTCTGGATGAGAAACTTTTGTGATGAGGTGTGCCATGTAGAAGGATTTCCTGACTACTGTGGTGATGTGATTATCAAAGGAGAGACTACTGTCCACCTGTGTCCCAAGGTCTCTTATCACACTTTCGGTGTTAAGTATACTACCGCCTATGTTGTAGTTCATGGGTACAGAGTTTTTACCAAAGGGGATGACAATGCACTTTTTGGCATTGAGCATGAGGCCATGGCTTTGACACCAGGTATCTGTCTCAGTGAGGCCCTTTTGTAGGATGTTCACATCATTAGGAGTTTCAATTATGGCTCCTAGTTTGCAGTCATCTGCAAACTTCATTAGCCAAAGACCTTCTGTGTTAGCCTGTACTTCAGAGAAGTAGATACCAAACAGGAGAGGACCCAGTACTGAACCCTGTGGTACTCCACTTGTCACTGGTCTGAAGTTGGATTTGGAGTCTGCTACTTTCACAGTGTGGGTTCTGTCAGTGAGCCAGTTGGCAACCCATCTTGTGACATAGGGATTTATACCTAGTTTAGTGGGTTTATCTATAATTCCAGAGTGGGGGATGGTGTCGAAAGCCTTGGCAAGATCTAGATAGGCTGTGTGAACCACCTTACCCTTGTCTACGGCTTTGGTGACTGCTTCAAAGAAGTCTATCAGGTTTAGGAGACATGATCTGCCTTTTACAAACCCTAACTGGGTGGGATCCAGAGTTTGGAGATTACCAATGTCTTTGTTTATAAGTTCCATGATGATACGTTCCATGGCCTTGCAGACCAGGCTCGTCAGGCTAATGGGGCGGTAGTTCCCGAGGTCCATGGTGGCTCCCCCCTTGTGGAGTGGGATAACCATTGCTGTGCTCCATTCAGCAGGCACAAAGCCTGAGGTGAGGCTATGATTGAACATGGTACTTAGGTGGGGTGCCAGTTCATTCTGTAGTTCATGTAGAACGCAGCCTGAGATGTCTGGTCCCATGGATGCTGTGTTCTTGGCTTTGGAGAGTGTGGTTTTTACCTGTGCAGCTGTGATTACAGGAACTTTGCATTTTTCCAGTATGGAGATGGGCTCTTTAGGGGGTGAGAGGGGGGTAAAGTTAGCACTGAACCTATCTGCCAGGATGTTGGCAATATCAATTGGGTCTGTATATTTAGTGCCATTGTGCTGTAACTCAGAGCAGATCTGAGTGTTGCCATTGAGATTCTTGACATAGCTATTGAATGCTTTGTGGTTGTCTTTAGAATCAGTGGCGATTTTGTTTTCATAACTAGCTTTGGAGGATTTTATCAGGGATCGCAGCTTCTTACTGAGGCTGACCAGGGAGCTCCTCCACTCGTGGGATTTTACTCTCTTCTGCAAGACTTTCTTCCTTCTGTTGTACAGTTTGTTTATGGCAGGGCGCCACCAGATTGGCTTCCTTTTTTTGGAGGATAGCATCTTGGTTCTGTTTGGGATAGCACGATCCATGCACTCATGGAAGTGCTTATAAAATGCAATTGTGTAGGATTCAGTAGAAGTAACTGTATTGTCCATCTGCATGGGTGTCATGAAGTTCACTACTTCTGTCTTAAGAAGCATGAAGTTGGCTTTGGAGAAATTTTTTACCATGGTTTCCTTAATGGGGGGTGGAGGCAGGATGTGGATATCTAGGGTAATTAGCTTATGGTCGGATCGGACCAATGAGGCGTTGACTTCAGGTGTGGAACACCGGTCACTCATATTGGTAATGACTAGATCTAGGATATATTGTTTCCCCTGGTGGGGGTGTGGATAAGTTGATCCAGGGCATTGGAGTTTATGAATTCCAGAAAGCGTTGAATGAAGGAGTTGGTACATGAGTAGTTTTCCCAGTTAATGGTGGGGTAGTTGAAATCACCCATTATTAGGGTGTTTGGTTGAACCCTAATATTTTCTAGTACATCAAGAAAAGAGGAGTAGGAATCTTGGGGCATGGTGGGTGATCTGTGGCAAGCTACAATTTGGATTGCAGTTTTGCCCAGAGTTAGTTGCACTTGGATAACCTCGGCTGCATTATGCTGAGCAACTAGCCTGGAGGTGTGGATATCCTTAATGAATATGGACACACCTCTGTCTTTGGAGTCCCAGTCTAGGTTACATGGCTGAAATAGTGTGGTACGAGTTATAGTCTGGTAGTGCAGGGGTGCTCTCTGGAGCCTTGAACCAGGTCTCAGTCACTGCACAGATATCGATGTTCTCCATTTTAAGGAGTGCCTTGAGTGAGTGCATTTTGAGATTTAGAATTCTAGCACTGAGTAGCATCACCCTCAGTTTTTGTTTGCCTGTTCCTGTTATGGTGGTGAATTTGTCATTTGAACCTTGCCTAAAAAAGGCACTATAGGGGCGGCAAGAACCTTAGCCAGTATCCGGAATCCCAGGGGTGACAGTTGCAGGCCATCTCTGGCAAAGCATCGTGGTCTGTCGACCATGTCATCCCAGGCACACAGATACTGGATCCCTTTAGAATGGCACCAGAAGCTTAGCCAATTGTTGAAGTCAATCATTTTGCCCTTGTACTGCGGCATCATTCTGGGTGATGGCAGAATGGTACTCAGGGCTAGGGTCATACCTGCCTGGGCTACAAGATCGGAGAGCTCTTCCATGTCTCTTTTCATGTAGTCCAGGGAGGTAAGTCTCAGGTCGTTCACACCAACATGGACAATGACAGAGTCATATTTGCACTTGTTGTGGAGTGACCTGAGTGCGTGGGTTATGTGGCAGATCGTGGCACCCGACAGGTAGCTGACAGTAACCTTCTCCTTGTTTAGCCTGGTGAGTGGGACATCAGTGTGCCTGACTATAGAGTCACCTATGACTATTGTGTTGGGTACGTTGTTTTGCCTTATTGGCTGTGGTTGAGTGGCACACTGAGTCTGTGGGCTATGTGTCATTTGGGTTGTGTTGGGGGGTAGATGTTGCTTGCATTTCTGCTGTGGAGGTCTCTGTTGCTTGAGCAGATTATTATTGACAGCCATCGCGAAAGTTTTTGTGTTTTTATGTGTGGATTTTGGTGGTGTAGATTTAGTGAGACTATGTGATGAGTGTGGTGTGGTGCAAGTGTTTACCTTCTCCTCTTGACTGTCAAGTTCAGTCTCGATTGGTGAGAGCTTTACCTCCAGTTTGGCTAGATAAGTGCATCTCTCACAGGTTGTAGTGTTGGGTGGTAGGAGGAGAGGGTCGTCTGTGTTGATCCTTCATAAATCCCCAAATATGTACCCAATCCTTCCTGCTCAAGTTCCTTTACATGACATTCATGTCCTAGATTGATATTTTCTTGGAAATGCAACTTTCCTGCTTTAAATGTTGCTTTTGCACATTTATGAAGACCAAATGCCATTCGTATCCTGAGAATGTTTTAACCACTTACAGTTATTCTTTCAACTCCTCTTCTGATGAATTATATACTTTTAGGTCATCCACAAAAAAGATGATGAGAAATATTTAGGCCAGTTTGTTTTCTGAGAGCAAAATTGTAAGCAAGACCTAATCTGTTAAGTAAACAGTTTAATGGATTAAGGGCAAGACAAAACAATGCCGCTGACAAAGAATCACCCTGGAATACCCCCTTTTGAATTTTTATCCATGGGATAATAAATTGCCCTTTGCCATGGCTTAATTGTAATGTGGTTTGCCACTGTTTTATGGTCAATGTAATGCAATTGATCAATGCAGAATATATCTTATACATTTCTAAGCACTCCTTTATCCATGAATGTGAGATGCTTAAATGCTTTTTTTGTAATCTATTTATGCCATACTTAGATTCTTCCCCTTTTTACAATTCTCTGTTATGGCTTTATTTAGCAGCCATGATTGATTTTTCTGCTAAATGACTAAAACCTCTCCTTGCATCAATTCCAATATACAGTTTGTACATCATCGGAAGGTAAGTTACTAGTTTAGTTTTCAGGATGGCTTACAGGTTCACTCTTAACTGAAGGAGGAGTATCATTTTTCCTGTTGTCAACCAGGTTGGTGTCCATTTAGGATGCTCATATAAGTAGTTCTTATCAGGGCTAAATCTTTGTTAAAGATCTTAATTCTTTTAGCTAGGATTTAGGTACTGCATCTGGGCTTGAGTTTTCCAGTTAAGAACTTTTCTTATTTTTTTTATTTCAGTTTCTTTGACTGTTACTTCATTCCATTTCATATCCTGTACATTTGAATTCCTTAATGTTTCTTTTCATTTTTCTGTGCATTCAGCATCTTTGTTATGTTCCACAGGCTTCAAAATATTTTTCCAAAATGTGTCTATTTCTTCTTTTTTGGTTTGTCAGTTCTCTATAAAACTTTTTTGGGTCATCAGTGAATTGCTTATTTTGTACTCTTCCTTTATATTTATCTGCAAATCTAAGTTTTTCTGCCTGTACCTTTAATTTACTATTTGCAATATTATATTATAGATCCTGATCTGTTCAGAGACTTGCATTGCTTTTATCACATCTGTCTTTCTAAATATTTTTGTTGGTCTGTTCCATCACCTATATTCTTTTAAAACTGGCACTTTTTGCCTTAACTGCTTTATAGTTTTCTCTGATGCTTCCATGATGACATTTTATCTCTTCCCTTCCTTTCTATTATTGCTCTGTATTTTTGTGGTAAGATTTTATATAAATTTAGCTGCACAGTAATATATCCAACTTCTGTTATATCTCATGAATTTCTGTTCATATTCTTGAGTAGTGGGTTCTGTTTTATCACACTTCTAAAATGTGGGTCTTATCTACTTTTTGTAATCTGTTTCTTTCATTGATCTTAATATGTCTATCCTCCTCTATTAAAGCAAGCAGCTCTTCCCATAGACTATATTCTTTTAAACTCAAGGCATATTCTTTGCTCTCTGTTTCCTGCAGGCAATTTACAGAATGTTCCACATCATTCTGTGACATATTCTCTTCAGTTGCATCCAGCTTCAACCGCTGATTCTTCCTATGAGAACTCATCGGTCCATCACTCTGCATTACTTGCAGCAAAGTTGCCACTGTTTCTTGCTCCTTCCGTTGCTGTGTAACTCGAACTGAACTTTAGTAATGGGTTCCTATTTAAGGCTTCAGAGCATCATCATGTGGCAAGTGATCAGATCTTCTTGTTCCACCTGTTTCTTTTTAATTGAGGACTCATTGTTCCATCATGCTGAGACATTACCTGAGCTGGATTTTTTACACCAAATCCTTCACTTTGCAACTAATCCATAACTTCAGTTTCTAGTTCTTTAACTTCTTCATTACTAATCCTCTTTTCTACTTTCTCTTTTTGTTTTATTTATTTTTTTTGTATTGTGAAATGTTCCATATCTGGATGCCTCTGCCTATATTTCTCTTCAAATATCTTCGGAGATGTTTTTTTTTTTTGTATGGGTTAGTTTTGATTTCTCCTTTGCATAAATACTGCACCATATCAAATCTGTTTTTCTTTCCCATGTTCATATTTCTTCTTCTAATGTTTCCCGCTCCACCTGTTTCTCCTTAATTTAGAGAGTAGTTGTTCCACTATGCTGTGACATAACCTGTGTTATACTTTCTGTACTCAATCATTCACTTTACAGACATTCCATAACTTCAGTTTCAATTTTTTTTAATTCTGCCTTACTAATTTTCTGTTCTACATTCCCCTTTTGTGTTCTTTTTGTATTGTAAAATGTATCTTTTCTGGGTGCTTTGCCTGTTTCTCTCTTCAAATATCTTTGGAGCTGCTTTTTTGTATTGATACATTTGGCTTTCTCCAGTGCATAAATATTACAGTATATCAGACCTCTTTTTTTTCACTTGTCAATATTTCTTTTTTAATACCTTTCAAAAATTTTGGGGTTTTGTTCCTTATATTTTTACACTTCCTCTGTCACTTCTTTATCCAGGCGGCCCAAAGTTTTTTTTTGTCTATGTATTGCTTTTCATGGATCTGTTATACTAATAAATAATTTTTATTTGAAGTTTTTAACAATTTTTCTTGTGCAAAATTATTTCTTTCCTTTAATTTCTTTCTTAATAGTGTTGAAATTCTGGGCTTCTTGCATAATAGTAACAATGCATAATTTCTTCCTTATCCTCAATAGTCCACTCTGTCAACTTTACTGGCTTTGTTTTGGCCTGCCAGTTTTTGTGGATTACTACTTTCTACAATGGAGGGGGGGGCATCCTCCCCCCCCTGAAGATAGCCAAACCTCATTGTTGGAATGCTTCCACGTCTCACGGATTCTGCATTGCCATTTGCTCCAGTCCTGGCACCAGTGTGCACACCAGGATTGGATACTTTTTTCCTGAGACTTCTGCACCCAGCTGTCCTTTTTATTTTTGAACCTACCTCTCTCCGTCATACGTGCTATATAAAATACAGTCCATATATCAGTGTCATCTTGGTGAGATGTAAATACAGGGTCTTCCAAGTGAAGGTACTCACCAAGACTTGAGGATGGCTTCAGTTCCAACAATACTACTCTCCATTTTTTGCTGATTTTGTCATCCCTCCATTTGAACCCTCTATATTCTGACGATGAGGCGTGTCTGATATCCTCATAACTGCTAATGATTTATAATTTATGAGTATGGAATTTAAGAGATTTGAACAACAATGGGAGTTCAAGCACGTGACTATGTAAATGAAAGATGGACAGAGACAGAACTCCAGACTGTGAAAAATGATGAAATAGATTACTAGTAGTTGCCGAGGGCATGGCTGGTCTTATTCACAGAGGACTTAGGTGGGTGCTTAGGGCATAATTTGACCAGGGGTACGTCTCTGACTTCTCAATCACTTTTTAATAAGACTAAAATGATGCCCATCTTCAAAGTAGACACAACTGCAGCTCCCTACACATACATAGAGTACAGCATACTTATTAATTTCCTTGGTTTTCTGGTCAGTCCAACCCATGATCTATACAATAACTCCTGCAGCCTGAAAAACTCAGGTTCCATGACTGAATGTCTAAATCACAGTGGGTGGGACTGAGCAGAAAACAGAAAAAAGTTGAATGATGGTAGGTAATGGTAGCAACAGTATTGAGAGGTTGCAGCTTGTGGTACTATGATTATCTTCTGATGATCTGAAAAAGAATGCAGTGGTTTTGTTGCATCTATGCAGAAGAGTGTGGTTTGTAGCTGATATTTTTTAACCCTAGCTTGCAACTAGACTTTCATACTTATCAACTGTCCCTGGCTTTGCAGAACATTCTTGGTTTTGTCTCATATTTTTGGCTGTTTCTCATAATATATATGGTTTCTAGTAAATCACTGAGTGTAGCAGTGATTAAATAATGACAGAAAATTTAATTTCATACTTTGTATCATTCAGAAAATACATGCTAATTTATTTATTTATTTGCTATTTATTTACCGGGAAAGTCCGACTGGGTCAAAAAGAGCCCCTTTTCAGTGGAGGTCCTGGGAGAAAAGCTCCACATTACAAAATGTAAATATAGAATAAACAAAACATAAGGTGCACATGTAATAATTACAATTATAGTAAAACTTAAGAGGAAGGCAGTACAGTACAGTAAAGCAGTTACAGTAAGATGTGAGTAGCAGATAATTCAATATATACTTTTAAGGTACAAAAGGTATTACAGTACAGTTTTAATGATGTAGTACAGAGAGTACAAACATAGTCAGTTTCATCTCTGATAAGAACAGGAACATATCCATGATTTGCTAAAGTATTCTTTTAGTAAGGATTTGAAGGAAGAAAGGAAGAAAGATTAGTTACCATTCTGATATTAACAGGTAGGGAGTTCCAAGCCTTTGCAACAGAGTAGGAGTACAGACTTTGGCCATAAGATGTAGAAAGTTTGGAGACAGTAAGGAGCTGTTTGTCTCTGGACCCGAGATTTCTGTTTGGGATGTGCAGGTTAAATAAATATCTGATGGCTGGACAGTATAGAGGCTTGTGAATAATATTATGTGCAGTTATTAGTTGGATGTAGGAGAGAAGGTTGTAGCAAAACATGTTATTCTATTAAACTGACAATTTTCTAAGTATTTAAGGACAGCATTTAAAATTTGTTCCTGATACTTGGCCTTTGTCCCTGGTTCTTGCACTTAGAGGTTGACAGTTATCTGAGCACTTTACTGTGTCACTCTTATTTTATTTATTTTTATGTGAGTCAATCATCTGAGATGTACACAGACAAAATAGGTATAATTGCTAGGGTTGTCTGTGGAGAAGAGTGACAAACTGGTTGCTGTTATTTGCTCATTATTCTTATTTGCAGAACTAATGTGATTTGTGTGCAGCAACTTGGAGTAATTTAATGTGTTGATACTGTTTGTGTGAAACAGCTGAAATACATTACACGGTAACCATTTTATATCACAGTCAAATGTCTGAAGTATACACAGACGTGACTATGATTGGTAGGTGGGGGTACAGGATGGAGGCTATCTATGGATGAAAATAAATGACAAATCTGTTGATAACTCAGTTTAAACAGTCACTAATTTGGTTTTACTATTGTAATTATTGTGAGTTTGTTTGAAACGAATTGTGGAGATCAGCATTGTCATTATTTTTGTCACAATCAGATATATGAATTCTACAAAGTTATTAAAATGTCTGTAATTGATGAGTAAAGAGGTTGTCGAGGATTAAAGGTGACTTACCCTGCTGTTGTATAATTAACATTAAATAACAGTCACTGATCTGATGTGGCAGGAGTAGTGTCACAAAATGTATTGCATTTTCTGAAATTAGTGTAAAATGTGTATTTCTATGGCTTATGCCTACTTATGTGGGGGTTGCAGTGTAGGAAAGAGTAACAAGTTGACCATAATAATTTGTTTTACTTTTCATCACAAACATTAGCATTGTGCATGAATAGTAGCTATCTTTGGTGGTTTGGCAGAAGCAGGAAGTGAGTGAAAACTATTCATAGGCATAATGAGTCACAGAGATATTTCACAGCACTTAGCTCTAGTTGGGCTTTTGGATGTGGCTTCTTATAAGTGGAGTGTGCATGCCCTATCTGTCTCTGTGTTTATCCATGTGTTCTGTTTTACTTAACACCCTAAATACATGATGTAGGAGAAATGACATTCCTTCAATTTGCCTAAAGGTAAGCATGCAGCATGTTTGTGTGTTTGTGCAACTTATGATAATCCTATCTTGAAATGGACAGTGTCAGTATTTGTTTACTGATTTTTATCTGTGGATGTAATCAGTTTTGCTGGCTGCATACATACCTCTTCTGGGTAGCAGAAAGAACCCCACCACTGGTGGTGAGAGCTACTGTAAACTGTGATTTAGGGACATGTTAGCCACAATGAGGAAAGACCTCATTAGTTTTTAGTTTGCATATCTATGAATTGCTCTTAACTACTGATGCAAATCAGCACTTTCATGTAGTAATTTCCAATGGCAGCCCATGCATCACACTGCACAGGCACCCCCAAATGTACTCTCACACACTTAAGCATATATTCAAAGGTACACACACACACACACACGCACACACACACACACACACACACACACACACACACACACACACACACACACACACACACACACACACACACACACACACGTATATTTTACTGTCCCTGAGATGACAGAACGTCCTTGATGTCTCTTATTTTTGTCTCTGTGCTCATAAATCATGTATCCTTACAGTCAGTCAATAATGCCAGATATCAGCGTTTAATTCTTCTTACTGATTGCAAAGTGCACTGTAATGCTAGAGCTGTTGCTCTCTTCATTTTTTTAATTGAATCCAAGCAAATAGTTTAAAAATTCTGCCTGATGTCATATAGTATTCCTTATGGCTTTGTCCCAAAGCCTCCATTCACAAAGACACACTGTCATCCCTTTCAACTCTTCCTTGATGTCACTGAACACTCCTAATGTGCCCTGTTACTTGTAACATCTGTAATACCCCTGCACTGGCCCACTAATCAAGGAGCCTCAGTCCTCACCACTAATCAGTGAGGGATGTGCACATTGGGAAGATGACAAGTCCACACACAGTAAAATGCAATTTTCCTTAAGAGCACACAGAGTACAGTCAGTCTGGGGCTGGTTTCTCCCTCTCTTTCCAAATCCGCAATAAGACTCCCCACTGGCACAGATAGAGGGTTAAGATCTCAGCTGAGTGGTCAAGCCAAAACCTCCAGCACCCTCTCTGTCCAACCAGTGCTTCGTGTCCCTGCCCAAGTAGCTGACACACACACACACACACACACACACACACACACACACACACACACACACACACACACACACACACACACACACACACACTTTAAGATTTGATTTATATACAAACATACAGACAGTCCTGGGGAAGACTGGCACAGGTTTACTAGCTATGCCCTCTTCTTCCCAGACTATAAGGTAGTTATCACTACCACCAACCACTACTTATCAGCTACCATAAAGGCCCTTATGAAAGGGTGCCCTGTCTTACTGTGTAATGTTACTATTATCCAAATGGTAAGTGTGACCAAGAGCAAGGCTATTCAAGAGTGGCATGTACAGTGTTACCAAATACATGCAAGTACGCTAAGAGCTTAACTATCTCTAACAAAACCAGCCAAGGTTAAAATGTTTAAATATATTTAATAATAAATAATAAAAGCACAAGACAATACTCATTTCAGAATCACAGGAAATATTTTAAAACAATATTGCAGGGCAATCTCACATAAATACAGAAACCATTTAAGCTAATCTTACTATATTCTTATCTATCTCTAAGAAAAATCATGCAATCTAAGTCTTACTTACAGAGCAAAGGCAAATGCTGGTGAGAGATTGTTTACAATCTTACTATATTCCTATATATCTCTAAGAGAAACCACTGCCATCTAAGTCTTACTTACAGAGCAAGGAGAAGTGCTGGTGAAAGGATGTTTACATGTCCAGATCAAGATACAAAATGCTCTGACTTTCTCTCTGAGAGAGTTCTTAAATTAATAATACACATTACTGCTGGGTTAGCTAGATGACATCACTATTTGACACTTGCCTCTAGTTCCCAGGCTAAACAGATACCAACATAATTAAGCATGTCTCTTTGAAAAATACTTCTCTCTTAGAAGCTGACACTTATCTCTTAGAAGCTTGCCTGAAACTGGAAAATCTCCTGCTCCTGCTAGGATATGCTCTACCAGCCTCTGGAAAGTTGCTGGGGCATTTTTCATTCCAAAGGGTATCTTTGTGAACTCATACAATCCAAAGGGAGTCACAAAGGTTGACTTTTCTCTAGCACTGGGAGTCAAGGGCACCTGCCAGTAACCATTGGCAAGATCAATTGTGGTAAGATACTTAGTCCCACCCAGCTGCTCTAGGGCTTCATCTGTCCTAGGTTTAGGGTAAGCATCTGACTATGTGTGACTATTTAATTTCCTGTAGTCCACACAGAACCTGATGTTGCCATCCTTCTTTGGTACCAGCACCACTGGAGAGGCCCAGGGACTGCTGGACTCCTAAATTACCACTAGTTTCAACATTTCCTATATCTACTCCCACAGAGGCTGTTTGACTCTCTCAGGCACCATATAAGGGGCATGATTAATGGGTCTCTGCACTCCTGTATCCACATGTTGCTGCACCAGGTGGGTGCACCGTGGTTTCCCAGTGAACCTGTCCCCAAACTCCTGTAACACTGCTCAGATTTCTCGAACCTGGGTAGGAGATAGCTGCTGGGACATTGCTGCCCCTTCCACTGAGGTGCCAATCTGAGCCTCACTGAGGAGATCAGTCACCAGATCCCCCTCAGACTCTTCCTGCAATCCACTGCAAATACTCAGCACAAGGGCCTCCCTATCATGGTAAGGTTTCATCATGTTAACATGGTACAATTCATAGGTTCATAAGTTGGTACTAGGCAATCAGCCCTAGGGTCCATACAAGCCTATCAATAACAATTCCCTGGCTATTTCTTCCCACAGTATTTACTTCCCTGGACCCCTGTCTAGCAGGCTGACTGACATGATCCCTTGGGTGAATTTCCTATCTCCCATTCCATTGTGCCCCTGCCTTCTACCTAGCAGTTCTGCCATGTAGCTAACATCACTGATCATCCTTACCAGCTTGTAGGGTCCCTCCCATCCTGCCTGCAGCTTGTAGTGTCTGAAAGGAATGAGAACTATTACCTGCTGCCCTATGATATACTCTCTAGCTTGAGCATTCCTGTCATAACAGACCTTTTTCTGCTGTTGGGCTTCTGCCAGTTTCTCCTGGGCCAAGCCCATGAGCTCCCTGAGCCTTGTCCTAATGTTTAGGACATATGCCAAAAAAGACTCCTTGTGGGATTCACACTCACCATCCCACTCATCTCATATTAAATCTAGAGATCCCCTCACCCTATGCCCATACAACTGAAAGGGTGAAAAACCTGTGTATTCCTGAGGTACAAAACAACAGCAACCAACAGATGGGACAGATATGTGTCCCAGTCCCTCTTAAACTTGTCTGCAAATGCCTGCAGCATGGTCTTGAGTGTAGAGTTTAACCTCTCAACCAGATCATTAGTCTGTGCATGGTAGGGGGTGGTCTTTAGGTGCTTCACACCACAGTACTTCCACAGACAAGCCAGCAGGTCTGACATGGAATTGGCACCTCTGTCAGTCAGTATTTGTTTTGGGAAACCTACCATGCTGAAAATCTCTAAGAAAGCATTTGCCACCTTTTCTGCCTCAATGGAGGACAGAGCCACTGCCTCAGGGTATCTTGAAGCATAATCTACTAGGACTAGGATATACTTTTTCCCTGTGGAACTTGAGGTACTCAGAGGCCTCACAATATCCATAGCTAGCCTCTGAAATGGATCCTCAAAACACAGGCAAAGGCATCAAAGGAGCTTTCACCTTGTCTCCTGCCCTGCCTACCTTTTGGCACTCCTCACAGGTCCTGCAGTACCCTGTTACATCTCTGGAAATTCCAGGCCAATAGAAGTTCTGCATAATACGTCTCTTTGTAAGTTTTATGCCCATATGACCTGCAAAGGGAATATCATGGACTCTGGCTAGAAGTGCCAGATGGTAGGCTCAAGACACTACCAACTGCTGTATCCTCTTACCTGCTAGTCATCCCTCAGGGGTCCCCTCTCTATACAGTAACCCTTTGTCCCAGTATACAGATTCCCCCTTCCGATGAGAATCAGGTGCCTCACAGAATTTAACATGTCTCTATGAAAAATACTTCTCTCTTAGAAGCTGATACTTATCTCTTAGAAACTTGCCTGAAATTGGAAGTCGTAAAACAATGAACACTTTTACATTTTAAACCTAGTAATTATTTCTGTCTTAAGACAATAGAAAGAAACTCTCACTGTAGACATTCTGTCTTCTAGTTGTGGTAAACACAATCGCCAAACTCTTTACTTATTTTCTCAAAATTTGCAAGTTAACTCTGTATGTCCCAATTTCTACTATGAAAACATACATTTGCACAGGCATATAGTCCATACACATTTCTGCTCTTTTCCAGCAGGGTGCACTGTTGTTACATTTTTGAAGATCAGCACATAACACATAAGTTACTTACATTTGTAGACAAGCCTATGGATCATATTAATATTTACAATGACATAGAATTATTTACAAAATTCTAGCTAGCTGGGCTGGCAGCGTTCACAACATCTGTACCGCTGTGATCACTGAATAATGACAGACATTAGAATTTCATACTTATTATGTAAAAAAATGCCCTGCTGCAATAACTTATCAGCTATAGTAGAGGGTTAGGGCTTCTACTTTCTGTGTCAACAGTACAGTATTCAAAGCTCCCTTCCCCCCAGTTAATTTTTTTCCCAAAGACTCAAGAGATATGTAAAGACTACCCTGGTGTCTAGTGGTGGTTGCTGAGAACTAACTCACTTCCAAAGAGCAGCATGTAAGCACCAACTGTACATGATTTGAATTTTTGTAAATTCCTTTAAGGCACAATATAAATATTTAACCCAAGTGTCCAGTGCTGTCCCCTCATCTCATGTCTCTAGTACTGCATAATGCTGTTCATTGTCTTCTGTAAGTGACACAACAATACAAAACCAAAAGCAGCAAGCTTAAAAGTCTAAAAACACAGAAGAAAGGTCTGATGAAGTCTCATGTGGACTTGGTGAGAGACGAAAGTGCTAACAATATTTCAGTGTGGCTATTAAAGTGGTTGTCTTGAGCCTTGCTTCTGCTTTTCTTCTGAGTCTTCTGTAAGTGCCTTTAAGACTCAGTATAAAGAGTCATCCATGGTGTCTGGTGTTTTCCATCTCTCAGTATTGCAGGATTTGCTTATTAGTCTATGGAAGTGTGAAGACACACACACACACACACACACACACACACACACACACACACACACACACACACACACACACACACACACACACACCCTACTTATTCCGTAATTAACCCCCTACTGCAAACACCCAGGCAGACAATCACACACACACACACACACACACACACACACACACACACACACACACACACACACACACACACACACACACACACACACACACACACACACACACACACACACACACACACACACACACACACACACACACACACACACACACACACACACACATCCTACCACCCCCACACACACAAACACCCTAGTTGTCCCTTAACTAATCCCCTTACTATAAACAGACACAGACACACACACACACACACACACACACACACACACACACACACACACACACATACACACAAGTGCACCCTACACTACTATACTTCTGCATGCACTCACACATGCAGCAACACACATAGACACAAACATATCCCCTATACCAAGCTGCTAAATTCTCCAGCACTTAACATCTAACATGATTGGGTGAGTGTCAGCTTTTGGCAGTGTTCATTAACATGGATGATGAGAGAGTTTCTGAATTGCTCAGTTGCATAAATGTTTTACTACAGGCATTTCTAGTAGGAGGGCACTTGGCTTATTAATATAACCCATTAACCCATTCCTCCAGAATGCCTCATTAACATTTGCAGTAGGCCACAGACACAGCCCTATCACAGAGCTGCACCACAAATTTGTGCATCACTTCAGTAGGGTTGTTACTGAATTGTAAAATGTTACTGCAAGGTACACAACAGCCTTATACAGTATGATAAACATTCTGAATTGGGCCCATTGTCTTTCAAAAACAAGGCATAAAATGCATTGCAAAACATCCAGTCCCCTATAGCTTCTAGCAGCCTGGTGGCCCCACACCCCACGCTGTTTAGATAGATTTTGATATGAGATTAATGGTGGCCAGTGCCCCAAAATCTACCTGCTCAGAGGTGTGCAGCAAATGTTGCTGTAGATTTGAAGAGGACTGGGGATGATGATGTCATTAGTTTTTCAATTTTCTTCAGAATCAAACCACAGAATTATGCAAAGAACGTTGCTATAGCTTGTGTGGGGGCTGGGAACAATGAGACAATTATTTCTGTAACTTTCATTACTAATCTTAGAGGTGTGCACAGAATGTCACTATAACTTGTGCTCAGATGTGTAGCCAGTTATTCTTCCACCTGGTGCCATCCCCCAGTCAAGCTGCCTGCCACATTTTATGCCACATATGGTCAGCTACAGCTCTACAGTACTTCAGTTCTAACTACAATACCAGCATTCATTTCTTAATGCCGGTAATGCATGGAAGACACAGCACTTCAGTTCTGACCACATATATATGCCTAGAAGACCAATTGGGATCTGTCGATTGCTCCCTTTTACACTTTGCACTTAGGGACGCTGCCTTCTTAGCCTCTCACTAACTGCACTTCTGCTTCTGCTGAGGCTGGAGATGGTGTTGTCATTACTTTTTTAACTCTTCTCAGAATCCTCAGTGGTGTGCGCAGAAGTTCACTATAGCTTGTTTAAGGTCAGTATACTGTCAAGCAAAAACAAGACTGAACACTTTAGTGTGGTCATTATTTTTTATGTTCTTCACAATCAAACATTAAATGTGTATGCAAGTGGCTATCTTTTGGGAGTATGGATAGGAAGCATGATTATATACATCTGACAGAAAGAGGTTGAAATATGCCACTGTGTTTAATTTGCTCTTTCAATTTTGTCCCAGTCTGCCATCAAAGGGGAACACACAAGGTGGATGTCTTTTGGGGATATGGGTGATGGGATGTGTTGTGTATATGTTTCACAGCAGCCTCTTGAAATATATAACTGTGGCCATTTGTATATTCACTTTTATCCCAATCTATCACCAGAGGGATACCCAAAAGGGGAATATCTTGTTTTTGGTGGGCGGTAGGAAAGCTAGCATTATTCCTAAATATAATTTATGTATCCTTGCAAACAGTTTTTACTTAGCTTGTTGTAAATTATTATTTTGTCAGCTTTGAGCATTAAGCTTTAGACAAAACTTATTTTTTTTCCTTGAGAGAAAAAAATAAGACCGAATTTCTCTCCTTATTTGTGATTTTTGTTCAAGCCACCATTTGATCAACAGGTTGTAAAATGCTGTATGATGCACCTTAGAGCATCTATAAATCCATGGCTTCTGGCTTTAATTATTTCCTCTATAGTTACTATAATGGAGTTTTGGTCAGTCAGAGTGTGTTGAAAAGAAAGAAGGAAGGAATACAAAGTTAAAGAGTAAGACTGAATTTCTTTCCTTAGTCATGATTTTAGTTCAGGCCATCATTGAAAGCTCTAATAGTATCCAAAAGCATCTGGTGCCTCCTGTAGTCTGGTGGTCTGGTAGCCCTCAGATGTCTGACATAATTCATCTATTTCTTCCACTGTTATTACACTGCAGTTTTGGCCAGTTAGAGTAAGCTGAAAATATGCAGGAAAGATCTAAAGATCAAGACAAAATATGTAAAAAGGAAGAAAAAATAATAATCTGGATGGCATGGTGAGACTAGGATGGGGGAAACCTGGGAGGGGGGTACTGGGGATGTGTATAGACCCCTATGAGCAAAGTACTATTTCACCTAAGGCTGGCCCTAGCTATAGGGATTACCAATTTGCCTTTCTGGAATTTATGTATCCTCTATTGCAGATTCTCAGTCTCTCGCTAGCTCAGTTACTAATAAGTAGAAGATTACAAAGCAAATTACTAATGTCTACAACTTTACTAATGCATAAGAATCAAGCCAAAATAAAACAGATATTAGAAAGAAATCAACAAAGATAGTGATGTTACTATGACATGCACCCCAGAAGACTCCGAGAACTTCTAAAGACAAAGTGAGAATACAACAATCTTGGTAAGATCAGGATCCTGAAGCTGTAGTAACTGACTGTGCAGATAAACCAAGCTCCTAGGTGGTTTAAGGAGAGGATGGACAGTTATACAGAAGAAACCAGAGACATCTCTTTAAGGCAGGAGTAGTTAGTCTATAGAGTCAGGCAGAAGTTGTGAAAGCACAAAACTACAAAAATGTACTACAGACGTAAGAAAGCAGTATTAGATGAGGAAGATACTTTTAATGTATTTTCTTCAGTATCGGAGCAGTCAGAACTGTACCAAAAAAGAGGAGCAGAGTTAAATGGAGAACAGTTCTATTACAGATTCAAGATTTGGAAAGCCAATCATGAAACAGAAAACAATTGTGTATGTATATATATATATATATATATATATATATATATATATATATATATATATATATGGACAGTTTGAATGATCTGCTGAAAATATGGCAGAAGTCATAGTTAAGAGAGCTGTGATGAGTCTGGAGGGATTTTCTGTGAAATAAGGCATACCAAGACTGGAGGAGTCAACTCCAAGATAGCGTTTATTTACTGAAAGTTTGGAACCACTAATGGAAGACCTGGTGGTTGGGATTCAGAACCATATTTTCCTCAGAGGAGTGATGAGCCAGAGATATTGGTTTACATAACGATCAGTTTTTTACTTAACAGATTTTTATTTGTGTCCTTTTACTTATCTATGAGAGACTTTAGCAGTGTGTTAAAGACTTTATTTTGTGTTTCAGAGAGTTTGGATTTACATATACAAGGCACTGGTTAGATAGACATTCTCACCTTTGTGCTTAGACTACTCAGTATTTTTTCAGATAGCATGAAGTGAAAGAACTATTACCACTCATCAATGAGAGACTAGGACAGAGAGAGAGAGAGAGAGAGAGAGAGAGAGAGAGAGACGTTTAGTTAACTGTTGTGCTTTGTCTTCTTTAAGATCTGTTAATTGAGAATTGGTTTGAAGGTGCTGTCAAACCTGCCAGTTTTAAGGTTGTAACCCATCCTGCGAGACACTCATGGGTTGAGCTACCTCATACCGCTGCCCGCTGTGTAAAACAGTGGGACTTTAAAAGTCCCACTTTTCAGTAATGCTGAATCACCATGGAAGAACCACAAACACTTCTGTTTTTTCCACGGCAATTCAGTTACATCACGAACGGTGACAAACCTGGACCTGTAGCCAGAATTTTCCCTGTTAGGTCCAGGTGTTGTAAATCATGGATCAATTGGCTGCAACCCATGAAGGGGGTGGAGATTCACCCAAGAAGAGCCCTAATCTTTGTAGGACTCTTCCTGGCTGAATCCAAACTCCCCACTAACAAACTAAGAAACAAGCAAGCAAGCAAAAAAAAAACATTCTTGTGATGCTGTGGAGCTCTTTGCTACAATTACTAACACTCACTCACTCACTCACACACACACACACACACACACACACACACACACACACACACACACACACACACACACAGACACATACACACACACACACACACACACACACACACACACACACACACACACACACACACACACACACACACAAAGTCCTTTAAGCAGCTGCACACTGTGAGATACCATCCACTGCTGCTTAGGTAACTGCCTGTACTGCACCTGCACTCAGTCTGCTACTCAAATGCACTGCCAGTTGATCCCCTAACAGCTTGAACCCAGCACAGCTGCCTCCTTTACCCCACACCACATGTGGTACCGATGATTAACACTGCATTAACTTTGGAAGTATTGGTTTTGAGTTTGCTGCTGTAAAACAAATTCCAAATATTTTAGTCCCTCTATAGATTTTTTCTGTAGCATATGTTGTGATCTGTGTAGTAGAAATGGTGATGCTTTTGGCATTGCAGTTAATGCCATCATCATTGCAATTAAGGTGTGGCAGATAGCTCTGAACTCTCCAGAGTTCACAGAATGTCCAGATTTTTTTTTGCCTTGTATTATTTGGTCTATTCATCATAACATTTGTGTTTTTTCTGGCAAGTCATTGGGAAGATCTGAGGACTGAAGACACTAAATACTAACATGCTTGTGAGTTTCAGACTTCAAATCCTTCAGAAAATGTATGTTAACACAAATCTTGTTACTCCACCAACTTTCTAGGTTTATAAGAGCAATATTTAAAATATGTCCCTATTTTTCAGGGATGGGAGCATGTTTACTAAGTACCCTTAACTGCTGTGGTGATGTCATATTGGCCACACCCCCATGTCCCACTTTGACCCGCTTAAAAGGTGGCAACCCTAGCCAGTTTTATTTGTGTTATCACCTTTGTAGCATAGTGACTCAGGAGTGGCTGTTAAGACCAAAAGTGTTGCTGCATAATAGAACTTGTATAGAGTGAAGTATTTAGATTTTCCACCAGTCATTGCATTTTCAGTTCCACTTTGGGCAAACGTATTTTCATGTGTGTTTTAGTAAAAGCGCGTTTCTAAAGAAAATGGTGGTATTTACTGCCCCCACCTAAAACAAAGCACTTTTCTGAAGAAAACTGTGGTGTTTGCTGCCTCCGCCTACTACAAGTGGTGGATGTAAATGGTTACCTGAAGTTCACCTAGCAAACAAATTTCTAATTCCACCTCTTACTGCAACGTAGGTGACTGTTAATTCCCCACAGCAAACAGCAAAATGGTTCTGTTAGATTGTTATTGCGTATTGAGTGGTTGAACAGCTGAAGGATTAATACCCTGGAGCAGCTACTTCAAACTGTTTCTCCACCTCCTTTGAAGTCTCTCAGCTGTGATGATCACCTTAAGACATATCCAGAGAATTTTGAAAGGATTGCCAGCCAGGAGGGTGGGGACATTTTCACCTGAACTGACATCTTAGCAACACATCTCTAAGGAAAACCCCTCTGTGCATATATGGACATTTCCAATGCAGAGTCTTGCAGCTTCATCAAATAAGAAGACCTAATCCCACAAGTTTCATAAATTGTCCTCTTCGAACTGTAAAATGGTAACAGGTGCGGCCTTAGGTCAACTGGTGCCCTAGGCAAAAGGGATCCATGGTGCCTCCACTACATCACCCGCTGCCCCCATCCTGGTCTACCTACACCAAATAAATACTGGAAAAGTGCCCCTAGAAGAGCGGTGCCCTAGGCAGTCGCCTAGTTAGCATATGCCTAAGGCCAGTTATGAATGGTAAGATGACAACTGTCTGAGATGAAATACATAGCAAAATTCTAGTTAGGCCCCAAGGAGCTTAATAGCAAGGAAACTATGTTACAGACTTTAATAATAGACAGAGTCAAGAGAGTTTGTCAGCTACCTGTTAAATGTTGGTATTACAAGCAGACCCACAAAATACAGACAGTTTGGTGACACTTGTAGAGGATGTTATGATATGAGAACGTATTTAAAGAGATGTCTAATAAGTTAACTGACAAAGCTGTGACTAAACAAAAATGAATCATGTCTTCTGTCCTATGGTTAAAGTGTGGAAAACAGGAGCATATTGCAAAATATTACAGAGAAGATAAACTGGCTACCTCCATTTAATCTAATAACGATATGTGTGTGTGTGTGTGGGGGGGGGGGGGGGTTGATGAGGCCACTGAATGCTACTAAGCCACCTTTAGGCTCATTGAGACCATGCTTCATTATTGTGCTGCTCCACAACTAATGAAGTACTCTCAGGTATTTATATGCTATGCAGGCACAGAGACCTACCACAGGGCTCAGTCTAGTTAAGTGACTCGCTTACAGTTGCACAGAAGCAGACAAAAAGGTTTTTGAAAATCAAACCTTTGGCTACAGGAAGCAGTACACTAGCTGTATGCTAACTTCCAGTCCTTGAACCCACAGCCAATTTGACATTGTGTACAGAAAGTGAGAGTGCTACCTGTTGAACCACTGACAATATTTGATTAAAAAAATGACAAGTAATAATTCCAGAGGCTCTCTGACTCTAGTAGCATGATTACCCAAGTATAAGCCAATTACAGTTTCAAGAAAAATATCTTCTATCTGAGGTTTGCAAAATTTCTACCTGGTCACCTATAAGGAAATGCAGACTCATTTAGGGAAGATTCTTCATTCAATAACTTATCTTAACCAGTGTGATCAGAGGGAAGGAAATCTTCTTTAAGGATCTATGGAGACAGTGGGAGAGGAATAACTACAAGAGATCTTATACCACCTTGACCAAAGAGGTGGGCCAAGGCATCTCACTGGTTTACAGGACACATGCACCATCAATACTACTATACATTGAAGTTTTATTGATCCCACTCTCATGGTGGTGGGTTTTAAGAAAAACATAGTATGAAAGGATTTATTCAGGAAGACAGAAACCCAGTGTGCCTGCATAGTAGACAGCCCCCACTAAGATAAGGAAAGTCAAGTAGTCAAGGAAGAAGCAAGTCCTAGAAACCCAAGGTTGGAAGGAAAATACAAGTAAAAGTTGAGGAACGTGAGGAAGTCTAGAAACCTGAGGAGGGGAAAATACGGAAGAGTTAAGAAAAAGAATAACCCACAAAGAGTAAAGGACACTTCAAGCCAAAAGGAATTTTGGGAAGGATTTTGGAGCACTGATGTCAGTTACCCTTCCTCTGAGTGGGACACAAATACTCTATGAAGGCTGCCAGCCTAGCTAGATAGAATTTTATAGATAATTCTGCCATCTGTAAATATTAATGTACATCACAAGGCGTGTTGTCTTAAATGGAAAAATGCTGCTGCAAAAATGTAACAACAGTGCACTCTGCTGTAAGGAAGCTAAATCAAGCATTGTATGACAGTCTTTGATATTTAAAGTCAGTTCTGGCCAGTCTAGATGAAGACATCCTTTCTATAGTTTTAACCAAGAGGTAAATTGCTAGATTTAAACATGCAAATGTATTTTTATTGCTCTGCTTCCTGACCAGCTGCAAGATAACAAAAGGAGATGTTAAGAATGTAAATGTAGTTTCTGTTAGGTAGTGTAAAGAATGATATAATGGGAACCAGGAATGTGATTTTAAAAACAGAGAGAATCAGAGAGAATTGAGCATTTTTGTGTTGACCATCCAACTCACCAGCACTGCCTGTGTTCTATATGTAAATTTATCTTAGATTTGTGGAACCTAGAAATATTAGACTAAGTGTTTTTCTGTGATGTCAGAACTGTACTACTGAATTATTTTAATTACTTCTCTTTGATCTCTGAACTCTTGACTAGCACTGTGTAGTAAGAAGTATTGTCCTGACTCTTCGCCAGAGTCATGGAGGTAATGGGGAAGGGAGTAACTGAACCCCAGAAGCACAACAGGTCAGTAAATTTCTTCCGCAGTTTAAAGAGGGGCATAATTTTGATAGTTTCATTCATATGTTTAAGAGGGTATGAAAACAGCATAGTATTGACCAAAGGCTCTGGGTACGGTTCCTGACCGCCTTACTCCACGGTAAAGCTGTAACTGTTTTGTCAAAAATGTCTGATGTTGCATGTTTTGATTATACTACTGTTAAAAAGCATTTTTAGAATTGTTTAGGCTAACACCTGAAACATATAGGAAAAAATTTTGTGAGCACAGAAGCAAGGCAGATGAAAGTGTGTGTAAATATGTTGCTGAACTGAGCATTTATTTCCATAGGTGGGTGAGTGGATGTCAGTTCACCACTTTTTAAGGGCTGGCAGACATTTTGGTGAGGGAACAAGCCCTTAGCACTTTGCCTGAGGACATAAGGATGTGGTTAGCTGATAGATAATGTGCTACTTCAGATGAGTTGGGGAAGAAGGGAGACCTATACCTGGCAAGCAAGGTAGCCCTGCACAGGAAAGGGACCCCCAATACTGCTCATGGGTCTAAAGGAACCCGTGGTGGGCAGCACAGACTGCCTCAAAAGAATATGCCAGTAGCAGGGGAAGCCACTATTCCAGGTACACATCCAGGAGCTAGGGTTAAATGTTTTGAATGCAACCAGTGGGGCCATGTGGCATACAGATGTCCACTGAGGCAAGGTGGGGAACAAAAGGTGAGGGAACCAGTAAGTGGGGAAGACAAAATGCCAATAGCAGGTTGTCTTGAGACAACAGGGGTACCAAACTACCATCCTATAGATGTCATGATAGGGAAGGATTTGGATGAGGCAGTACCATGTGCTTATGCAGTTACACACAGTCAGGCTAGGAGACAAGCATGTGGGTGTGGTAGACTGGGGGAGACCCAGACAGACTGCATACTTGCAGCCAAGACTGGTGATGTGGTTACTTCAGGGAGTGAGCTACTCTGTAGCAGTGAGACTGAATGTGAGCCACAGCTGCTTGTGGGTACTGATGTTCCCTTGGCAGAGTGACTGCAAAGGTAGAGGTGAGTAGTAGTACCCAGGCTGACAGTGAGGCACCACTGTCGGAGGATGCCAGACTTCCTATGGAAGGGGAACTGGGAAGGGTTACAAGGAGAAAGTTGAGACAGGCTCAGCTCTCAGACCCTACATTGCAAGGCCTGAGGCAGGTAGCTAGGGAGGCACCTGATTCTCAAGGAAAGGGGGAATCTGTATATTGGGACAAAGGGTTTCTATATATAGAGTGGGCCCCTGAGGGAGGGATAGAAGGTGAGAGAGTACAGCAGTTGGTACTGCCTAGAGCCTACCATCTGTGCTTCTAGCCATAGCCCATGATATTCCCTCTGCAGGTCATATGGGCATAAAACGTACAAAGAGGCATATTATGCAGAACTTCTATTGGCCTGGAATTTCCAGAGATGTAACAGGGTACTGCAGGACCTGTGAGCAGTGCAAAAGGTAGGCAAGGCAGGAGACAAAGTGAGAGCTCCTTTGATGCCTTTGCCAGTGACCAAGGAGACATTTCAGAGGGTAACTATGGATACTGTGGGTCCTCTGAGTACCTCAGGTTCCACAAGGAAAAAGTATATCCTAGTGGCAGTGGACTATGCTACATGATACCCAGAGGCAGTGGCTTTGTCCTCCATTGAGGCAGAGAAGATGGCAAATGCTCTGTTAGAGATTTTCAGCAGGGTAGGTTTCCCAAAAGAAATACTGACTGACAGAGGTGCCAATTTCATGTCAGGCTTGCTGGCTTGTCTGTGGAAGTCCTGTTGGGTAAAACACATGAAAACCACCCTTACTATCCCAGACTAATGGTCTTGTTGAGAGATTAAACTCTACAATCAAGTCCATGCTACAGGCATTTGCAGATCAGTTTAAGAGGGAGTGGGACAAATATTTGCCCCATCTGTTGTTTGCTTACAGAGAGGTTCTCCAGGAATCCACAGGTTTTTCACCCTTTGAGTTGCTGTATGGGCGTAGGGTGAGGGGACCTCTAGAGTCTGTTGTGGCATATGTCCTAAACCTCAGGTCAAAGCTCAGGGAACTCATGGGCTTGGCCCAGGAGAATCTGGCAGAAGCCCAACAACAGAAAAAGGTGTGGTATGACAGGAATGCTCGAGCTAGAGAGTATGCTGTGAGGCAGCAGGTAATGGTTCTCATTCCTGTCAGACACAACAAGCTGCAAGCAGCTTGGGAGGGACCCTACACGGTGGTAAGAAAGGTAAGTGATGTTAACTACATGGTGGAACTGCTAGGCAGACGGCAGGGGCATAAATTGTACCATGTTAACATGATGAAACCTTACCATGATAGGGAGGCCCTTGTGCTGAGCATTTGCAGTGGATTGCAGGAGGAGTCTGAGGGAGATCTGAGGACTGATCTCCTCAATGAGGCTCGGGCTGACACCTTAGTAGAAGGGGTAGCAATGTCCCAGCAGCTATCTCCTACCCAGGTTCAAGAAATCCAAGCAGTGTTGCAGGAATTTGGGGACATGTTCACTGGGAAACCAGGGTGCACCCCCCTGAGGCAGCACCAGGTGGAAACAGGACCCCAAAGGCCTATTAGGCAGGCCCCTTATAGAGTGTCTGAGAGAGTCAAACAGACTCTGAGGGAGGAGGTACAGGAGATGTTGGAACTAGGGGTGATTCAAGAGTCCAACAGTCCCTGGGCCTCCCCAGTGGCACTGGTGCCAAATAAGGATGGCAGCACCAGGTCCTGTGTGGGTTACAGGAAATTAAATACTCACACAGAGTCAGATACTTACCCCATGCTTAGGACAGATGAGGCTCTAGAGCAGCTGGATGGGGCTAAGTATCTTACAACCATTGATCTTACCAAGGGTTACTGGCAGGTGCCTTTGACTCCAAGTGCTAGAGAGAAGTCAGCCGTTGTGACTCTGTTTGGCTTGTATGAGTTCACAAAGATGCCCTTTGGGATGAAGAATGCCCCAGCAATTTTCTAGAGACTGGTAGATCATATCCTAGCAGGAGCAGGAGGGTTTGCCCTTGCTTAACTAGATGATATTGCCATCTACAGCCATTCATGACCAGAGCACCTTCAGCATGTCAGGGAGGTGCTGGGTAAACTACAGAGGACAGGTTTGACCATTAAGCTGAGCAAATGTCAGGTGGGTATAGCAGAGGTCGCCTACCTAGGACATAGAGTGGAGAGTAGTAAGATAAGGTCAGAATCTGCCAAAGTGGAAGCCATTCAGGCATGGCCTGAACCTGTTACTAAAAAGGAAAAAATGTCCAATGCTAAGAGTAAGAACACTTTAATTCCTAAAAACAGATAAAAACAAATAAAAACAGGTAAGTGCTTTCACTATTGCTCGCTTCTTCAGACCTTAACAAACAGTATGAAAAAACAGGCCTTTAAATGCAAAAAGCTTCCAGTTAATTAAAAACAATTAAAATTGTTGGGTGTTAGCACTTAGTGAACTAAGCCTCTCTTCTTTAGGAGAGGCTTTAAAGCAACAGCACTATTCAAACCAGGTGGCACATATGCTTTAAAGTTGACAATTCATTTTAACTCAGCAAGTCCAGTCTCATTACTCAAATCCCCTTCCCTTAAGCATTTAATTTCTGTAGTACCAAGAACTTAAAGTTGTCACAACTTTAAGTTCTTGGTACTACAGAAATTAAATGAAAGTTTAAGGGAAAGGAGGCTTAGTTCACTGATAAGTGTTAACACCCAACAGTTTTAATTGTTTTTAATTAACTGGAAGCTTTTTTTATTTAAAGGCCTGTTTTTTCATACTGTTTGTTAAGGTCTGAAGAAGCCAGCAATTGTAAAAGTGCTTACCTGTTTTTATTTGCTTTTATCTGTTTTTAGGAATTAAAGTGTGCTTACTCTCAGCATTGGGCATCTTTTCGTTTGCTGAACTTTGTTTTTGGATATCCTAGATTCCACTACGTTCTCTTGCTGCTGTTACAAAAAAGCAGGTGAAGGCATTTTTAGGGACAGCAAGGTACTACATAAAGTTCATCCCCTGTTATAGTACCATAGCTGCTCCCCTCACAGACCTGACAAGGAAGAACAGGCCAGATAAGGTAGTGTGGACCCCAGCATGTGAGCAGGCATTCCAGAAGCTTAAAGAAGCTTTGGGAGGACCCCCTGTGTTAGACAGGCCAGATTACAGCAAATAATTTGTTGTGCAGGTGGATGCTTTGAACCATGGGGTGGGGCTGTACTTAGCCAGATTTCTTCAGAGGGAGAAGAGCACCCAGTGGTTTATCTCAGTCATAGGCTCCAACCCAGTGAAAAATGCTATGCAGCTGTGGAAAAGGAATGTCTAGCCATAGTGTGGGCACTGCAGAAACTCCAGCCTTATCTGTATGGAAGGAAATTCACTGTTATGACAGATTATGACTGTCATGACAGATCACAACCCCCTAACATGATTAAACAGAGCCAGCCAGCAAAATGCCACGTTGCTAAGATGGAGCCTAGGGTCGCAAGCATATGATATGTCAGTGCAGCACCACAGTGGGATTAGCAATGCCAATGCAGATGGGCTCTCAAGACAGGGAATGGGGTAAGGTATACTCAGATAGACCTAACCCTCTCAAGCAGCAGGGGAGGGGAATGTGAAGGCTGCCAGCCTATCTAGATAGAATTTTATAGATAATTCTGCCATCTGTAAATATTAATGTACACCACAAGGCTTGTTGTCTTAAATGGAAAAAATGATGTTGCAAAAATGTAACAACAGTGCACTCTGCTGTAAGGAAGCCAAATCACGCATTTTATGACAGTCTTTGATATTTAAAGTTGGCTCCAGATGGTCTGGATGAAGACATTTTTTATTGTTTTAACCAAGAGTTAAATTGTTGATTTAAACATGCAAATTTATTTTATTGCTCTACTTCCTGACCAGCTGCATGATAACAAAAGGAGATGTTAACAATGCAAATGTAGTTTCTGTTAGCCTGGGAACCCAGGGAAGTGTGAAGAATGATGTAATGCGAACCAGGAATGTGATTTTAAAAACAGAGAGAATCAGAGAGAATTAAGCATTTTTGTCTTGACCATCCAACTCAGCAGCACTGCCTATGTTCTATATGTAAGTTTATCTTAGATTTGTGGTTTCTCTTAGAAATAGCTAGAAACTAGAAAGAGTAGACTGTGTTTTTCTGTGATGTCAGAACTGTACTACTGAATTATTTTTAAGTATTTCTCTGTGATCTCTGAACTCTTGACTAGCACTGTGTAGTAAGAAGTATTGTCTTGTGTTTTTATTATTTATTATTAAATATTTTAAAACCTTTCTACTGTGGCTGTTTTGTGTAGAGATAATTTAAGCTCTTAAGAGTACTTGCATGCCTTTGGTAAAATTGTACAAAGCCACTCCTATAGCTTTAGCCCTGGGCAATACTACCAATTGGATAATAATATTGCACAGTAATAATTGGACACCCTTTTAAGGGCCTTTGAGTAGCTGATAAATATTAGCTGGGTGGTGGCAATGATTTCTACTATATAGTCTGGGTATAATGGGCACAGCTGGAGAACCTGTGCCAGCCTTCCCCAGAAGTGTCTGTGTGGTTGTATAAATGCTTATCTCAAAGTGTGTGTGTGTGTGTGTGTGTGTGTGTGTGTGTGTGTGTGTGTGTGTGTGTGTGTGTGTGTGTGTGAGCTACTTGGGTATGGGCATGAAGCACTGGTTGGACAGAGAGGGTGCTGGAGGTTTTAGCTTGCCCAGCTGGCTGATATCTGATCCCTATAGCTGTGCCAGTGGGGAGTCTTATTGGGGACCTGGAGAGCAAGGGAGCGACCAGCCCTGGACTGACTGTGATCTCTGTGTGCTCTTAAGGGAAATTGCACTTTACTGTGTGTATTTGTTATCCTTTCCTCCTATATGAAATGCCCCTCACTGGTGTTAGTGGTGAGGATTGAGGCTCCTTGATTGCTGGGCCAGGGCATGGGCGTCACATACTCCTCTGTCTGTCTTAGTGTAGGAAGAGAAAGCATTTTCTATCTCTCAAGATGTAACTAATGAAGGTGATCATAGTCTATCTGAACTCCCACTAAGTCACATGAAGTTTAATAGAAACTAATGATAGGATAAGACCCTATATTTTGGCAAGGAAAGTGTATCCTAAGCTGTGAGGGAGAATTTCACAGTGAGACCATCATGAGCCTACCAGTACTTTGAACTACAAAATAAACTGTTATATAGGATAGTGAAAGAAATGGATAAAATTTCATGACAGTTGTTAGCATCCAATCCCTAGAGAACAACAGTAATAAAGAAAGCCCACTGCTGTGTGTGGGGTGGGTCATTTAGTTACGGACAAGACAAAAACAAGGATCCTGATCACATTCTTTTGGTCTGGCATAATGAAAGAGATTTAAAACTGCTGTGCTAGCTATCATAAATGTCAGAAGACAGCCTTGAATCTTAAGATTTAAAAAATATCTTAATTATGATACCATTAACTGAGGAGCCATTTACTGGTGAGCAGATTAGGTCTAGTAATGGAAACTGACATATATTGGTGACTTTGGATCTTGCCACTAAATTTCATTAGGTCATACCTCCTCATTACCATTATTTCTGGGGGAAAGGCAGCTCTATGGCCATTCCAAAAGAATGAGTGTCATTATTCTCATGGATATCTACACCTAAGGAAATCTTGATAGATCAAGAAACCCAATTTATGTCACAGATTACATGACAGCTTTACCGGAGCTTTCAGGTGAAACAACTAAGAATGTCTGTTTACCACCCGAAAAGAGATGGCCTGGTATTATGTTTCAGCATAACCCTAAAATCCATTCAATGAAAAGTTGCAGAGACAGACGATATACCTTGGGACCAGTTGATCCTTTAGTTGATGTCCTCTATGAGACAGGTACTCTAAGCCTCCACAGGATTTAGTCCCTTTGAACTATTATATGGCAGACACCATAGCAGACTGTTGAAGGTAGTAAAGGAAACCTGAGAAGAAGAAGAAGATGGAGAAGAAGAAGAAACCCCTTATAAAACTGTACTCTAATACTGTGATAGTCCACATGAAAGAAGACTGATAATGCCCATTATGCAGGAGCACCTGGAAAGGGCACAAGCTAGTTCCCAAGGGGCATATAACACAAATACCTAGAGCAGAGAGTCCCAAGTCAGTGATCATGTCTTGATTCTGATCTCTGCCAATGAGAATCTTCTTAAGTGTCAGGGACCTTATGATGTCATCAAGTAGTTAAATGAGGTAAACTATAAGGTGCAGTTTATAGGAGAATGATGCCTTGAGAAGGCCTATCACATTAACATGCTAAAACGCTGGAATGAAACTCATGTTAATATAGTCACTGCTGAATTTCAATTAAAGCCAGCTGATACCAAAGACTGAAAAGTTATACTCACTGAGATGTCCATATAATATGAATAAAATTTTGATTTGATATAAAACCCAAAACCTGCCTAGTGTAGAGTTAAAATAATTTAGAAGTGATAAGTTTACAGTACTGTACAAAACCTTATAGAATATTTTGTGAAATATTATATTTTATGACTGCAAGAAACGCGAGTGCAGTATACCAAGCTATGTATCTTTTAATACTAGAGAGCCCACAGAGTGGAAATACATGTCATACTACACCTGTCTCGCTCTCTCAGGAAGGCAGTCATAATAAAGACCTCACGGAGGCTGGTCATACATCCAATCTGACTAGTCCTCACTAGGCATTGTAACAAACAATACAAATGTTATAAACTGCATGTTTCTTGTGCTTTTATTTTTTCCTGAAATATGGAAAATTGCTAGAATCATACATCGCATCATACCATCAATAAGCAGGGACCTAATTCCAAGACAGATTCATACAAGCTAGCTGCACTTATTTTGCCACTGACAAAAAAAATCCTTGAGAAGGCAGTAGCTGTGCAATTAATAGCTCACACTCAGTGGCTATCAACATGGCTTCAGAAAGTGACACTGAACAATAACTGTATTAAATAATATTCAGTGCCATTCTTCCTAAGGTACTTGTTTTGTCCAGTCCTGTCCCTTATTCATACCCACCCTGCCATTTTTAATTCAGCGGTCTGCCTATTCCTTTGTTATACGTGGTCATGTTAATTAACCATCAGTGTCAGGAATTCATCCAACCCTGTGTTACAGCACTCATGTTAAACAACCCTCAGTTTGGTTTACCTTTGTGAGCCTAGATAATTCTGTGTTACCATCGTCATGCTGTATTAAGTCTAAGTACCATCCCCACAAGGGACAGGTCCATCCCTACAGTATGTATACTTCCATTGTATAGCTCTCTAAGCACTTTCATATGTTTTTCAAGTTAATATCATTTGCACTCTGTTATTCACAGTGGCAGTATTCCTCATGAATGAGTAATGACGCTTCACACCAACCTGCTTAATGAGCTGCTAATATAGCTGGATGTGTCAAACACACTTACGATAAAATGTAGAACGCTCATTAGCCGGAAGATGTTTATGATTTTTAAAGTGTATTTTACTGAGGCTTGCCCATATGTATACTGTATGTACTTCAGGCTGTTTATTTATTACCACTTTTTAGACAGCGGTGAACTTATTAAACCATTAATTCTATTCATAGTGCAGTCAGGATAACATATGCTCTTGGATGCCAAGCTGATGCTTCCAGTGGTAATGGGAACCTTCATATCTCCTCATGTTAAAGTTACAGCTGTAGTTTCCTAGTGGGAAATGTGACATTCTTCAGTGCAGATGTCTATGAGTTTGCTCTTCATTTCTGACTATATGTGGCTGCTGTTGCTGACTAGTTGCATTTGTTAGTGATGCAAACTGCTGCTGATGGTGATGCTGACGATGAGCAGTTGGTGATGCAAATTATGCACAGTTGTCAGTGATACTGACTCTCTGCAGTTGCACATGCTGTTATCTGTGTTAATTATCTGCAGTTGTTGGTGATGCTGACAATGAGCAGTTGGTGATGCCGATTATGCACAGTTGTCAGTGATACTGACTCTCTGCATTGTACATGCTGTTGTTATTAATGTTAATTATCTGCAGTTGTTGGTGATACTGACAATGTCCATTTGCTGATGCTGACAATGGGCGATTGACGATGTTGATTATCTGCACTTTTGGTGATGCTAAATTTACAGTTTTGTTGACGCTCACAATGAGCAGTCGCTGATGATGATTATGTGTTAGTCATGTTGATTATGCACAGTTGTTGGTGGTACTATGTGCAGTTTTTGATAAAGTACTTAATCCTTGAGAGAACAATGGCATGTTTAGAATGATCATAACTTCAACACTCTGCAAGCTACTGATTCTCTTACAGACATATTACACTCTGACATCAGCTGTACAATGTACTGTCATTTATGATTACTGCAAATAGAAACGTCTATGTCAGTTGTATTAGACTGATAAGCTAGAATTTACATGAATTGTGTAAGAATAAATGATTGTCTAAGTTTTCTTTTTATACACTGTCTTAATTCCTAGCTCTCCCCTAAATATTGTCCATAATAACAGAAAACATTTATTGCTCTATAGAGCAAATAAGATAGAAATAGCAATCAGTGTTATGTGCATTAGACTTGTATACAGTAAAAATGATGGTGTTGTAGTCACAGACAAATACAATAATGTGTTTAACACAAAGTTACAAAAAGCAGGTACTTGTCTAGTTCACAACATGTAAAAGTTTTTCTTTTGGTTTATAATGTCATGTCTGGATATGTATGCAGCTTTTGATTTGTATGTGTACTTACAACCCTTGTTATCTCTTATTGCAGAATGCATTATTATATCCGCTTCTGAAGAAGCAAATACAGTACAGCTATCATGTTTCAGTAACTGCAGCGGTTCAACTAACGCTGATCTACATTGGAGCCTAAATGGAAAACCTCCAGACATAGTACAAACAAGAAGCAAAACTAAACGACTAGAACTCTGTAATACTAAAAATCATGGTTCATGGAGATGCTCATTGAAAGACAATAACAAGTATGCAGAATATTGTATTGGGATGTCAAGGAATGGTGCAGGAGACCTCCCTTCAAGCCATTGTACAAGCAAAGGTAGGAGTACTGCACAAACTGTTGTGCTCATCTTTTATTTCTTCCTTTTACATTTCAGGAGTTTTATATCATTAAACAAGTTCCGTCACTGTAGAAGCAAAGTTGAAAGTTGTCATTTTCAACTGTTGATTTCAGCAAAAAGTGCCTTTTTTAATCTGTAGGGCTTGGTGATATAATGTACTTTGGTTCTGGGGGTACAGGTTATTACATAAATGAGGGGCAGAAATGTATCTTCTGAATGGTAAAACCCTTCATTTAGGTATGAAGGCTCAAGTGGTACAGAGGTGCCATGGTTCGCATTGCTTGGTTTTCTGATTTAATTTCTTGTCTGGGTGCAGTCTTTGTGGAATTTGTGAATTGTCCTTGTACCCTGTGTCTATGTGGGATTTTGTTGGGTGTCCCTGTTTCCACCACATCCTAAAATCCATGCTGTAGGATAACTGATAATGACTGTGTGTGTGTGTGTGTGTGTATATATATATATATATATATATATATATATATATATATATATATATATATATATATATATATATGGTTCTACTGCTTTTCATCGAATATCACGTATTCGAAAAGAGCAGTAGACCGCTCAGTTACATGAAAGTGCACTTATTCGAAAGTGCACTTCCGCGAACTGAGCTTCTGCGAACGGATCGCACCACAGTGGAGGACAGCAGGAAAACATGCTATGTCCTCCACTGTGGTGCAGTAGTTATGGACCTTAGGGTTAGGGCACGGGTCATGGTAAGGGGATAGCTAGTAGGGCTATCCCCTTACCATGACCTGCGTCCTAACCCTAAGGTCTGTGACTACTGCACCACGGTGGAGGATAGCCTGTCCAGAACAGCTACCCTTAACATCTATTAATCTCCCTGCAACACATCTGTTAAGTTGCAAGCAGTTTGCTCAAACTATCCATTTATATGGTTGATATAATCAGAATATTTCTGGTATACATATTATTTAAATATGCTGTTTGTAAGCAAGCTGTATCAGGGTATGACTGTGCAATAAAATTAGATATCCTATGTTTCTTTATGAAGCCTGCAAGCCTATTTTTATTTCCATGAAGAAACTTCCATTTAGTACACAAGCGCCAAGATTATACTCAGATACTGGGAAAATATAAACTTGTTGATATCTTCCCTCGCACAAGACCCAATCATAACATCGCTTGGGAGATGCTTAACAATTTGCTAAGCATCCCCTAAGCACTATTACAATCAGGTCTCATGTTACTGACAGCTAAGATGGGGAAAGGACACCAGCAGAAGGTAAAGCAGCTTCGTTTTTGCCTACTGTCCATGTCTCCCTACAGTCCTGAGTTTGTTCAAAGCTGTTAAACGATTCAAACTTCTACAATTTTTTGTCCCTGTAACTCATATTACATGGAGCAGATAAATCTCAGTTCTCTACAAAGTGTTATTATCAGGTCAGTAATTATGTCTTTTATTATGCATACTAGGCTATCTGCCCGAAGGCATTTATAAGCCTAGCCAGAATGTGTTGGCTTTCGCTGCCCCCTTAGATTAGTTCCCTGTGCCTCTGTCCAGCAGAGCCACTGAAGTGATCCCGGGGTAAACTTTCTGTTTCCCATCCACTCGTCAAGGTTTCTCTTGAAGAGTGTTAGTGAGGAGCTCTGCCTAATGTAGATTGGGATCTTGTTCCAAAGCAACAGAAGTCTCTGGGACAGGAATCTATCCCTCCAGCACGTCCTATTTATTGCTGTGGTGAGGTTTATGTGGCTCAAGGGGTTATGATTTTCTTTAGGTGGAGCATGTCCATCAATTCTGGGTTGGACATGGCCTTAGTATGTCAGGCAGAGATCACCTCTGAGTAGGCGGTATGCAACCGAGTACAGCTGGAGTTTCTTCAATCGAGCTACATAGGGCATCTGTTTGAGGCCAGTGATCCTCTTGGTGAGGTACTTCTGTGGTCTTTCCAGCTGTTGCAGGTATCTTGTAAGGTACATCCCAAATGGGGTGTTTTACTCTATGATGGGTCTGATGAGTGATGAGTAGAGGGGCACAATGACCTCTTTTGATTTGGATGCAAACCCTTTTGTGATTAGGTGGGCCACACAGAAGGATTTTCTAACCCCTTTGGCAATGTGATTGTCTCATATTTTTGCTCTGTCCTTTTTAATGTTTTTGATTTTCTGGTAAAGCACTGAGGATTACAGTTGGTGAATATTTATTTTATTTATTTATTTTACATATGTTGACCGGGAAAGTCCGGCTGGACACATGTCCATTTTCAGCGGTGGCCCGGGAAAAAAAGCTCTATTTACATACAATATACTATCATTCTATAACAGACTAGTAACTATTTACAGTACAGAGATAACACACTTCTAGTACATTATGGTACATAGTAGACTAATACATTTTGTCATGCATTTCTTTAGAATTTATAACTACAATACTCGGTGTGAGACTTTAGTCTGTGGCTATGTAAATAGTTGTTGAATAATGCCTGATATTGGAGTTTCACACTTCTTATTTTTCATAAAATGCATACTGGTACAAAAAAACTGTTGCCCTAGTAATTTCTTAAGTGATTAAGAGCACTATTTAAAAACTGTCCAAGATATTTTGATCCTTTGTTCCCCCTCACCCATTATTTTTGTTTTGATCCAGAATTGTTAAGCAAAAAATTTTATAGGTATGCTTCTGTCTGTTTGACAATATTTACTGCTTTACCGGCTTTCAAAGCTGTTAAACGATTCATACTCCTACAATTTTTTGTCCCTGTAACTCATACTACATGGAGCAGATAAATCTCAGTTCTCCACAAAGTGTTATTATCGGGTCAGTAATTATGACTTTTATTATGTATTCCAAACAAGGACGCCAAAATTCACTTCCTGAGTCTAGAGGCATAGCTGGCTCAATCATCACCCTGTGCTGTGCAATTCCACAAGCTAGTGCCCCATCCCAAGAGCAAAAAACACAAAAACAAAGACATCCACTCCCTCCAGCTAGCTCTTCCATTGAAGAACAAAAAAAGAAAGGTTCACTTTACATTGTAGTCTTTGAGTTATTACAGTTAGTACATCCACGCCCTCCACAGGTAGCTTTTCCACTGAAGAGCAACCCCCCCAAAAAAGCACTTTCTAGTAATAACCTGATCAGTACACTGTAATGATCATATTATTACAGTTGCATCCATGCCCCCCAGCTAACCCTTCTATTGAACAGCAAAAAGAAGGTTCAGTATAATAATTCAATGTATTATTACTTTTAAATCCATGTTCACTCCCAGCTAGCTCTTCAACTGAAGAGCAATAAATAAATAAATAAATAAATAAAAACAACAGAAGATTATGAAAGGCTGATTGTGCCCTCCGAACACTTTGTGCCTGGGATGATATTGCCCATCTCACCCCACCCTAGCTATGCTTCTGCTTTAGTTTTACTCTTGAGGTGAATTTCTTGGTATCCATGTTTTGAACAAATAATAAGCCAGTTATGATTAGAGACCCAGACATAATCTTCTGTGTCAGTAATGCTTTAATTAGAAAATAGAATGGGGGCATGGCCAGTACTGGTAATTAAGTAATTTAGAGCAGCAACTGGTAAAAGCTCTGTGACTGAAAACTTGTCTCTGACAAGAAAATACAATCAAAAAATTAAAATTTGTAGACACGTTTTAGCTAATTTTATTCACTAATAGTTAGAAAAAATGATTGATTGCTTCATGTTCTTTAAAAGCTGTAATTTTTCTGTCAGAATTTCAACTGCTTGGTTAAGACAAGAGACTTCAATATAAGTCACTCAATAAATGGGATTCTTGTGTTTAAAAAGATATGCAGTCATTAATATCTAGTATGCAGGATGTACTACTTCAAATAGACAAACGGGATACTAAACTAGAAAGATTAAAAAAAGATACCAGAAAGAAGATGGAACATTTAGAAATTCCTATGAAACAACAAAGTGCACAAATCAGCAGTAGGGAGGAAACTTTAAATGATTATGAAGGACGAATAACTGAAGGTGAGCCTCAGACTGAATTTCTTTTGGGTTCCTATCATATGACTGAAGTCTTACAACATCGAATCATTAAAGAACAAACTTTAATGATAGAAGTTGTAAAACCTTGAAGCATATAACGGAGATTGCCATAAAGTGTGGAAAGGGAAGATTTCCCTTTACTGCACTGTAGTGCGATCTCGGAGTTGGTATATTTAAGTAGCAGGGGGGCTTGCCCCCCTGCATAGTGGTTTTTTTTTTTTTTTTTTTTTTACTGTTACTTTTTTTTAATGTGTGTTCAAAGTTCCAAGACTTCGGTCATTAAAGTTCATCCTTTAATGATTCACAGTTTTGGAACTTTGATCATATGATATAGACCCATTTCTTTTAAAACAAAATAACTGGCTTATAGAAAAACCTGATGATTTAGAAAACAGATTGTGACAAAATAGCATTAGAATTTATGGTATATCTGAAAAGTATGAGGAAGGCAATATAATAAACTTCTTAACAACCTGGCTACATAAAATTTAAATGTACCTGAAACTTTATCTTTTGGAATTGAAAGGGCACATAAATCTCTGAGAACACCTTCGAAGGATGAAAACTTACCACCATGTTCAATTAGTTAAGTTCATGTCTAGCTTAAAAAAAATCAACTATTAAAAACAGCATGGTCTAGCCCACCAGTTGAAATAGGTGAGCATGTAGTCAGATTTGACAATAATTATTCCAGTAAATTAATGAGTAAAAGAAAATCCTGTTAACTGCTGATCAAGGAACTTAAAAAGAATAAAATTAAAGCTGCTTTGGTGTTTCCTGCAAAGATTAAATTATTCATTCTGAAGAAACCAAAATATTTAACATGCTGAAGGAGGCATCCACTTTTGTTAACAGCAATAAAGACCTTAATAATACTTAAGAAATGGAGTGGAACACTATATCCATGAAGATACACAGAGAGCGGTGTTCCTGGAAAACTGCTTCTAAAATTAAAAAGCCTAAAAACAAGTGATTTCCATTGTCCGATTCCACAACTGTTTGCTTTCTGAAAATTTGTAATGGCCTTTAAGCTTCAAAGCATAAACTAAAACATCTTTCATGATGAGGAATATAAATTGTTAGTTTTACTGTTTTACTATATTTGCAGTGAAAGACTTAATGTATTTAATTTAACTAAACCTGTATGTGTATTTCTAAATGTTAAACAATTACTTTCTGTAAGAGAATCTCATTAAATTATTAGCAATAGAATTGGTAACTTTAAGTCTATAAAATAATTTTACTTAATTTGCTCAACTTTGCTTAGTATGTGCATTACTGGGTTAACTGAATGTCAGACCTAGGTAATATCCTGATTAGGAGTGTTAAAGTGCTGGGGATTTGTTTTCGTTGTTCCTGTGTAACACATTCCTATAAAAGGTCATGTGTGAAATAAGTAACACTTAAAGAAAGCTTGAGAACAAAAGACTGTTCCATTTCTTTCAGGATGCTGTCTTCTTCCTGCCTTGAACTGTCCTGAAGAAAATCTAGATTAAGGTTCATTACTGATGTCCATGAAAACAGAAAGGAACTTTCTTTTTCTTTCTTTTTTAAGCATATATGTGAGAAATCTACTCAAAATAACACATTTTTAAGTGAAGAATTGATAAGACAAAAGCTATAGTATTGCTTTTATACTGAGATGTAGTTGACATATAATTTATTTACATTTTGCATGATAATAGCTTATATTGTAGTGTTATTAACTTTAACTGTAAATATTAACTGTACACATTTATTGAAAGAAGTAAATTTAGATGTTTGTTACTGATTAGAACAGTTTAAAAGAACTAAGAAGTATGAGAAACTTACAGAGCAAATTAGCAGCTGCTGTGTGCAGTGAGTTGTCATTTTCACATGCTGTAGTCAAATCCTGATGCCAGGATATAAAGCTTAGATCAGAAAAGCAGTTCACAATGGCCAAAGACACACATTCATATTAAACAAACTGGAATTCTTTTATATAGTCAAGATTGCTTGTAATTCAAGAATTAATAAGAAGAGTAAACATCTTATGAATAATAAGCAAATGCACAAGGAATGAAATATTTAATATTTAAGATTAATAAAAGAGCAGTATCAGTAAGACATATATGCACATACTACAATCTTTAATAGAAAGCTGATGATTAAATAGCTTTTTGACAGGAGATTTAATAAATACAAGCTACATAGAATAAAGTAGAATAATAGTGGGAAAATAAGACATTAAACAAATTGCTTTTAAGAAAGATGTCTGTTACATACGCTTCTATGTTCGGCCACTGAATAAAAATTTCACCAAACTACTAATCATTGAATATTAAACACTTAACGTGGAACTTATAGAACAATCTTATCTTTGAAAATAATACCATCAAATGGTTGCCCAACATCCCAAATTTTTGAAGATAAGCTTCTTTGGTAATTTCCATGTTCTTTGTTTTAACATTCAATGATTAGCCATTCGCTGACATGTTAATTTCATGGACAAACATAGACCTGTCACATACACCTGCATATGGCAAAAAGGTGAATGTACAGGAGCTCATATAATGTACATAGAAAAGCATATAAAGATATTTGAAAATAATCCAAAAGCTGAAATTTGAAGCTTGGTCATATGAACCTTGAAGCTTTTTACATGTTGTATGTTATTAGATTCACTAAGACTACATGAAATACCTAATTTCATATGCCAGTGCTGAAATCTGAATGTTTTATTGCATCCATTTTGATAGAAAGTAAAGTAGATTTTTCAATATGTTTGAATCTGAGAAGGGAGAATGGAATTTGAATTGAAGGCATTGTAACTTCTGAATACAATGTAGACTGCAAATATTTTTTGATGCAATAGAAATAGCAAGACATTCTCTTTAACCTCAGTAACTTACATCTTTTTATGAAGTAGTTTGATAAGCTAAAGGATTTTTAAATATTTTGATATTTGTCATGTTAAGAGTGTTGCACAATTTTGAGATATAGGCACTTATACTTTAAAAATTAATTCAGAGCTTTAGTTAGATCTATAAAACATGTGTTTATCTTTTAGCCTGATAGATATATCTGTGCATTGCTTTCCCTTTTATATTTTAGTTTAGTATGATAAGATTCCCTCTCACCTATAAGTTTACAGATGTCTTTATTATTTCGGGTCCCATTTTGCTTTTACTTATTTATTTAGATATTTGTAATAATGCTGAATAAGTGAATATTTTTAGGAATACTTAATGGGTAATTTATGCTACTAATACATAAATAGGTATATGGTACACCCTTTGTTGGATTATTTAATATTTGTGATTAATAGAAGAGGACTGGCTATGGTGGTGCCGCAGCTAGCATTGTTGCCTCACAGCAAGAGGTTTTCCAGTTTGATTCCTGGCTTGGGTGCCTTCTGTGCAGAGTCTGCATGTCCTCCCTGTGGTCACAAGGATTTCCTCTGGATGCACTGATTTACTCCCACATTCCAAAGACATGCACTAGGTGGATTGGACACTCTAAATTGGCCATATGTGAGAATGTGTGCATGAGTGGTACAAATGAACTGCCATGGCAGAGCTAGCCACTTGGTGTTATAAACCTTGGCTCGAGATGATTATCACTGCAGAAGTGACACCCTGACCCCATGTGCAAAAGTGGGAAGACGGGTTTCAGGATGGATGGATTAATAGAACAGGATTATTAAACTTTTATGTGGTAATGGTGGAATAGTTTGAAATGGCAAAAATATATAACTAAATTAATAGTCTCTTATTATTTTTGACCTATATATATAATATTATATTAATTATTTGTAGGCCATGGCAGCTTTTGGCTAGTTTTTTAATGAATTTTTAGGTACCAATAGGTAGAGAGATAGTATAGTAGTTTGTCTATTTGATAGGCAATCTAGGAACTTTGCTATGCATGGTAAGTTGTGTTTTTATGAGTTTTAGTAGTTTACTTTGTAGAAAGGAAGAATTAAAAATGTGGAATGTTAAGTTAGTGTTTGAGGAATGCATAAGAATCTTATATATATAATTAAATTAATATGGTGGATAAATCTTTCATATTATCATTTAAAACAAATCTTGTTAAATACACAGTATGTATAATTTTAATCTATTACCTATCAGTGTAAATAGATTAAACAATGGCAACAAAGGAAATCATTAACAAGATATCTAAAATTAGAGGAGACATTATATTCTTGCAGAGACTCACTTGACAGATAAAGATATACAATATTTAAAAAAACTTAGGTTATGACATGTTATCCTCTGCTTCTTTTAACAAAAAGAGGACAGGAACTGCTATACTTTGTAGAAAATCTACTGTAATGTCTAAGGACACAAACTAGAATTCGTAGGATTTGTGCCTCTGTAGATTTACTTAATAAGGTTAATTACTTAAAAACTATTCCCTGTCCTTTATCTGATCATAATGCACTAACTATTAATATATCAATGGATATAGGGAAATTTCAGATGATTTATAGAATCCCAATATATATGATGAAATTAAAAGCATTTATGAATTATCTTAAGGAACACATTGATAAGTTTTTTTATCTTTGGATAATTATGATCAAGTTAGTAAAGTCATACAATGGGACTCCTTAAAATGCATATTAGAGACAGAATGGGAAGATGGGCTAGTCAAAAATGAAAGAGTGGGATACAGACTTGTTAGACATACAAGATAAAATACACAAAACGAGGTTTGAACAACAAACAAAGAAATTAGATAATATTGAAGTCATTAAAAAATTAATGACAGAGTAACTAACAGTTTTAATGTATAAAGAGGAAATAGCTTTAGAAAAAATAAAATTGCACAATTATGCGATGAATTCAAAAATCTACATAGATTAGTTAATGGAAGTAAGATGTTAAGCAAAAAGGCAGCAATCAATAATATCCAAAATCCTCACACTAATAAGCTTACTTCAGGCATACAGTAAATGCTTAATATTTGTAAAAAAATCCATGAGGATCTTAAAGGTAAAAATAATAATCCTGAAGACTGCAAAATTGACAAGTATTTTAAAAAAACTTTACTAATAAACTTAATGGCCAACAAATATCTCTGCTGAATAAGCCTATTACCCTGTTATAAGTTAAAGAAGCTTTAACAAAAAGAAAAAAATGGTAAAGCTCCAGGCTTAGATGGTTTAAGTATGGAATTATATAGAATTCATCCATTAAATATTTTAGAATTACTGAGTGATGTTTTCAGGATAATTCAGAGTGACAAAATAATTCCTCCATCATGGAAATTTGCTGTAATCTCACATATACTTAAACAATGAAAGGATAATAAGTTAGTTTCCTCATATAGATCCATTTCAGTATTAAATGAGACTATAAAGTATTTACTTCCTGTGATGAAAGGAGGTACTGCCAGCACAGGTAGCTGGAATTTTGTAAATAATTATATGTCATTGGTGAATATTGAAATGATTTATACAAGATGCTTGTGCTACAAATGTATTAGAACCGTATGTCATGTGTGTATCAAAACTGCTTTGTAAAGATGTTTGTGTTGAAAAGGTATTTGTAAAGTGCTGTATTTGAAATGTAACCATAGTGTGCCTACTGCAGAGAGCAGAAATGTCCATACACAATTGTAACTGTTTAAATGTATGTTTTAACAGAAGAAGCTGGAGGGTTAACCTCAGTCCAGCAAACTTTAGAAAAATATCTGAAATTAAATCACTTTATAGCTAGGCCATAGAGAGACTATCTCATAGATTTCAAGGCAGCCAGAGACACAAAGTCTGTACTAGGAAGCTTTCTGTATTGTCTTTGGGGATAACTAATCACTACTGTGAAAGCATGGTGAATACAATTGTTTTACGACTTCCAACACCAGCCAAAGATCTGAGCAAAAGCCCTTGTATGTGAATTTTTACAGGTAGGTGCTAAGTCTTGCCATGGGGATTTTGCCTGGGAACTAGAAGTCAGATCACTAGAAATTATGTCATTCTGCAAGCTATGCAGCAATAATATTTTAGATATTAGTTTGAGAAGTCTCTTAGAGTGAGACAGAGCATTCTGTCTTGGACCTGACAACTGCAAGAAGAACCAATCACCACATCATCTGCCTTGCTCTAATTAAGTAAGTTACTAGGCAATAGTATAATTCTCTTAGATTCAGTCAGGAACATAGTGAATCTGAGTTTAGATATTATTTTTCTGTATTTGTTTGAGACTGTCCTCCAATACTGTTTTAAATATTTCCTGTGATTTTGAACTCTGATGTCACTGTGAATATATATTTAATATTGTCTTGTTCTTTTATTATTTATTATTAAATATATTTAAACCTTTCCTTGTGGCTGATCTTTGTAGAGATATTTAAGCTTTGAGAGTACTTGCATATTTATGTGGTGACACTATGTGGTCCACTCCTAACAGCCTTGCTCTTGGTCAAACTACCATTTTTATTAATATTAATTTCACTCAGTATATTGGGTACCCTTCGAAGAGCCTTAAGGTAGCTGGCAGAAGGGTTCTGGTGGGAGTGAAAACTATCTTATAGTCTGAGCAAGAGGGGGCACAGCTAGTAAACCTATACCAGCCTTTCCCAGGTGTGTGTGTGTGTGTGTGTGTGTGTGTGTGTGTGTGTGTGTGTGTGTGTGTGTGTGTGTGTGTGTGTTTGTGTGTGTGTAAATCAAAATTTCAAAGACTGTGTGTGTGTGGGCAGGGACACGAAGCACTAGTTGGACAGAGAGGGTGTTGGAAGACTTGGCTTGGAACCCTAGCTAAGGACTCAACTCTATAGCTACGCCAGTGGGAAGTCTTATTGGGGATCTGGAGAAAGAAGGAGAAACCAGCCCCGGATTGACTGTGGTCTCTGTGTGCTCTTAATGGAAATTGCACTTGATGCAGAGAGCTGCATCTGGAAATACTGTGTGTGTACCTGTTATCCTCCCAGTGAACATCCCCCCACAGGTTCCAGTGGTGAGGATTACGGCTCCTTGATTACTGGCCCAGAGGTGTGATATCCACATCACATACTGGTTGGCAGTGGTGGATCATCACAATTTCATTTTTTGCTACAAGATTAAGAGATATATTAGATAACTTAATAAAGATCAAACATGATATATAGTCAATAGATTAATGTGCAATAATATAAAAAGGGTAATAACTATATTAGATTTAGCAAAAGGATTGAACAATAAATTGACCCTAATTAGCTTAGATATGGAGAGAGCTTTTGATTCTATAGATTGGAACTACTTGTTTAAAACATTAGAAGCATTTACATTTTCAGAACAGTTTATTAGAAGATTAAAAAAAGTATATTCAAAGCATATGTTAAAATTAGATCTTACATTTTTTGAGGATTCACTTTAAATAAAGCACAAAGCAAGGGTGTCCCTTGTCCCCTCTACTATTTGCATTCATTATTGAGCCATTAGCTAGTAGTAGAAGAAGCAGTGAAAAAAATGATAGTTCTCAACAGAGACTGTCAACCTAAAATACAGCTTTTTTGCAGACGATAGTTTACTAATTATAGAAGATTTAAATTGTTTAATCGAAGAACTAGATGAGGAAACTGAAAAGTTTCACAAAGTATTGCTGCTGAAATTTAGTAATAATAAAAATTAAACATTAGTGTTAAGTCAATTACTAGATAGTAAGTATAAAGATAAATATAAATATAATTGGGAAGAAAAATAACTAAAATATTTAGGAATAAAAATCTATAAAGATATGATTAAGTTTATTAATAATAATTTTGAAAAATAAAGTGTTACTTCTTATTAAAAATTTTTTTGAGGCTAGGTTAGTACTTATTAAAATTATTATATTACCCAAAATTATATATATTGCATTCAATAGCTTTAATACCTGACAAAAAAACTTTTAAAGAAAATCAAAAAAAATGCTAACTTCATTCTTATGGTATCCTTTAGAAATCATGTACGATTATGGGATTAATGTGGTATTAGATTCCCAGATGTAGAAACTTATTCTGCTGTTGTAGATTTAAACTCTATTATACCATGGATAGACTCAGCTTACACTAGTCAATGGAAAACTATCCATGAACAGATTATATTAAATTCTTATAAGTTTATTAAATGTGATAAATTAGAAATATGTAATAATCCTTTCATCTGTTTCAGAAAATTGACCTAGAAGGAAAATCATTTCAGTCTTTAGACTCTGCATATAAGAAATACAGTCTTAAAACAGTTAAATATGTTTTTAAAACCCCATTAATCTTCTTGTCAATATCAAAAAGGAAATTTTTGTGCTTTCCCATTGGACACACCTCTAGATTTAAGGACACTCAAATCAATGTTAAAATGAATTTACTAAAAATAAATGGATTAGTATTAAGATCTTATTGCTTTGAAAAAAGAAAAGCTAAGTCCTCAAAGTATTTAATGAAATAATATAAGTTGGATGACTCTGCTAACTAGTTAATATTATCCATCAGAAAGAAATCAAGCAAATTTGTAGATAGTATGAGTGAAGAAGTACAGAACACTATTTCCTCCTTAAATGAATATATGAATGCTATTATCAAAGGTAGATTGACCTACAAAGGAAGCTTGTCCATGTTATATAAGTTAATTATAAATAATAATAGCAATTTTGATACACAGTTGTGGAATTCCTTTGGATAGTAGTGGATTGACTGACTCAATAGATGATAAGAATAAAACTTGGTTACTTAATAACAGTTTGTCAAACTTCTTCAAATTTATAATGGAAAGCTTTTTTATGTGGAAACATGTACATAGAATGTTTGTCACTCCCTATAAAATCTCTAAGTTAAGTAAAATGACTTATTCAGGTTGTTGGAGATGTGAAGATGTAAAAGCTGATTGGATAGACATGTTTATGGATTGTGAAAAATTAAATGTACATTGGGAAGAGATAAGTATGTTTTTAAGGGGTTATGGTCTGATAATTGTTCTTTAACTAGATCAATAATACTAATGAATGTTCCATTTCCTGTATCTGTAAAAGCCAAATAGCTAAAAACATGTTTTGGGCTCTGTTAACAGTTCCTAGAAAAGTTATTTAAAAAACTGGAAATTTTATTTGCTTCCTGTTTAACAGCAATACTATGTAAAACTGAAAGTGCAGCGATCAGTATATGATCTATAAACCATACTAAGCCTTTTAGAGAATGGGATAGCCTTGAAATGTTGCTATTGAAATACTATGTTAATTGTATAAGAATACCTTGGTGATTCAATACATGTAGTGTGCTTTGCTATAACTATGGGATCACTGTTTTGCCCTGTTGCCCTCTATATAGTTTTTTCTCTGTGTTGTAAAGTTTTGTTGCATTATGAAACATTGACTGCTAACAGAATATAAAAAAATATTTTAATAGCCTGTGGTTCTTTGTTTACAAGGCAATATCTTAAAAGGAATATGTGTTGATTTACAAAAATAGACAATTTTCTAAACGTAGGTGATGAATGCCATCCTTTCAAAAATCAACATACCAAGGAATGAACAAAAACAATTAATATTTTTTTCTGTTTGTTTAACCAAAACCCTCCCTGTAATTTCAGGCATACATTGAATACTAACAATGGCAAGGAAAGAGTTTTTTGAAGGCAATGTGTAGGTTTGAGGTTAGAAGCAGTGTTACAAGTTTGAATGCTTTAAAAAGGATGGCCAGGTCTCCATAAAGGCATATGGAGTGATATGGAGTGACACTGTTGGTATTTTCAAAACTGCTCATACCAAGTTGGGAGTGATTTGTCCTTGGTAAATGCCTGAAATATGAAATTCTTGATTATGTTTGTTTAATCTGAGTAACAACAATTGCACTGACCTTTTTGGGGTTTTGATTACTGCTATCAGAGGAAGGTATGTGGGATGGGTTTCAAATAAATGTCTGAGATATCTGTTTATTGATGAAGTATATGCAGAACTCTGTACAGACGAGTGTAGGTGCAGTGGCCTTCTTGCCATTTTCAGCACTGCTGTCACATTTATGTTACTCTGCTACAATGTAAAGCATTGCTTAGCAAAGCTTGAAGTTGTCTGACCAAGTGTTCTTGGTGCTTTTTTCCGAGTGCTTGTTTGCACCCTCCAGCATGGCTGTTGATGGGTGAACCAGCATTACTGTCTCACTACCCTGTCCCTGCCTGCTGGTCTAGCTTTCAGTTCACTAAGCATTCATAGGTTATCTGGGTTGCATTCAGGACTTTTACCAGCACAACAGAGATGACTCAGAAATGGATGTCCTCATGTATATATCCTGCATTAGACTACTTATAATTTGCAGCATGCATTTCAAGTAATGTAATACATGGTTCTAGCAGCTCTTAGCATGAAAGGGTTTAAAGTTCTGCAAACACGATTATTACTTTATTTCCTGTGTGCAACATGTACTTTATTATTATGCTTACAATCTGGGTGTATAATTATAACAAAAGAACATGATTTAGATGAAGTGTCACGCAATAAGGTTTTTATATTTACCACTGAAAGCTCAGCATTTTATGGTCTGTGTTAGTGTCGTATTGCACTTACCTTCTACACTGCATTTTTCAGACTTCTTTTTGAAGAAAATAATAAAATACATCTTGATATTCAGAACTAGAAGACAGGCCTTTTAGACCCTGTACACCTTATTTTAAATGCATGGTAGATATATATGTGTGTATGTATAGCCATATACTGAAAATGCCAACATATCAAATGGCAACTCATCTGGCACACTGGTTCATCAGCAACCTAATGAAAAGTAAGACAAAAAAAGGCAAAACTTTGTGTGTGTGTGTGTGTGTGTGTGTGTGTGTGTGTGTGTGTGTGTGTGTGTGTGTGTGTGTGCAGGTAGCCACCGTGTACCTCCCACACCCCTGCTAATTATTTTTACAGACTCTGAACTCGCACTACAGTGGGGAAAGGGCAAATTCCCTGATCCCCACTGTACTGCAATTTTGTACAAGAAAAAAATCAGCTGTACCGTTTTTTTTTTCAGTTTGACAAGTTACTTTTTCAACAACTTGTATGTATTCCACACACACACACACACACACACACACACACACACACACACACACACACACACACACACACACACACAGACACACACACACACATATATATATCTATATATGGATTCACTTCAGAAGCTCGAATTAACAAAATCTCGAACTGCAAATAACCAAAACCAAAAGATCGAGTTTCGGAAACTCGAACTTCTGAAGCGAAACCAACAAAAAAAAAAAAAAACTTCGCTGTGCCCCCCCCTCCACTTAAATATACCAACTCCAAGATCACGCTACAGTGGGGAAATGGGAAATCTCCCGTCTTGCGCTGTATGCGGAAGCGCAAAATGGGAGATTTCTCATTTCCTGTCAACACCGCAAAAAAAATAAAACATTACGTTCACACAGAGCATACAAGAATCTTTGCCTCTATGTGCACGCACTGTATTAAGGTAAGTAAACTCTTATTTTTAAACACTACACATATTCGATTTACTGAAATCTCGATCATATGGTCTCGACCATATGAAATTCGAGATTTCAGTAATTCGATTATGTGAAGTGTTCCCATATATATATATATATATATATATATATATATATATATATATATATATATATACTATTCATAAGGATGAATGTTCATATGAACAAACTTTTTGACTGTTTTAATAAGCCAAGACTTAGGGAAGCAAAAGTTTACTTTTACTTATATTTCAGCCTGCTAGCTGCTTTTTGTGTGAGACTGCATTGCAGCAGGGCTGGGCATTTCCCCTTAACCACTATTGTGTGATCTCAGAGTTGGTATATATAATCAGTACAGGATTGCCCCCAGCAAAAAATATTTTTTCTCATTTTCAATCATTTTAAATGTGTTCTAAAATGTTTGCCGTTTTTTTTGATTACTGTTTGTAGTGAAAATGCATATATCTATACATCTATGCATGTATATATATATATATATATATATATATATATATATATATATAGGTTTACTGTCATATGTTCATTTTAAATAATGGTGAAAGTACATATGTGCGACTGTAAAGTGTGAAAATCAAGATGTTGACAGGGCACAATGTCGAAAGGTAGCATTGTGAATGCTGAATTTGATTTTTTTCAAACTGCAACATCAGGAAAAGTATATTTCCAGAATAACATAATGCAGTAATGTACCGATGACTTTTTATGTACATTTACCATACGTAACATGCATTTTGAGTAATCCTGTAGATAAGAAACATTCCTGAATGACTTAAATGTTTACTCCGTAAATGAAAATGATCAGCCTTGTAAATTCTTAATGCTGTGACAGTCCATTTTTCCAATGCTACATCCAAAGTGGTGTACTTTACACCAGTGCAAATAATAACAACATGTAGCGTGTGCAATAGAATATATGCAATATAGATACAGACCTTGGAAAACACCATTCTTTAAATTGTCAAATACCAACATACCTAATAAATGCTATAGCAACCACATTCCCCATATGCCAGGCTAAAATGAGCAATGTTTAGCAACAAGCTCAGTGAATCACCTGCAGGTAAAGGTATCATGTTTTTCCAAAAGCCTGGTAAAAGCTTATTCCTTGTGTTGTAAACGTCTACATTAGGTGACGCTGGTGCACATACCTGTACCCATGATAGCAAGTCCTCCAAATGGTTCTGCTCTAGCTGGATAGCATGCAGAACATCAACAATATATAACTTCTTCCTCCCTTCAACAGTGTTTTGGGATCATGGAAATCCCTGAATACAAGTATCATGTTGATTCCAAAAAAGGAATATCAGAGAGAGGAGGAATCCTGGCTGAAGTAGGCCCTCTCATACCATATCGTCTTAGCTTTCCTGTTATATAATTTTCTCTGAAAAAGGTACAAAGTGGTTGTGCAGCTTCAGGCATGTCATTTGATATACTGTCAAACGTAGGAATAACATTCTCAGGATTAAGAAAAGCAAGTGCTGGTATTTGTTTACATAATGAAGAAAAAACCCTATATCTACTGAATTCACCAGCCAAATGTAATCTCTGTATTTGCCTCCAAATTATCTGGCATAGATGAAACCAGCATCCTTTTGGATTCGTATTTGGTAAATGTTGCTCTACTGAATTAACAGCACCCTTCTCAAAATCACTTAGAATCATTTTTGGTGACAGTGTTAAAGAATATTTTTGACATAAGCATTTAACATTTCCCCAAAACATGTCATATGTCGCTTCTCATTTACTTGACAGTAAACCATAGACTACTGGAATAATCTTGCGATACTCAACATCAGGAAGAAGACAATGTACACTGTAGATTTGTTTACAGTCACTGGTGTTTATTGAGAACATTCCATTTACCATTACATATTCTGCATCACATAAGATCTGTAGATTTTTCATTGTGGTTATTATAACAATATTATTGCATAATTGCCCATCCCCATCATGTTTAATTAAGAAGTTGCCATTTTTTATCGGTAGCATATCCGCAGTAAGTTCCTTCAAATTGGTAAATCCCTTAAATGTGTTTCCTTTAATTTTATTTCTAGTTCTAATAAATGACTGCTTCAGAGCATTCATATTTGGCAGCTCTGTCGAAATATCAGTGGATGTACTTGCCAATACCTCTGACACAACTCTGCAGGGATCTTCTACAGACTGCTCAGCTCTCCGTTTATGGCTGCTCTGACTTTACAAACTTCAGGTTTCCTAGGGTCTGGGGCATGGAAATGTGCAGTACTTTTTTAAATATTTGTCTATCAACACCCCCATCAGTGATACACCTACCCTTACACCTTTCCCTATTCTTCAGTAAACAACACCAATAGTTTCTATTACCTGACACCTTCTCCAGATAATATTAATAACTATCAACTACCAGCATTTTTCGTCCTTTTTGTGTATTTATAGTTGGATACACCTCATTGATTGTTCCTGGTAAAAATGTGTATCTGTTATTTCATTTGCCTGTAAATATAAAAATAACTTTAGAATTTACCTAACTTGATCCTCTCTACAACTATTTCATAATTATCTGGTAACAGAACATTAAAATCATTGTTTCACATACCTTAGATACGTTTGCCATCAGTACGATCTTGGCAGTATTTATGTTTCCTTAGCATATTGCAGTTTACATTTCAGTCAGTTTGGTTTGACTTTAAGCCTAAGACTTCCTGTAGCAGCCATACATATTGAATTGTGAGACAATCCGATTGGTCGGTCATTATATGACAGAATTCAGCTTGTGCGATTGCACAGTCCTGTTCGCTATTTTGATATTCATTTATATATGGTTCGTTATTGTGAGTCATTGTTATACATTTCGTTATTATGGCATTCGCTCTATTTGAACTTGTACATTTTATAGTAAACCATATATATATATATATATATATATATATATATATATATATGTGTATATATATATATATATATATATATATATACATATTTTTTTTAAACAATTGATGTCCGTGATTTGTACACTACCATTCCCCAGGAGCTTGGTTGTGAATGGGTCAGGGATTTTTTGTTAGAACAGCATTTGGATGGTGCTTCTATAGATTTAATTATTTATTTGTTGGAATTAGTTTTGAGCAATAATTATTTTTTAAATAAAAAATAAAATCCACTGCTCAGCAAGTAAACGCTGTAGTTCCGTAGAGTAAATATAATATAAATCACAAAGAAAACGGAGTACAGCAGAAGTAAGAACAAAACTCCAAATTTAATTCCAAGAATGTGCACCTAAAACATACGGATGAGCGCTTTCACCATTACAGCTTCTTCAGATCCTTGTAAAGAAATCATAATAGACCTCCCCTCATATAAGCAGCTCAATTAATCAATTAAAACAATTAAAACAATTAGAACAATGTTAAAAAATTTAAAGAACTCTCCCATATTTAAACATGCTAATGTAAAATGAGACAGAATATAAAAACATACATAATGACCTAAAAACATGTAAATAAACATGCTAATAAGTGAATATTAATAAAATATTGAATATATAATCAAAGACATATACAAATACATTGTAATTCATTTTATATTCTCGTTGTCTCAACTTGGGTTTTATAGAAGCTCTATCATTCAACCCATGCCCCCTATCAGCTTTCAAACGGATGATCCAGTCAGTCTCCTTAGATTCCGTAAGATTCATAATATCACCACCCCTCTTGTTGACAACAATTATCTCTAAAACCCGGAACAAAAAAGTATGATCATTATCATTGGAAGTTATATGTTTTGCTAAGGCATTGTGTAAAGTGCCCTTCCTCATGTGGTAAATATGCTCTCTCATTCTATCCCTTAATGGCCGATTAGTTTTACCAACATAAAAACTCGGGCATGCCTGGCAAGTAGCTAGGGAAAGTTGTAGTCTTGGACATGTCATTTTATACAGGGGCCATGTTTTCCATGCTACAGGATAGGTTCTACGAACCTATTTCCATGGAACAGGTCCATTCTGTTGTTAGATATATTCAAAACACACTTTATGACATTTTTAGAAGTAATTTAATAAACAAGGAGTTATATGGATACCTCATGATTTATACACCTACTATACCGATTATACAAGGTCTCCCTAAGGTACACAAAAATATGGAGAACCCACCCATGAGACCCATAGTCTCTGGCCGTGGTTGGGTAACTGAACATCTTTCAGTTTTTGTGGAGAAACATCTGAGATGTGTATTGAATGACAATGTCACAGTCTTGAAGGATTCCAAGCAATTTTTGATTGATCTGTATGAATGTATTGGACACCAGGGTAGAATCTCTGATTGTACTTTTGTGACTTTTGATATTCAATCTCTATTTACTGTAATACCCAATGATATAGGACTTGATTATGTGTCGAATTATCTGAAAGCACACAGTACTTATACAGCAGTATTGATAGATCTTATAGTTCATTTTCTAGAACTGGTCTTAGAGAACAATCTATTCATGTTCCAAGACCAGATTTATAAACAACGTGATGGCGTAGCTAAGGGCACTCCATGTGCAAATAGCTATGCCAACATGTTACTTGCACATTGGGAGGAACATGTTCTATTCAAGAATGCACTTTTCTGTGAACATGTGGTGTTCTATAGAAGGTTTGTCGATGACCTTTTTGTTCTTTGGAATGGAACATCAGAACAGCTGGAATCAATGTTATCCATTATGAATGACTTAACTGCATTCCTTACTTTTACCATGAACCATTCCACACATAGAATTGACTTCTTAGATCTATATATTGAGAGATTAACGGATGACATGATAAACACGGGGGTCTACCGCAAGGCATGTTACTGCAATTCCTTGTTATTGAGGTCTAGCATGCACCCACAATTTGTTTTTAAGAATATAATGAAAGGACAGGCCATTAGAGCCTCGAGATTGAACCCCACTGAACAGGGCTTCATCTCAGAATTAGATAGTCTGAGAAATAGATTACTGGCCCGGGGATACAAAGATGGTGAGATTATACCATACATGGAGGAAGCGTGCATGTCACGCACCACCTCAGGTGCACCATACTTTGGACCCAGGACCCAAGATCAAATCGCTGGAGATCATATGGTAAATAGACCTATTAAATTTTCCACTTTGTACACTTCTGATCAACATCAGTTAAAGGAAATTATTAGCAAGTATTGGGACATTCTCCTTGTTGATGATGACTTGAAACGCATTGTGGGGGAGACACCTAGTTTTCTATTTCGGAATAAGAGCAACCTAATGCGATTGCTTTGTCACCCCAGACATGATAGGGTTATGAGGAACATTGGTCACACTAAACCCTGTGGTCACTGCAATTTTTGTTCATTCATTGATAGCAGTGAGGTGTTTATACACCCAGATTTACACACTACTTTTTCCATCAAGGCAGATGCAGACTGTATGACACCCAATGTGGTGTATCTAGCTACTTGCCAGGCATGCCCGAGTTTTTATGTTGGTAAAACTAATCGGCCGTTAAGGGATAGAATGAGAGAGCATATTTACCACATGAGGAAGGGCACTTTACACAATGCCTTAGCAAAACATATAACTTCCAATGATAATGATCATACTTTTTTGTTCTGGGTTTTAGAGATAATTGTTGTCAACAAGAGGGGTGGTGATATTATGAATCTTACGGAATCTAAGGAGACTGACTGGATCATCCGTTTGAAAGCTGATAGGGGGCATGGGTTGAATGATAGAGCTTCTATAAAACCCAAGTTGAGACAACGCAGGAATATAAAATGAATTACAATTTATTTGTATATGTCTTTGATTATATATTCAATATTTTATTAATATTCACTTATTAGCATGTTTATTTACATGTTTTTAGGTCATTATGTATGTTTTTATATTCTGTCTCATTTTACATTAGCATGTTTAAATATGGGAGAGTTCTTTAAATTTTCTAACATTGTTCTAATTGTTTTAATTGTTTTAATTGATTAATTGAGCTGCTTATATGAGAGGAGGTCTATTATGATTTCTTTACAAGGATCTGAAGAAGCTGTAATGGTGAAAGCGCTCATCCGTATGTTATAGGTGCACATTCTTGGAATTCAATTTGGAGTTTTGTTCTTACTTCTGCTGTACTCTGTTTTCTTTGTGATTTATATAATAATTATTTTTTGTTCAACAGAAAATTTTACTTAAAGAAAACTGGTGTAGCCATGGGGTCTCCATGTGGTGGTACCTTTGCCAATACAGTGATGGCCCACTGGGAAAAACAATTCCTATTTAGGGATCATATCTTCCAAGTTTTGCATGGTACACCCGTTATTTAGATGATATTTTTATCCTTTGGAGAGGTAGTAGGAATTCTGCTGCAGCATTTCTTGAACATATTTCTAAATACACGAATTTCCTTGAATTTACCTGGGAATTCAGTACTGAACGAATTTGCTTCCTTGATGTTGAATTGATTAAACGTCCTTCATTGGACAGGGTTATTTCTAAAATTTTTAGAAAATCAACATACTCGAATGCATTCCTTCATTTTTCCAGTTGCCACCCTTTCCACCAGAAAAGGGGAGTTGTTAAGGGTCAACTGGTACGGGCTGCAAGAATGGTGACCTTAGAGAATGATTTTTTAGATGAATGCAGGTTTTTGAAGGAAATGTTCAGTAAACGTGGCTACCCCATCAATTTAGTGGATGACCTCATAGATGAAGTCTCCTCTAAAAGAGTTTGTGGTATTTTTAAACCATTATTGAGTGTCAAGGATAGTAATATCTTCACTAATTTGGGCTCTTGTAGTCCGGATAATTCGTTGGACAATTTGAATGTTACTTGTAATACATCAGAAATTGACTGGGACCGTAGGGATTTTGTCCCCAAACAACCATCAGGGTCCTCAGATGTTGATTTAGCAAGGTTGAGCTTTATAACTACATTTTCTATAGATGCTCCATTTTTGAGATCAATTATTTTCAAAAATCGGTCCTTTTTATTAGATGATAATTTGACTAGACAACATGTAGGAGAGGCTCCCTTTGTAGTATTTAGGAAAGCCAGGAATTTAAAAACACTTTTGGAAAATAGTACTTTAAAATGTCATCCCCCACATTGTGGGATATTTAAATGTGAGGCCTGCCGTTGGTGCAAATATATAGATGTGGTAACCTTTTTTACAATAAATGGCAAAAAATATCACATCAATGATAAATTCAATTGTAACACCAGAGGGGTTGTTTACTTGAGCTCATGTAAAAATTGCCCCGTTTTTTACGTGGGCAAAACTGAAAGACCCCTCAAGAATAGAATTTATGAGCACTTGTATGCCATTGACAAAAAGAATTTGAACAATGCACTTGCAAGGCATATCAATTTGCGTCCCAAACATGAATTCAAGTTCTTAGTTATTGAAAAAATTCCGGATAATTTTTGGGGTGAACCAATGGATTTGAAATTAGAGGAGAAGAAACTGATTTGGCAGTTGAAATTAAATGCCTTAGTTCCGCCAGGTTTAAATGACTTTGTTTCTATTAACAGCATCTTGAAATTAAAAGCGTTAGTTAGATAGATTTATGTTTATATATTTTTAATGCTTTTTACTGTATATTTATTAAATTATACAAATGTATTGTTACATGTAATTTTTGGAAGTATTTGTAAGGATTTTTATTATTTATTTTTTGATATATGTTTTATATAGGAGTTTGGCACTTTAAAATGAGGCTGTTTTTCCAAAGGAAATGATGTTTTTCTAAAGGAAATGATGTTTTTCTAAAGGAAGTGATGTTTTTCTAAAGGAAATTATGTCATGATAAGTATTGTATTTAAGTGTACTTGTGTGTCTTAAAATTCTCTGAAGAAGTTTACTTATTTTAGTAAACAAAAGCACTTATTTGAACTGTTTTGAGTATCCGGTGTGGTTCTTTTTTTCCTTCATTTTGTTGCAGTTTGTTAGTTTTCTCTGAGTTTATCTAAACCCATAACATCGAACATTCACTCACACACCTACCTGCATGTCTTTAAATGTCGCTTGACTGCGGGGAGGACATGCAGACTCCACACAGAAGACGCTCCAGCCAAGAATTGAACCGGAAAACCTCTTGCTGTGAGGCAGCAGCGCTAAGTACACCTGCACCACCGTAGCTACTGATACCACAAAAATAACAGATTAAACTATAACATTTACATGTTTCATGATACCCTAGTCCATATTATACATTTTTATGTTATGGGTTTTAGATGTTGTGGTCTCAATGTTTTGAATTTAGATGTTATGCATTTTAGATATCTTGAAGTAAGTGTGTGTGTGTGTGTGTGTGTGTGTGTGTGTGTGTGTGTGTGCATATATATATATATATATATATATATATATATATACATATATATATATATATATATATATATATATATATATACACACACACATACATATATTTATTTGTGTGTTTGTGTTTAAGTATTTATACATGCAGTCTTTTTGTGTGACCCATCTTCTGTCTGTTTACAAACTTAGCAAATCTGATGGGCATTATCTCTACTCATACAAGGTTGCTAAGGCCTGGGACTCCTTACCTGTATCCATCAGGTCTATACTCTCTCTCCCATCTTTCAAAACCTCTCCGAAAGACTTCCTAGCTAAAATCTGGCTCTGTTCTTGCTTGAAATCAGGATAAACTATATCCCTGCCCTATGTGCTCTGAGCCTGGGAATTTTTACACACATGTATCTTCACACTTGTTTTTTCTTTGAGCTTGTCTTGGTACCAACCTCTGTGGGTTATTAACTTTATTTTTTTCTCAAATACTTCCTAGACTCGCACATAGTTGCTACATTCTAATTACACTTCTGCCCTTAGCAGCATAATTCTTTCTTGAGTTTGGATAACAACCATATTCCTCCCCTGTAGCATCACAGTATTTCACACAGAAGTGAATCCCCCTGACATCTGTTTTATTATTTACTGTAATACAGTTTACATTATTTGCCACTATACCCATCACAATGATTAACAGCCAGATACACAGTGGTTTTATGTTTACTTAGAAAGAGTAAACAGCACCAATCACAATAAAAATGCAAACTAGGTATATACCACTGTTCCAGTCACTGTCACTGAATGTGATCTGTTTATGTGCTCTTGGATTATTGCCTTTGTTGTAATTTACCTGGCTTTTCATATGGAAAATTGAAAAGTACATATTGCTTGCTACTTATATGAATAACTTAGATCTGAAGAAACTTTCACAAGAGTGAAAGTGCTCATCTTTTGTTTTCACTTATTAAACCATGGGTTAAACACGCACTCCCAGCTTGAATCCTGTTTTCTTCTTTTTAATAAGAATGCAAAGTGATCTTTAACATGGATCTTACATTAGTATTTATGACAATAGGCTATTTCAGCATGTCATATGCTGATATTGTTCGTTTAGGGTCTATATTACATCGTCAAACTCACAGGATTTCGAACAATGTAATATCGAACCCAAAAAGTACGAAAACACAGAACAGCGATTTTTTTCCCAGGGAAAAAAATCACTGTTCCGGTACAAAAAAAAAAAAAAAAAACACGTACACTTTAAACTTAAACTAATGGATCTTACATTAGTATTTATGACAATAGGCTATTTCAGCATGTCATATGCTGATATTGTTCGTTTAGGGTCTATATTACATCGTCAAACTCACAGGATTTCGAACAATGTAATATTGAACCCAAAAAGTACGAAAACACAGAACAGCGATTTTTTTCCCAGGGAAAAAAATCACTGTTCCGGTACAAAAAAAAAAAAAAAAAAACACGTACACTTTAAACTTAAACTAATGTGGGGGGCTGTGCCCCCCCACACCCCCTTCTTAAATATACAACTCCAAGATCACGCCACAGTGGAGGAAATAGCAAACCCATGAAAACGGCCCACCGATTTTTTTCCCTGGGAAAAAAATTGGTGGTCTGTGGCTTCACTATTTTTGCATTTTTAACACATGGGTTCGATATTACAACGTTCAGACTCCTGTGATTTTGACATAATATAGACCCGTTCCTTTACACTTAGTTTTCCCTTTTTCTTGGTTTGCTCTTCCTTAACTAAAGTGTTTACTACCCTTAAGGTCAGAAAGGTTTGCCCTTCCTTAACTAAAGTGTTTACTACCCTTAAGGCCAGAAAACTACATTTCCTTGGTACTTGGTTTCGTTCTCTATATATGCATACATGCATGTATATATACATTTAAGTAGCTGATTTTTTTTCAATATACAATTCTTGTTATATAAAACCATGAAATTAAATATTTATATAGGAACTATAACACAATGTGTTAGACTGATAAAAATAACAATTATAGAGCAGTGCAACCTGTGCTATGCAGCCTAGATCTAACAAGGACTTGACTGCATAATGTTAGATGCCCATTAAATTTAATGGAAACAGCTGTTATATATTCTGAATGGGCTCATTGATCAGGAAGTGTCTTGTTGTATTGCACAAACAGTACCTGCACACTCCTCTACCTCTCAGTGTAGTGTTTCCTTATCAACAAAATCTAAGTCCAACATTTTCTGCAGAGGGGCTTAGCAAAGGTAACCACCACTTCCCAACCATTATAAATATAAAATGTTATTTTTTTTCTCTCCAAGAGTCCCCTTCTACTTTATGTTCCTACTAAATGTGCATGTAAATGCTAATTGTTGTGGGGAATTCCCATCTAGTCTCGCATTCCCCAAGTTACGTAGACTGTAGAACTTTTAGTGTTGTACTGATTTATCCTGGTGCACAGTGCTTCAGTGGTGTCCACCAGAGTGATTTATGAAAAAAAAAATAGTTTATGCAGTTTACATTCTGCTGGGTCATCTTGGTAAGTTCCCACCTGCAATGTGATACATAGCAGTAAACTAGTGATAGGATTACACAGCACATCAATTCGGGGATTGGCACGGTGCTGTGAATTATCAGTAGATACACAGGACACCTCCAAATACAAAACAGCCCCCTAATATGATCGGTCATAAGAATAACTACCTGCTCAACAAGTGACAGATGAACAAAAAGAGGATATTGGTCATGAAGATGGTTCATTATAACAGCTGCACGCTTCAGAGATGGCAAGGAAATTAAGATGTTTTATAAAATAAAATTCAGGAATTGGTACCCATTTGAAGATCAAGATGTGGTTCTACAGAGGGAGAATGAGCAGGAAACACAAATCAAAGAAAAAAAAAACATTCACAAGAAGGGAGTGAAGTTTTGATGTATAGATATAAAATTAATATGTGTAACAGAAAGTGAATGGTATAAAATGAACTAATGCAATGCATTACTGTGAAGCTGAACTCATAGCATAACCTAGAAAACAGGCCATAATAAAGAAAACGGAGGAAAAAGAGAATACCACACTGGAAACACTCATTACAGAAAATAAATGTAAAACGATTAAGAAAATAAGTATCACTATTACAGGAACAGTGAAAATAAAATTAGGTTATTTAAAATATTTTGAAAGGCAAATGTCTGTACTGGCTAAAAAGCCTTGGGAAATACGCAGAGAAATATTTATGTATTGGCATTTCTTTACTGCGTTAGTTTGACTAGGTCTTAGAGGCACTTTCTTCAACAGTGGCCCATGGAGAAAAGCTGCAGTAGAAACATATAATTTACAATTGATGATTACACTTATTAGGTGTTATAAAACAGTATAGAGTCAATAAAAGATAACAGTACAAAGTGTAAAGGAGAGAAAGATGTACAAAAGGCACATTATATAATACAAAGGAATAATACAAAACAAGCAATGCAGGGATGATCTGGTGGTCAGTTTGTATAAGGAAGTAGAATAAAAACTGCAGCAATTGTGACACCATCGAAAAGAAAATATTAATAAATTCTGGGGCAATATCCATGAAGACTCTGTTGGACACAACAAGGATGCTGACTGGATTTAAATAAACATAAAAGAAATATTGTGGCTATGGAATGGAATCAAACTGCCTGTGAGACAGAGACAAGGTTATGAAAGACTCAACTGGAAAATACTGGATACAGGTGTTATACCTGGGAGTGGAGCTAGAAGTTGTTATGACATTTTTAAATGATATAAGAATGACATCTTGTCATAACAAATATGCAAAGGTAACATTTATAGCAAGAAAACAGAAATATCAAGAAAATAACTGTCTGGGAGTGGAATCTGATATAAAAGAGCTGGAATACAGGAAAAAAATGAAGCGTGAGACACCGGCTTCAGGGGTAGCCGGTGTTGATCACGGATCTGCTCTGTTCATAAATTCGTTCTGCGAAATGGGATTAACATGGCTCGGCTTGTAAAGACTCTAGGGCTGCTAGCCTAGTAACACCCTATGAACCTGTGGACAAGGCAGAGTATACATGTTTCAATATAGATGAAGGGTCAATGATATGGAATGAACAAACAACAAATATCTTAGTTGACTGAAAGTAATACGAAAAGCTACATTGACTTCTAGGAATACAGTTCATGAAGATTGTCTTCACAGTTCTAGCTTGCAACATTAGCATGATCAACTAACTAACCCTCCAAAAATGGATCGATTAGGGAGGAAACGAGAAAAGTGTTTCATATATATATATATATATATATATATATATATATATATATATATATATATATATGTGTGTGTGTGTGTGTGTGTGTGTGTGTGTGCATTTATAAACAGTGTACTGCAATCATTTTTATTTATTTATTTTTATTTATTGATTTTTTTTTTTTTTACTGGGGAAAGTTCACCTGGGTGGCACAGGACCCATTTTCGACATAGGCTGGGGGGAGAGGCTACAATAGATTCAGAGGTAAGTAATAGGCAGTTGCTTTTGCCTAAGCCATTCAAATGCAGTTTGGAGCCATGGATGACAAATTGCAAATTTACCCCAGACTTGTCAAGTGTGGCCCTTATGGATGGGGCAGTTTGTAGATGCACTAAGGCACAAACATATACCAAAGCCATTCTAGTCTGTGGACATTGATAATTGGGAAAATTGGGTCATGAATGGCTATCCTTAAAAAAGGCTCTAGGGCCATTAGCCTAGTAATGTCTTGTGATCCTATGATCCTATGAAGCTGTGCAATACAGAAAGACTTTCTTACAACAATAGATACATGTTCATCAACAATTAGGTCACTGTCCACATAAGTTCCCAAATCCCAAACAACTAGGTCAGCTCTTAGGAGCATATTGTCAATGTGGTAGTCCCCTGAGGTAGATAACATCCCAAAGGATACAATAATGCATTTTTGGGTATTTAGTTTCAGACCATGATTTTGACACCAGTTATTTGAGACAAACATTCCTGCAGGATGGCCACATCATTTGGGGATTCAATGACTGCTCCAAGTTTGAAGCCATCTGCAAAACTAGTCAGCCAGAGCCCTTTGGTATTGACTTGTACTTCACAGAAGTAGATGCCAAATAAGAAAGGTCCCAGCACAGAACCCTGAGGGACTCCACTAAAGGTAACTGGAGGTGATCCAGCTGACAGTCTAGTGGGTGACAGAGGGGTTTATTCCCAGTTTATTTAGCTTTTCTGCTATGCCTGAGTGGGGTATTGTGTCAAAAGCTTTGGCCATGTCAAGATATGAGACTGTGTACCATTTTGTCTTCATCCATTGCTTTGCTGTGGTGACCTTTTCAAACAAATCTACCAGGGTGAGTAAGCATGACCTGCCCTTGATGAATCCAAACTGAGATGGGTCCAGTGCTTGGAGGTTCCCTATGTCCTGATTGATTAATTAATTGATACATTTTTCCATGGTTTTGCTTATGAGGCTGGTCAGACGTATGGGTTGGTAATTGCCTGGGTCTGTGGAAGGTCCTTCCTTATGCAGGGGAATAACTGTAGCTGTTCTCCATTCACTTGGTACAAAACTGGTATATAGGCTAAGACTGAACAATGTTGTTAGTGGTGTGACTAAATCATGCTTCATGCTATTTAAGATACATTCTGGAATATTGCCTTGTGATTGTCTTTTGCTTGGGTAAACTGTTTTAGCCTCAGACTTGGCTTTGGTGGATTTTATCAAGCTCCTGAGTTGTTTATTTATTTCAGTGACAAGGGCTCTGACATTTTGGGAATTACTCTTCTTACTTTTGGTCAAAATTCTTTTCCTTTTATTGTAAAAGCTTGTTGATATTATATTTATATTTTCCTTTGCTTGTTTCATTATGTCGGTAGGCTTATCAGGTTGGAATTCCCTAAAAAAGGTGCATTGGGGTTGGACAATGTCTTTGCAAATAATTGGAACCCTAGAGGGGCAGATGTAGGCCATCCCTAGTGAAGCAGCATGGTCTGCTGATCATATCCTCCCAGGCCGACAAATATCAGACCCCTTTGAATGACACCAAAAGCTAAGCCAGTTATTGAAGTCAATTCGTTTTTGTTATATCTTGGCAGTGATAGGCTCGTACCTGCCTTGGGCACATGATTTGACAGCTCCATCATGTCTCTCTTCATATAATCTAGGGAAGTACACCTCAAGTTATTGACACTAGTATGAACTATGACAAATTCATACTGGTACTTGTTGTTTAGGGACCTGAGTGCACGTGTGACCTGATGGATCCTGGCACCAGACAAGCAACTGACTTTCACTCTTTCCTTGCTCAGCCTTTTAAGAGCACAGCTGTATGTCTTACAGTGGAGTGACCTATAACAAGAATGTTTGAATGAGTTGATGCCTGCCTTATGGGTTCAGCGTCTGTGACTCTGGGGCTCCTTGTGCTATGTGAGGAAGTAGGCTTAATACGCTGAGTGTGATTTGTGCTTGTGTTGTGCATTGGAGGTCTTTGAGGTTTAGGCAAGTTAATCTTTAGAACCTCAGCATATGATGGATTATGCATATGGTGATGGCCTTAGAGAAGTGTGATGTGTGGTGTACTGCTGCTGATTTTGGTATCTGGGTTTACTGTGTGTGAGTTTTTTGCCTCCAAGGATATTATATGTGTAAATCTCTTACATACTGTGTTATGCTGTTTGAGCAATAGTTGATCATCAGCACGAAACACTTCTTACACTGTCACAAGGTACCCATCTCAACTGAACTGGCTAGAGAAGTTGTGGGGAAGGGCTGTCCCATGATACTGACAGGAATGACTCTAGGGCAGGGGCAACAATAATTGCATGGAGTTCAGTTTTAGAATAATGTTTGGGTGAACTTGCTATTGAGAATTTAAATTTCAATACAAAACAACTAGCCTGGAAACCTTTTTTCACTACCAGCAAGAGCCAGTAAACCAGCGATCTCTAACCTTTTTTGCACCACGGACCAGTTTCATGCAAGACAATTTTCCACGGGCTGGCCATCGCTTGTGAGCATAATAAGCAAGCAATAACACCCCTGGAAGAGTGTTAATTATACATTAACACTCACCCTGGAGGGCATTATTGCGCTTGGACTGGAGAATGGACTGTCTGTAAAATTGTTGTGTTGTACTTATTTATTTATTTTAATTATTATATTTTTTTTTTATATTTTTTGATGTAAAATAGTTCTTCCACCTAATGTTTCAAACTTGCTGTAATATATGTTCATGGTGTTGGAGGAAGCATTTCAGATCCAAAATATAACACTTTAAAATACCCAGGCATTTGCTTTTGTTTTTGGTCCCTTACTCCTAAGATATTTCGTTTGTTGCCAGTCATTGGAGATTGAAGTTACTAAATAATGGCATACATTTGAGTTTAAGACTATTGTTTCCTTCAGAAAATTCACATTAACACAAACCCTTTTATTTAAGCAAGTTTGCAATTTTATAAGAGCAGTAATTAAAATCTGTTCTTTTTTTTGAGCCTTTGTTCCCTCTTTATTTTAGAGTTTATCCAGATTTCTTCAGCTGAAAGGTCCAGAGGTATGCTAACCTCTTTACTGTCGCTCTCACTCAGTCTCTCATATACACCTCTGTTTCAGAAAATGTATGCTAACACAAATCGTAATAATCAAGTAAAATATGTTCCTATTTTGAGCCTTGGCCCTCCGTTTATTTTAGGTTTATCCAGATATCTTGAGCTAAGAGTCAACAGAGCATATCTTTCAACTGTCCAGATTTTTGGCTCGTATGTTTGGTTCCATCCTTATAAAATGTGTAGTTTTCTGGCAAATGACTGGGGATTGAAGTCATTAATGACAGGCATTTCAGTTTCAGATTTCATATCATTCAGAATAGATCAGCTTTTAACCTACATTTTAATACCATGTAGTTGTCTTACTGATTTACTGGCAACCTTTGAAACTGTTACAAATGTTAGTAATAAGATGATGTCTTATTGGCTGTTCACAGACCTCCTTTGAATCTGTGACAAACTTCTTTTGCACATTATTAATTGCACCTGTTTAACATCTGTACCTTTTCGGTCGCCACAGTGGTGCAGTGGTTAGCATTGCTGCCTCACAGCAAGAGGTTCTCTGGTTCGATTCTCGGCTGAGGTGCCTTCTGTGCAGAGTCTGCATGTCCTCCCTGTGGTCGTGTGGGTTTCCTCCGGGTGCTCCGGTTTCCTCCCACATCCCAAAGGCATGATTTAGGTGGATTGCACACACTAAATTGGCCCTAGGCATGAGTGTGTGCCTTCTGTGGAAGATTGGGCTGGCAACTCAACACCGTAAAACTCCACTGCCAATCATGAGCGGACAGGTGATCCGCTGTGGTGACCCCTAACTGGGAAAAGCCGAAAGAAGAAGAAGAACATCTGTATCTTTTCACCATGGGATTCCAAAGAAAAGCAGCTATCAGCTCAGTCAGACTATCCCAGTCAATAAATACAATTAAACAAATAAATAAATGTATTCATTCCCTCGCTCCCAGAAAATGCATTATGGAGGCTGATTTACATTTCTGCAACCCTTTCAACAATAATTACTTTTGTAAGTTTCAAAGTCTCTGCTTTCAAATTTGATACTGGGAGTAGTTGCTCCTGATTTTTTCCTTATTAAGTAATGTAGAAAGAGGAACTTTTATTCATCACTTGTGATACACTTAATATCTTGCGTATCCACCTTTTCCAACAAGGCACATACTTTTTTCATGATCCTTCTGGGGTAAACAGTGCTGCACTCATACTTCAGAAGTTAATACCTTTCTCTAACGATCACTTCTTCCTCCCTTGTCTTATCCCATTACTAGATCACATCATCATTATTTAGGAGTGGCATAGCTAGAGAGGTCCACCTTGGGCAGCACTTGCTGAGCACAAGTACATCACTTCTCAGATGTCCTTTCCATGCATGCAAATTTCAAACTGATCTCTTCTTTTAACTGCTTTGCATCTTAGAACTGGAGCTGCTTTACCATTGTTTACTACAGTAAGTGCTCTGTGTGTGTACTACCATCGTTGTTTTCTTTTAACAGAACTGGTTTAACATCGTTAACTATAGTAAGTACTGCTGCCGATCACATTCATAGGTGTGTGTGTGTGTGTGTGTGTGTGTGTGTGTGTGTGTGTGTGTGTGTAATGTCTCAGTTAGGGATACCTGGTGGTTAGGATAAACTAGGCTCAAACCCTGTACCTTAGGTACAAGAGCCTAAATTTTCTACCCCTACCACCACTTGTGATTCAAGAAGTTGCCTTAGCTCTCTTACAATTTGTGGTTTTCTGCCAAATCAGTGAGGACTGAATTCATTAAATAATGACAGCCATTTAAATTTCAGTCTTCCTGTCTTTTTCAAGAAATGCAAGGTAACACAAAACATTTTATTGTAGCAACTTTCTAAGATTATACAAACAATGTTTAAAATTTGTCCCTGGTTTTGGGCCTTTGCCCCAATAAGTTTTGGCGTTTTCCAGATTTCTTGTGCTGCAAAGTTGAGAGAGATAGTTGTATGTCAAGTGCATTTTACAAGGATCTGAAAGCTTCAGGGGAAGAGAAGTTTAGTGCTGCTTATGCTAAGTCTTATTGCTAAGTGCAGCTGTTGTCTAGCAAATGATAATGTCTTTAAAAGCATTGTTAGTAGCACAACAGGTAGTATACTTGCTTTTGATGCAGAAGGCTGTGGGTTCTACTCCCACAGTAGGTAGATGAATTGCTGATAACTATACTGTGTTGTACTTTAAAGGGAGTGGATGCTGCAGTCCTGAGAATGTCCTCCTTTGGAGGAGATACCTCATAACTATGAACCAGTAATTAGTTTGCCATTCATTCCATATTGCAATATTACCAGCTTATCATTTTTTAACTCATTACATCCGAATGACGCCTCCAGATGCATTTGCAGTTATCTCCTCCTGATCCCTCTAGGTATCAAATATTGCTTGTTCATATTTGCATCAATAGTTCCAAAATAATGCTATATACAAGGTTTTAAAAGATTTCATCTTAAAGCTTACACAGTGGCAAACTGAACTTCATTAATATATGATCTCTGTCTAATGCAGGTAAAGAGGTATTAACTGTTGTTTTATGATATTAACTTATATAGATATAATGTTCACATTTTACTAAATATCTCAACAACCAAGTAACAGACAGAACTCCTTAGCCACATAGGAAAACTCTCAGGTAGATGAATAAAATGCTGCTGACAGTATGTGTGTAACTTGACTTGAGTGGTTGCTGAAATATTGTAAGATGTTTATAAAATATTACAAACGTAATAGTGACTGTTTACTGTGACTTACAAAATTCAGTTTAAGACCTAGACCCTAAGGAATACTACCACTATAAAAATAGTTTGTGCTGAAGGATTAGCCATTTATACTTCTTTCATAATCCCTATGGTTCGAGATATCTGAACATTTATTTGAAATGTGAGGACATAATTTGATTCTGTCAAAAGGCTCAGGCTCTGCCTATTGGAAGTTACAGTGCAAACATCATGAGCTCCATTGGTGTGAATGAGTTAATGTAACATAGGCAATTTATTCTTCAAGGGCAACAGGCACTTTATTTGTAAATGAAACAATGAAATATAAAGTTGTTTGCTAGTGGCAACCTCTTCATTAGTTACAAATCTCTTTAATGTGGAATTATTTGGTTGACTTTTACATTTGCAGAGATTGTGTATATTTACTGATATTGGTGGATTTTAATGACAGAAGTTTGAGTAGACTTTTATAATGGAAATGTTCTGAATTGGGCAGTTTTGTCATTATTGGTTCATATATTGTTTCATTGCTAAATGGAAAAATGTTCAAAGCAATAAATTTAAAACATGCTCTAACAGGTATACTGTATTATACAAGGAATATAACTTAATACAGTCAGGAAGGTGAATCAAAGAATAAATGCATGCTTGCATGGATTTAAATGTGTGTGCAAGGGGTCTATGATTTGAAAACAGCCCAAAGGTGAACTTTATCTGCCCCTGGCCAGATGCATTTTCTTTGAATGTAGGTTTCAATGCTGTTTCAATTAATGTGAGTTTCAAGGACAGAGAAGTTTTAATGCTAACTCTGTTTTCATTGTGAAACTGTATTGCTTTGTTTAGCAGATGTCTATTAGTGTTCATGCTATAAAATGTAACATAAAATTTTTAAATTAAATCCAAATAATCATTGTAGAAATAAAGCATAAAAAATATGCACATTACAGTGGTATGGTAAATGGGGATAAATAGCCAAGTAATGAGACACTGGAATCGCTGCATGGGGGGAGGGCTGAGTATGGGAGAGGCATTTGACTATGATTTTATGAGGCTGAGGGGCAGCATATTCAAAGATGCCCCAGGCGGCACAAACTCTAGCTATGCCACTGACTCTGTTGCTGCAGCTTTACACCCTAGAGGCAAAATGTAGTTCAATCATTATAAAAGTGAAGACTGGTACGTAGCCTGGAACTCAGCTAAGCTGTTTCATGCACTGTGGTACCTAGAAACACACACACATGATTTAAGTCCAGAGTGTTAACAGGCAGCACTTTTACCAAGTACTTTCTCCAACAGCAGACATCGCAGGCACAAAATAATAACAAGTTTAAGCTTCTGCACACATTAAACACGAACTTCATCACAAATCTTTGATTTCAGCATATCCTGCTTGCTTGTTTCTGTATCATTCTTCTCTTTGGCTACCTCCTACCCATCTATGTCTCTTCAGTATGGCAAAGTATGACCTGCTTCTAGCTCATACTCTCCTTATTTACAGTGAGCAATTATGTAGACACGTGCTGTCCAAAATGTCTTCTCCCACCCCCCTACCCCCGAAAAAATTGTTACATTCAGTTATGGCTGCCACATTTTCCGATGCCAAAAGCAGGACATTTCTTTATGAAGTCATAGATTTTGCAGGACAATCCACATACTCAGCCAGTACAGAAGACTTATTTTCACTTTATAAAAATACAGACAGCCCTTGTTGTATAATTTTATGTCTTCCTATTATCTTGTAAAACTTCAGATAATACATGCTAATGGAAACCATGTTCTAGCAACCTAAGTTTATAAGAGCAATATTTAAAATCTGTCCTTATTTTTGGTTGTTTGCCTCCAGTTATTTAAGCCTCTGTCCAGATTTCCTGTGCGGAGAGGTTGAGAGGTATAATCAAGAGGTACAGAAACCTCTTAATTGATGCTGCTGCTGCCATGGATTGCTCAATCTTCACTCTCTCTCCTCTCTCTCTCTCTCTCTCTCTCTCACACACACACACACACACACACACACACACACACACACACACACACACACACACACACACACACACACACTTGCACGTGCACACAGACACGCACTTTTTTGGGTTAATTTATTTTTATTTTACATTCGCTAAACAGCAAAAGAGCTGCCTAGCGAGTGTAAAATAACGACTTGATTGATATCACTGTTTCTCTCTCATACACACATGCACATTCTGCTTTCATGCACACTTTCACTCATGCATGCAGACAGAAACATGAACACACTCATGCACACACATACACTTTTTTGAACAGTAGGGTGCCCAACATAAGTTTTTTTTATTCTTTCTCTGTGGCCCGGTACCAAATGGTCTGCAGCCTGGTGGTTGGGTACCGCTGTCGTAAACTAATTATAGTAAAAAAAAATCACTAATTTGATACTAAAATCCATGCAAGCAGTATCAGTAGACTCAAATTGAGGAATTTTATTAAACGTCTTTTAGCCTGATGAGTAGTTTATGGGGAGAGACTTTGTAAAATGATAATTGTCAACAGTCAATAAATGGGGAGAGAGGGAGTTATGTTGTTAAATTATCATAAGGGTCAAGCAACAACAGATATACTAGGTTTAAGAACACAACTACAACAGGGACAGTGGATGGGAAAAACAATTAGATCCTTAGCTCTGAGATGACTGGCCTGGAACTGCTCCAATACAAAAACAAGTCCTGAACTAGCCTGACATACACTCGGTACACAAGAATGAAACCAGGGCTTAGTAAAGACAGTTAGACCACTTTCAACAGCAAAAATGCAATGCAGTTATGAAATGGAATTATTAATATAGGCTTAAAGACCTTAGCTAAAGCAGATATAGACTGTTAAAATGACCTTAAAATCATATCAAGATGTGAAAGCATGTATCTGTCTTTCACTGTCTTCTGGAACTATTAAAATTATAATTATTCTAACTATATTATTACTATAACTATTACAATTATTAATATTTTTTTTTCTGGGAGTGATTATCTGACTGCTAACTTCAGGGTCCTTCTTGCCTTTATGCCACATGATTTCAACCACCTGACTTCCCACGTTAGTTATGTGAATCCTGAAGTGCTACTTCTCTGTATATGTGCCTCTCTCCAAGGGAGATTGGCTTTTTCAGTACTGAGGTTTACAATGACCCAGCACCAAGGAGGGAATCTGGCAGTGGTGGAGTATTTGTGTGATGCCTGCCCCACCTGCACTGGGAATGTAAAAGTGCAGTGTGACTAACGTTTATGCATGCATACCTCTACGCAGGTACAGCCAGGTATCGCTATCCTTATAAAAGGTAGTCTTCCTACACTGGGAATGTAAAAGTGCAGTGTGACTAATGTTTATGCATGCACACCTCTACTCAGGTACAGCCAGGTATCTGCTGTCCTTATAAAAGGTAGTCCTCCTACACTGGGAATGTAAATGTGCAGTGTGACTAACGTTTATGTATGCACACCTCTTCTCAGGTACAGCCAGGTATCTGCTGTCCTTATAAAAGGTAGTCCTCATACACTGGGAATGTAAAAGTGCAGTGTGACTAATGTTTATGCATGCACACCTCTACTCAGGTATAGCCAGGTATCTGCCTGTTCTTATAAACGTTAGTCCCCATTAAACACCTTCATGACCTCCAACAGGGAGTAATACAGGAACATTTCAACCCTTGGTCCTCATTTTGAGATAGATGGGCTGGTATATGACCACTCATGCTAGTTCCCTGTACTTCACCCTCTTGAAATTCAGCTCACCAGCTGAATCACTCAGGACACTAGTTGAAAGTAGGTCAGCGGCACCACAGACAGATGTTTTTCTTCAGCAAGGTAGCCAGCATTTCAAAGAGTTTTCATGATGGCTAGTATATAGGAGCAATGAAAAGATGTACACATGAACAGTTGTGACTTCTGTGGAGAAGTACTATTGAAACATCAGAAGATCAGCAGAAAATATGGCACATTAAAGGGATGTCTGCTAAGTTACTGGAGGAAGTTTTGGGGTGGCAGTTCCAATTCAGAAATAACCCTTCAGTACTGAAATGCCATTGCAGAACAGGATGGGATATTCTGGGATAACTGAGTATTCTCTGAAAGGAGGACTGGGCATGAGCACAACAATCATTTTCATACACAGCCCACAGCCACACTTTTCATCTAATGCTAACACCGTGAGGAAGCCACATAGCAGGCACATTAAGAGCACACAGGGAGTGCAGATATGAATCAGTGGAAATCACTGGGAGAAAAGCAGGAACAAAATGCTGGCCCTGGAGAAAGACTTACATGATGGACAAACTAATCTACCAGCATCAGGTTTCTTTAGTCTGAAACTCAAATGTTTTTTTCATTAATTAGTGAATTCAATCCTAAACAATTTTCCAGAAAACCACAAATTTTATAAGGAATAGCCCAAAACTATGAGGCAAAAATCCAGACATTCTCTTAAAATCTGGGCAGTTAAAAGGTATATTTTGAATGTTGATTTTAAGGGAGTCTGTATTTTTTTCAAGATCCCTTTATATCGTTTGGTTTCTGTGGCAATCAGTAAGCATTCCAGCTTGGAAATCAAGTGATTTTATCAAGAAACATTTGGTAAAATGACTGGATTTAGACACTTGACTAAAATGTTTTTTCAGGAGGATGAAATTGCTGCAAGAGGTTATTGTTCTTTAGCCCAAGGTTTCAGTGACCTTAGAGATGAATATAAGTAGTCAGAATAGGTGCACAGCTTGTCCACTAAACCAAAGCAATGTTTGTCATTGTTCCAAACAGAATTTCCATCACTTGTTTCTTTCCAATGTCTGTTTTGTCCAGTGTGCCGTGATCAGACTACTTTAAGATTTAACAAACTTAACTGTTAAAATATCTCTGTCTGCAAAAGTCGCCTAATAATGGAGACATTGGCTCACAGTATTTATACAATGACTGGCCATTAATATTCAAAAACAAGCACGCTGATTGGACAGCCCAACCAGCATGCCCATTGTAAATTGAGCATATACCAATAGAAAAAAAGCCTGGTTGCTAAAGTATCATTGAGTGGCCAGACTATTTTTCTATTGTTATATGGTAGACAGACATTAGTGTAAAGCAAAGAAAGTCTGAAACTGAAAAGCATTTCATAATTTAGTGACCTCATTACTCATAAAATTTGTGATTTTCTGACAAATCACTGAGGAACAAAGTCATTAAATAATTACACGTATTCCAGTTTCAAACTTTCTTTCCTTCACACAATGGACACTCATTCCCCCAGATTTCTAACGTTATAAGAGCAACATTAACAGTTGTTTCCCCTCCTTTATTTTTGCTTTGTCCACATTTCTTGAAATAAAAGGTTGAGAGTTATATATGAGAGCAAAGAAAATACAAGGAAAATCAGGTATGTTTTGCAAGACTAAAGAAACATACCTGATTTTCTTTGTATCCCCCCCTCCCCATACCTCTAAACTTTCCGGAAAGTTACAGTTTTTTTCCTTGAAAAAAAAAAGTAGCAACAGAAATCATCCTTTCTCCATTGCTTGCTTTCTACAGCACTGATGTACTGTGTAAGCATGGGAACATAAGTCCCATACGCATGCAGAATCCCGAAACAATGCAGAACACCACGGCATTATTACACAATGACATTATTTAAGAAAAGTAAGTAACTTTTTTCTTAAATAATGTCATTGTATAATAGCTTTGCCCTAGTGACCAAACCACTCCAACCATGGGTAAATCCAGCATTACCCACACCCAGTCATGGGTTAGTGCTATAATATTCCTAGCATGAAACCCACTGCATAACAAGGCGCTGCCATATTCTGTAGATGCCTATTGTTTTGGCAAAACACATTACATTTTTAATGTGCAGTAATGATATTAGTATAAGCATATAAAAAATCATTGAATACAAAATATTTTTTTTTTTTTTTTTAAAAGCTTAGATTGTTAAGCATGTTAACAACATCTTAAGCAGTTTCCATTCTGGGACGTATATAATAGCTTAATCACCAAAGGAAGATGTGTCTGATATATAAGCGACAGCCTGTATAATTCTGTTGTTGTTTCCTTGGTTATTTCAGCGTGCAGAGAAACTAGTTTTTCTTCATTCTAGATGAACTCTGTACATAAATACATTTATCTAAAGGTGATTTTGTGTTCTTTATGGGCAGAATTAGAAACAACTGTATCTCCAGCTACACCTGCTCCAAATGCAATTCGGTGGGAACTGAAGCTGCTTGTGTTGCTTGCTCTGATTCTCCCTGCTGCTCTCGCTGTGTGGTACTACATCAGTACAAGACTCAAGAAAAGGTATTTGATAGTAAGCACTGATATAAAGATTGATACTCTTTGGCATTATAATGCTGTTATATAATATCTGTGAGTTTTCCATTGATGAGAAATCTGTAATTGGTTATATAATTTTATTGAATGACAAACACAACAACATTTTTCAGGATTAAATGCTTCAGTGTATAACTACAGTTAATTGTATTGCTGACATAAAGGTGATAGCTGTTTTTTTAATTTTATTTATTAACAATGTCAGAAAGAATTGCTATGCTATAAAAATAACTTCAAACAGCTTGGTCTGACACGTTATAACATAACAGAATATCATATTATCACACAACAGACTAGGAGCCTTCCACATAGAAAACTTCTCGATACCTCACAGTTTCAAGCATATTCATGAAACAGCAGTACTATCTAACTATACACTCCACAATCACACTGATAATAGAGTCAGATTGCTTATATCAACATATCTGTAAGCTATTTAATAGAAAACAGTTATATCTATCTGCAGCATCACTGTAAGAAACTCTTCTTTATAATTTAGCTCTCCAGCTTATCCCTACTAACAGACATGCAATATCTGACCCGGTGCTCCTGTCATCCACTCCTTTGCATCCACCTCATTAACATCTTCTGATCATGATGCATTGATTATCTGTAATAAACTTACCCTTGCATCCCTAGCAATCTGCCTTAATTTAAACTTAAAATTCAAAATGTCAGTTTCCTGTAATACAACATTGAACTGTCATATATTACCCCATCTCAGCCTTCTACCCAAAGTTCTAACAACACATCAGTGTATTCAGTATATGTTCAATTACCTTAATAACATCTTTATCTGACATATGTCCACTAGCTCCCCGTAGAATCATTTCTCCATAAACACACTCTTGGCTGTCACTATTTACTAACCTTACTCTATGAAACTACTTAAGAAACAAAGAAATGTCTTCCATTAAGAATTATTATCATCAATAACCATAAAATCGCTCTCCATGTTCTAAATCACTAACATTCTATATTCAGTAATCAGAGACCATTTAGCGTTCTCAGTTCAACTTTTGTAAGACTAGTAGTGGAAAAGGAAGCAAATGACGGTTAGAACACAGCATGCAATTCAAGTAACTCCTCTTTGTTCTTTCTTATTCATCTGTTAGCATAAAGAAGTCCATATTTACATCCTTTTGTAATAACAAAGTTCCAAATAATTTCAAATAAATTCAGTCAGAACATTTAAAATCATTCAGATTTCTGCCAGAGACGCTTGTTTTTTTCACCTTACAGCCAATACATTCTTAAGATGTGTAGCAGGTTATGTGGTATTAACTACTGATACCACAGCTGGATAATTATCATACAAGAAATTCCAGTAAGAAAATACTGTCACTTCCCTTTTGGTTCTCCATAAAGGAAAGTGTGATATACAGTATAGCTGCATACTGTTTAAAAGGCAGATCTTACTAGGTTCTGATCTTAGGCAGAGTATTACACGTTTAATGATAGTACATATTAGAATGTTTTCTGGCCTGTTTGATCAGCTTCCTTCATTAAAATAACAGGTTATGAACCCAGTGAGAACACAGCATTCAACCCCTATTCAGCGCATTTATGTCTACGATGCAGAATGGCTGGAATCAGTATAAGCCTTTCTGCTAGCGATGCAAGCATATGTAAAGTCATATGTAACAGAATTAAAAAAAATGTAGCGAACTGGTGAAAATATAAACTAAAAACCAAGACGTTCACCAGCAGGACTAGTAGACACAAAATTTATGGAAATATATTTTGTGTCTGCTCGTCCTGCTGGTGAACGTGTTGGTTTATATGTAACAGAATTAAAAATTCACATGGATGTGAAGTGTTCTATAAAGTTGGGTAAACTGCCCAAGACATGGCAATGTAAACTGAAAGCAAATAGGATATAAAATGAAAGTACAGTGTAGATGTCTGTGGCAAGGCAGGGCACTTTTTAAACTCAAAATCAGCAAAGGAACTAAACAATTGATAGAATAAACATTGTTGAAAATGTTATAAGGTGAGGGAGGTGGAAAACTCTTTTTGTTAATTAGTACTGGTTGATTATCCATAGGAAAAGAAGCTAAACAATTAGGTCAGCCAAGCTGTATGTATACACTTCAGTGGATGCATTTCTCTGTTTCTCTTCTAAATCTATTCCATGCCCTACAAATCTACTTTGTATATGCTAAGAAGTATTTAAAACTCTTTGCAACTGACTGTAAGAGCCTTGCCCTATCTCTGTGCACTCATTATTGAAATCTTAGGGGAAACATATCTAACGTTCATGCATCTTTTATCATTCATGTCACTTTTTTATTAATTGCTCCCATCCAAACACTAAATAATATAAATAATAGACAATCACATTGTCATTTGTACCATATACAGCAAGCTAATGGCATGTAATAGCAAGGAATTCAGAGAAGAGTAAACTGTACAGACAATATGTAATACAATGCAGTAGTATAAGTCATATACCGAAACACACAAAGTATAAGTCATACAAAAACAAAAACAAACTCAGAAAAAATGTACTTACCACAACTTTCTATGCTAAATGTATAGTTTCAGTACATGTGCTTGGCTAAAAATCAGGTGATGGTAGAAGATACAGTCTTATTTATAAAAAACAAAATGATTTATTAGTTTTCACAAATGCAGGTTCAGTGGTACAGAAAGTCTTCAGGGCCGCATGCAATTTACTGTAAGGACATGTGTAGTAGCTTTATTTACAGGTCTGCCTACAGTTACCTGGTACACCGTGTACAGTTTTCAAAAAACAGGAAGATGGCATGGGGGCTATCAACTGATGCTCATTGTTTGATTTTAATGTACTGTACAATCAATTGTTGATTTTTATTTCATGTATTCATGATTCAAACCATGAGTTAAGGCCAATGTTCCCTTTAAAATGAGCATTAACAATGTATGACTTATTTGCAGCAGATTGATCCACAAGGAACAGATATGTTTTAGAAAACGAACGCTGTGGAATAATGAGTTAATTTCACTTTATGCTTCATAATACACCTAAAACATGCATCTTCATGTAGATCTCATGTTATGGACTGTATTTTGTATTATTAATTTTCCTTATGTTTAGATGTTTCTAATTTTTGTGTTTTTGCCATTATAATATTGTTTAAATATTTAGAAAGAAGTGCATCTCTCAAACGGATATTCAGAAAGTAAATGGTAAGGACTTTTTTAAAATGAATAACAAACATGTTGCCATAATCTGTCTATCTATTAACATATATAACATATATCTTTGTATATATATGTGAGTGTGTGTGCGTGTGGTCCACACATACACACACACCAAAGTATATGTACATTTTTAAATTTAGGACATAAACATGTATCACACACTTGTACGTGCCTGTTGTGAATATGATGTCTAATACCTTTTCTAATTGTTAATCAAAATGTAAATTGTATAGTAAACAAAACTGAAATAAGTATGACCTGGTGTTTAAACATGTCATAACTACTATTTAAAATGTATAGTTCACTGGTAACATATAGGACCAGGGCACAATTTGGAGTTTGCTTATATTTCTTTTTCATTTCAGTTTGTTTTAATTTCTTAGAAGTGAACAGCACTATGCCATTATGACTGTCTTGCAATATAAAATGAAGCATTACAATTGCTACCACTTTTCAGCATGAACAAATATGCCATAGCAAAATGTGCCGGTGTTTAGTATGGAGCAGACCTATGGCTGGAGGATAATCCATTTTCCAGACACCAGCACCCCTGTACAGAACACTGAAGTGTCCTAAATAGTGGTGCAGAGAACAGCAACCCCAACCCCAACACGCACACACACACACACACACACACACACACACACACACACACACACACACACACACACACACACACACACACACACACACACACACACACACACACACACACACACACACACACACACACACACACACACACACACACACACACACACACACACACACTGCATAACCCAAACATGTACACACACACACACACACACACACACACACACACACACACACACACACACACACACACACACACACACTGTATACCCCAAACACATACATGCTTACCAATGAATATGAAGCTGGCTCCAAAGAGAGACAGATTTCATGCACTAATGTTCATACACTAATGTTCCTTACAAAGATAGTCCACTTTGGGTGATAAAGCACAATTAAAGCAGTCCATATGAACTAGTAGTGGGAAAAATTACTCTAACATGATGGATACTGGTTATATAGATACAATGCTTATGAGCTAGCAATGGGTGATTTCAATCTTATGCAGCACAGGCTCTAGTTAGTTCAGTTTTAATACACTCATTGAGGCTTGGTCACATTTTCAGTTTCTCTGTTTTGTTTAGTATTTGGTCTGATATTATATGGTGTCAAAGCTGGGGAAATATTTGCCAGAACTTAAGGCATATATCTGCAGATGTGAAGAAATATATTTGCTTTCAAGAATCCATACATTTGGAAGTACTGAATCATCTTCAAAATAGAAATATCATTCATCTGCATCCCCTGCATGAAATTTAGCATAAAACTGAATAATTTTGAATCGAATATTCAGTTTATTTTTCAATATGTATGACAAGAGTGAGTGTGCCAATGATCCTAAAAGGTACAATATACAGCATTACTGCATGTCACAGGAGAAAAAAACTCTTAGGGTATTTAACTCATTCACTTTGAAGAGGTGAAAAAAAATAACAGCACTTAGAGAAAAAGTTCAATAATTATGACCATAGAAAGAATTTGCTATTTATTTATCATTCTTTTTTTAAAAAAAATGCATAAGTCCTGTAGAGACAATAAATGCTTATGCTACTAAGCTAAATAATAGAGCTAGGCACTGGGAATTTGGACAGACAAATGATTCAGCAATAAGATACAGAATAGTTTGGAGCACACAGCATGATGGAAAATGGAGTGGGAGTTTAAGAGAAACAAACCTGATTTATCAAAATCACTGAATGTATGCAAAGCAAGCAAAATTATTAGTACACAGTTAAGAGTTTATCTGAGGAAAAATATGTGTAAGATAAAGCATGAATGAAAAAGCAAAATGAGAATAAATGGAGGATGTATTACAGAAGTAATGGATTTGAAAATGAAAGTAGTCGTGTTTGAATCCAGAACAGTGTCCAGAGAAAAGGTTTTATACTTTTAATTGAAGTCTTATGCAGTAGTGTAGCTATGTTAAATTTTGAACTAGACACAGGTGAGCTGGAGAATGTAATATTTTTTTGATGATAACCTTATACATTATCCTTGTTAGGTACTGAAAAGAAAACTTTGGGCACATTGTTATCACAATCTAGCCTTCTTCTTCTTTTGGCTGCTCCCATTATGGGTCACCAAAGCGGATCATCTGTTTCCATTTCTTCCTGTCCTCTGCATCTTGCTCTGTCACACCAACCACCTGCATGTCCTCTCTCACCACATCCACAAACCTTATCTTAGGCCTTCCTCTTTTCCTGTTACCTGGCAGCTTCATCCTTAACATCTTTTTCCAAATATACTCTGCATCCCAACTCAGCACGTCCAAACCAATGTAATCTTGCCTCTCTGGTTTTGTCTCCAAACCTTCCAACCTGGGCTGACCCTCTAATATACTTATTCCTAATGCTGTCCACCCTCATCACACCCAGTGCAAATCTTAACATCTTTAACTCTGCCACACCCAGGTCTGACTCCTGCCTTTTTGTCAATGCCACTGTTTCCAACCCATATAACATAGCTGGTCTCACTACCCTCTTGTGGACCTTTCCTTTCACTCTTACTGGTACTCGTCTGTCACAAATCACTCCTGACACACTTCTCCACCCATTCCACCCTGCCTGTACTCTCTTCTTCACCTCTCTTCCACACTCACCATTACTCTGAACTGTTGATCCCAAGTATTTAAACTCATCCACCTTTGCCACCTCTACTCCCTGCATCCTCACCATTCTTCTATCCTCCCTCTCATTCACACACACATATTCTGTCTTAGTCCTGCTGACCTTCATTCCTCTTCTCTCTAGAGCATTTCTCCACCTCTGTAGGGTCTCCTCCACCTATTCCCTACTCTCACTACAGATCACAATGTCATCTGCAAACATCATAGTCCATGGGGACTCCTGTCTGATCTCAATCTAGCCTAATGTATGCATATTGCCATCTCATTTGGCTGGACTCATGTGGACATACTTTGCTAACTTGTGAATATAAAAAGAAACAAATATAAAACTCTTTCCAAAGGCAGCAGTAAAATAATATAATACTCCCAATAATCTGTATTGTTTTTGCTTCTGAGAAACTAAGAACATCAAAACAAATTCAAAGTGAAAAAAAAAAACAAAGAGTGGACGTGTGTGATATCTTGCATGACTCAAATGAGTTACATACAGTTTTAGGAGGCTTGCAAGGAGAATATTACACACAAATAAAACCTAATGCTATTGTACCAGTAGCTCTTGGGAGTAGAATAGAGCATAGCAGAAATTAAAACAAACAAAAGGCTTATATGTTATTAGGGAGCAGTTAGAGCCAACAGAATGGATGGATAGCATGGTCACTGCAGTAAATAAAGATAAGGGTTGTACCTCTACTGTTCGAGTGATTAAAAGTGTTAAGCTCTCTCTTCAGTACAGAGATTCAGTCATCTATGAAGCAACCCACAGACTTATGTACATTTGATAAATCATTACAAATATACAGATTTCTTAGGGAAACCAGACAGGAAGATAATGACTTAAAGAGCGGCAATCAGTAGTGCAATCGGTAAACTGCAATTACTATTACTTTTATATTAAGTACAAGACTGCGGTATCTCAGAAAATTTCCCTTATTCCACATCAAATCCTGGAGACAAACAGGTATTATAGAGATTGCTGGGGTGACTTCCCCCTTCCTAACACCTAAAATTCAGCTTAGGCCAGAGGAGGTGCCAACTGGTCAAGTTCAATTCCATGCAACTGAACTCCTTGATCACTGTTTTCTATTGGGAATCACTGCTGGTGTGGTTTCCAAGTATGTGTTGACAATGGTTCATTTTTATAGCTTTCCCCTTCTTCATGTTTGTTGTGACTACTGAGTTGGGGAGTGGGTATATGTAAGCTACCGGAGCATGCAGTGTTTGTTCCTCACATGCAGGAATACAGTGGAGGCATGTTTTATATTTTGCCACAATTAAGTTACAACTGGTTAAGTTCCTCCATTTGTAACTTTATCCAGATATAATACAATGAGACATAGTAGAAGCAGCCAGGCTTGATGCAGTATCTTCCAAAATTTGTACTTAATATGTCTGAAATATCCCTGCATTCAAGAAAGCCACTAAAGAATGATGCAGTTTAGACATGGAGCTATGAACAGGAAAACTATTTTGAAATGCACAAGAACTTATTTGCATGTGCATCAATTCTAAAATACTGTGATGCGAATAAGCCAGTTGTGTTGCAAATAGATGTAAGTGAGAATGATATAACTGCAATAACCTTACAAGAGAAGAGGCATGTTGCCTATGAATCAAAAGCATTTACTGATGCTTAAAACAGATATACTTAGATAAAACAGAACACATATGTCTCAGATATATGTATGGATGTCGGAATTCCTATTAATATGAGTAGAGCAAACACATTCAGATGGCAGTAGTTTACAAATCCTTGTAAAGTATATTCAAAACATTCTTGTAAAAGGCACCTCCAGGATTGCAGAAAATGGTATGGAAACTTCAGAAATATAATCTGAAAGTGAGAACAGGCAAAGAACTATGTAAAGCAGTTACATTAAATAATGCATATTTATGAGGGAAAACATGAACAGCTTTTAGAAAAAGAAATGGAAATTATTTGAGTAGTCGTGCACTGATTAACAATGGAAGTAAAATTACTTCAGGGCCGGCCACAGTGGTGCAGCGGTTAGCGTTGCCACCTCACAGCAAGAGGTCCTTCGGTTTGATCCTCAGCTGGGATGCCTTCTGTGGGGAGTCTGCATATCCTCCCTGTGGTCACGTGGGGTTCCTCAGGGTGCTCCGGTTTCCTCCCACATCCCAAAGACATGCTTTAGGTGGATTGGACACTCTAAATTGGCTCTAGGTGTGAGTGTGTGCATGTGTGTGCCTTCTGTGGAAGGTTTGGTGCCGGGCCGGCAACTCAACACCATAAAACTCCACTGCCAATCATGAGCGGACAGGTGATCCACTGTGGCAATCCTTAAAAGTGAAAGAAGAAGTAAAATTACTTCAGTAGTGTACTGACTTTGATTTAGAAATGAAGTTACTGAAAGCCATTATAATGAAAGGCTGACATAAACAAAAATCATTAGTAATGCTAGAAATTCACTTTTATTTTTTCAAGGAGTAAGTAAGTTGGATCAGGAGCTTAGTGCTCAAAGTTGATAAAGTATTACTTTCCGAAAACTGCAAAGACAAATATTTGATACAAAGCATGAACCATGTATAGAAATAGTAAAGTGCAAAGAAGCAGCAGGACATGCACTGTATGGGCCATGAATTTTCAGTCATTTAGAACAAGTATTGCAGAATGCAACCCACCATAGCAATAAGTCAGTCCCAGATTGTATGCGAGTCAGGTAGGCACCAATATGATCCAATTCAAAGAAGCTATGCATCTTGTCTTATGGTTATTATTCCAAGTTCTTAAAATAATAAAACTGACAAATACAACAAATGCATGGAAATGTTAATAGTCTGAAGCTTAAAGTGTACTGGTCATGTTCTTAAGCAAGTGTAAGTAACAAACATTTGAAGATGGATATTACTTCCTTACCATATGCAGCTGGTGCAGAAAATGCATTGTTTTTGCATTTTATTTTGTTGATAAGGCTGTCCCCCTTGGATTGTTTTCTGAGAGATGAAAATGTCTGCCATGACATCATGAAAGACCAAACCCACAATGCCTCATTTCCTAAATTAATGTATTAACTACTTTATTTTCACACTAAATGTATCAGTAGTAGTTTCTTACTTCCTTGAAAGTCACTTTGTCAACTAGTTATTGCAGATGGAACACATCATATTGAAACTTAACAGGGATTATGTAGTAGTCAAACCACAATGTAAGTGGTGCCAAAGTCACGGGGTAAAACTCAATGCAAAAAAATGCATTATCATCACCTTCAGCAAGGGTGATGTCCCTGCAGATTACCACATTAATAATGGCACCTTAAGCATGCAATAGGTTGTGAGAGATTTGGGTACACAGGTTGAAAGCAATCTTTCCTTTGAACACCACATCTCCAAAGTAGTAAGATAGGCTTTCTGCATTGCCCACCACATAAGTAAGGGCATTGCATCCAGAACAAAAAAGGTTATAACCCCTTGTATTCCTCACTCATTGGGCCAATAATAGAGTACAGTGCTACCTTTGGTACGTACCTGCAGGAACTGGAAAGACTTCAAATGTTTTTTACAAAGAAAATTCAGGGTCTTCAGCATATGTCATACCCTGACATACTGAAATCACTGTCACTATACACTGTGTCTTACAGACTACTCAGAGCAGATGGGCTGGAAGCTGTTGAAGACTGGGGGATGGCGGAGGGTGAGAGGGGCACTTAGTGATCTAAAAAGGGCAATTTTTTAAAACTATTTACTACCACAACATAGGTTCACTTGGAGGACATTTTAAGCTAAGCCAGTTTCCATTTTGGTGCTTGAATTAACATTTCCTGATTGGTCTTACCTATCCCATGGCTAATAATTGTATATTAGCCCTAGTGAGAATAAATGTGATCATACTATAGCAAATTTGAGGGGACCCATGTAAGGGATGCAGTATTTGGGAACTGTCTCTATCCATTAGTGGCATGAGGGCAATCCTGGAGTACATTCTCTATTACCCACTCTTAGATCCAAGTTGCATTTGAATATGGACAGGGATGAGCTTTGTTTCACTTGAATGGATAGTCTGCTCTGGAACAGTGGTAGCCTCTGTGATATATATCCATCTCTCCACAACATTCAGTTTAGATACCTGGACTGAGTATTTCTGATGTCATTTGACTTGGTGATGTTCAGTAGGTCCATCTGTATTAGGTCGGAGGATGCCTTGTATGCCAGACATGTCACCTCTAAGCACTCTGTAGGATACTGAGTATAGTGATAAATCCTTGAGGTGGTCCATGCAAGACCTACTGTTTAGGACTTGTACCCTTTTATAAGGTATCTTTGTGGGTATTCCAGTTGTTGCATGGGTCTGGACAGATAAATGCCAAAGTAGGCATTATACAAAGTGAGTGACCTAATGAGGGCTTTGTAAAGGGGACAATAGCATCTCTAGAGCTAGTCAAAATCATTTTTTTTATAAGCTGTGCAATATAGAAAGACTTTCTTATGGCTCTGGGCACATGTTGGTCAAAAGTTAGGTCACTGTACATACAAGTTCCCAAATGCCAAATAACTGGGTCATTTCCTAGGGGGCATTGTCAGTTTGGCACTTCCCTAGAGTAGATGACTTCTCAAAGGATATGATAATGTATTTCTTGGAGTTTAGTTTCAATTCATGATTCTGGCACTAGTTATTGTTTGGGACAAACCTTCCTGCATGATGGCCAAGTCATGTGGGGATTCAATAACTACTAGCTTGCAGTCATCTCAAACTTAGTCGGCCAAAGCCCTGTCATATTTCCTTCTACTTTTGAGATGTATATGCCAAACAGAAAAAGTCTCTGCACCGAACCCTGGGGGACTCCATTGGTGACTTGTCTCTTCCCCTATTTTGATCTGCATCCTGTGAGCAAGCATACATGTATGCATTCTTTGAATCACCTTCCTGATTGTATTAAATTATATTCCTTGTATAATACAGCACAACTTGTTAGAAGGTGTTTTAAATCTGTAGTTTGGAACAGTCTTCTACTAAGCAATGAAACAAAATGTATGAACCAATAATGGCGAAACTACCCATTTCGGAAAATTTCAACCATAAAAGGCCACTCAAACCTCTGTCATTACAATCCACCAATGTCAGTAAATATGCATAATATCTGCAGAAGTAAGTCATCTAAATAATTCTACATTAAAGGGATCAGTAACTAATGAAGAGGTTGCTGCTAAAAAACAATGTTATATTTCTTTGTTTCATCTTCAAATAAAGTGCCTGTTTCCCTTGAAGAATAAAGTGCATATGCTACACTAAAAATGATAAGCTAGTAATTTTGCAATGGGGAATGGATGGCAAACTGATAACAGAAACATAGTTAGTAGGTAACTCCTCCAAAGGAGGACATTCATAGGACTGCAGCATCCACTCCCTTTAAAGTACAACACAGTACAGTATCAGTGATCCATCTGCATACTGTGGGAGTAGAACCCACAGCCTTCTGCATTAAAAGCAAGTATACTACCTGTTGTGCTACTAACAATGCAAGCAACTTAGCATAAGTAGCATTAAACCTCTCTCCCTCTGTAGCTCTCAGCTCCTTGTAAAATACACTTGACACAACTAAATCTCTCAACTTGGCAGCACAAGAAATCTAAAAAAGTGCCAAATTTTATTTGGGGGGGGGGGGGGGGGCAAAAGCCCAAAACCAGGGACACATTTTAAATATTACTTGTATAATGTTAGAAAGTTGCTAAAAAAACGTGTTTTGTGTTACCATGTGTTTCCAGAAAGATAGGAAGACTGAAACTTAAAGGGCTATCATTATTTAGTTAATTCAGTTCTCACTGATTTGCCAGAAAACCGCAAATTATAAGAGGAACAGACCAAAAGTATGAGCCAAATATTCTGTGAAAATCTGGACAGTTGAAGGCTATGGACTCAACTCCCTGAATCACACACACACACACACACACACACACACACACACACACACACACACACACACACACACACAGACACACACACACACACACACAGACACACACACAGACACACACACACACACACACACACACACACACACACACACACACACACACACATAACACAACACAACACAACACACACACACACACACACACACACACACACACCTGGCAGGCCCAACAGAACAGTGGCAGCATAATGCCTGTAACACAGAGCAGTAACAGAAAAAGAAGAGCTAGTTTAGTTAGTTTAACTTCTGCATGGGAATCCACATTAGCATGAAAACTCCACTTCATTAATTTTTTCCGACAGGTCTTGCAGCTGTAAAATTGGGGACCCCCTCCCCCTAGCTCTATGGTTCCAGCACCCATGACTCAGAGGCGACCTCTGCCTTGCATAAAAAGCAATCTCAGATCCTGCTTTAATGGAAATGCTGCAGATTCATAAATCAAATGGTATAAGATGCACTTGCTCTACAGAACTAAACCTAGTATGTGACATTAAAATGACTTGCTGGAGAAACAGATATGTCTCACAAGAGGATACCTCTCCTCTAGAACAAACTTCCAGTTCAGGTGAAACAGAGCCCTTTGCTGACCCTATTTAAGTGTAATTTGGATGATCAGATGGGAAACCGCAAATTCACCCCAGCAATTTCACCTGTGTCCCTCTTGCACATGGGCAGTAGTTGCTGACCTAGTTCTGCCTAATACCTTAATATTCTTGAGAACCGGGGTTGTACTCGGCTAGGCCTGTAAGGGCCCTAGGGTCATTAGCCTAGTAACCTCCTATGATCCTGTAAGTAAGTACTTACTCTTCCTATGTGGGTGGAGTGATAGAAGAACATTAGTGAACAGTAAAACTAAAAAAAAAAAAGAATCAAACGAAACACTGCTAATTTCATTTTTTTGCAAAATCACCGCGGTGGTGGTGCTGCAGTAGCATTGTCGCCTCACAGTAAGACGCTGTCCGGTTCAATTCTCAGCTAGAGCATCTTCTGCGTGGAGACATGCGTGAAAGGGCATACCTTCGTTGAAGGTTGTGCGTCAGGCCTGGCAAGCCGGTACATAAAAATCAACTGCCAATCATTAGCGGACCGGAGTTCTGCTGTGGCGACCCTTAACCGGGAAAAGCTGAAAGACACAAACAAACCTGCAACTATAAGATGAGGGGATATAATGGGAAATTAAAGTAGTTGTAAAACAAATATGATTTTGACAGTGACCAATACACTTTAAGTAGTTTGTAATGCAGCCAGATGAATGTCCTCTGTTATTCTTGGTGAAGATGGAAAGCTGTTGTGAAGAAACTGCAAACATTTGTTTAAGACAATTATGTCAAAGTCCATATTGCACTCACTCCTGGAATTGAGTGATGCACTTTTCTGGGGGGGGTGCTACTTTTCTGGATGTTTTTAATGGGCACTACTCTACACCCTAAGGATGGTAAGCAGCTCAATACCATTAGCGCGAAAGGACAGTCTGTCTTTCTGCATCAGAAGTTTCCTTTCAGCAATCCAAAAGACTGTTTCAAGATTCTAACAGAACAAATGAAACCACACTGATCCTGCAAGCAGCTTCAGTAGCAGGTCCAAAAGCAGCATCAGTCTAGCAGTCCATAGACCTCTGCTAGACCTGGGGCCAGGGCTGATGCCACTGTGTTTGATAACGAGGTCCGCAGTGAAACCAGAGAGGCAGAGGAATACATTTCTAGGAGTCTTCGCAATATTTCTGACTTCCAGTCCTCCTACAGAGGCAGTCAAGGTAAGAATCCCCCTCCATCCTACTTCTGCTTTAACTTCATACTTTTAAACACCCAAGCATAGCCATTTTACAAATACATACACATTTAAAACTGCAAGCGGTAATAAAAGACACCATTAATGCCAATGAATAAAAACAAGGCATGAAATTGCAGTTAAATAATGATAATAATGCAGACAGTGTATTCAACTATGTTTGTGTCTTTCGGCTTTTCCCGGTTAGGGGTCGCCACAGCGGAACTCTGGTCCACTAATGATTGGCAGTTGATTTTTACATACCAGCTTGCCAGGCCTGATGCACAACCTTCAACGAAGGTACACACATTCACACATGTCTCCATGTAGAAGATGCTCTAGCTGAGAATCGAACCGGACAGCGTCTTACTGTGAGGCGACAACGCTACCGCAGCACCACCACCGCGGATAGACAGTGTATTCAACTATAGTAGCCATAAATGTAATGAAATGAATAGACAGATAAAATACACTCACATCTAATTGTGTTATTTATTTAGTATTTGTTAAACAGGGTACAGCACTGATCCCCAAAGACCTTTTTACATTCACTGTAGCATTGTCTGGTTAAGGGACTTGCTCAGAGGCACACAAACGGATATATGTTAGCTTAGGGAATCAAACCTGCATCACAGGAAGTAACTCATTAACAGTTTATATCCTTAATCCACTGTACAAACTACTTTCAATCAGTATAATAAACATCAGCATTTCAACCAAAAAGAACAGACATAGAAGCATGTTTTAAACCAACCAAGTTCATATTCTTATACAAAAAATTCCATACTGTCTAAATATATGCATGGCTAAAATTAGGCTTGTTTGCTATACTCATTTTCACTTTTTAAATAGGCCATTTTTAAATGTAGGCATCTACCCAAAATATTTTCATTTATGCTGGCCTGACTCTTCTTCCTCTAGTGTGATTTGTGAAAAATACACCTTGTGCAGTCTATATTATCTAAGAGTGATGTAGATTTCCTAGTAAAAGTCAAGAGTGTGATAATTTAAACCAACACAAATAAACAGTTTCATACTTCCTTATGTTAAGGCATTTTAAGGCCCTACTCATATGCTAAAGTTTACACTTAATCAATGTACATTATACTCTCTGCAGATGTGAGTACCAGTTCATTTAATAGTTGAAATTTTGATTACTTCTATATCATTCTGACCAGAGCTGAAGAATCTCCCACATCAAATTCAGTAAGGTCTGTCCTTTCAATTGCTACAAGAGAATAATTGTCATCACTAGTAGTCTTATTAATCTCACTGTTTTGACCTCCTACATCACTTCCATCTATCCATCCATCCTCAACCCCTTTTCCCATTTTTCACATGGGGTCATGCTGTCACTTCAGCAATAACAATCATCTTGAGCCAAGGTTTATACCCCTGGGTGTCTAGCCCTGCTGGATTAGTTCATTTGTACTCACTCACACATACATTCTCACCTACAGTGAATTTAGAGTGTCCAATCCACCTACTGCATGTCTTTTGAATGCGGAGGAAACTGAAGCACCCAGAAGGAGCCCATGTGACTGCAGGGAGGACATGCAGACTCTGCAGAGAAGATACTCCAGCTGAGAATCGAACTGAAGAACCTCTTGCTGTGAGGTGACAACACTAACCACTGCACCACTGCAGCTGCCCTACATCACTTGGATACATAAACTCCTCATCATATTGTCTTTGCACTTCTGTAGCTTGAGCTATGTTGTGTCAACTTCAGCCTTTCTCTTTTTTCTTACAGTAATGTTTTTTAATTCTTCCAAGTTCAATTTAGATTTCTTTCTTTTAGCCTGCCCCTTGCCTCTTTTTCTACCTTCTTTTGTTGGAAAAATGATATCATTTTCTGTAGACTGAATTTTTGTGACTGAACAATGCCATCATTCCCTGTAATCTGAGTATGACACATCAAAGTGGTGTCCTATTGCTTGGTATATTTAATCTTTAAATTATAAACATTATCAAATTTCTTTTTCTTCCTAATTATTTGTTGTGAACCTCTCCCTTTCTTTCATTTTTTTTCTTCTTCTACATGCTCTGAATCCTCAGATTACTCTATACTTCCATTCTGATTTCCAAAGTGGTCATCTACAGTATCATGTTTAATAGGGGTTGAATGATCTTTACTAGCCGAGGACACTTCCTTTCCTAAATGTGTTCTATTTGTATTTAGCCCAATATTATTTATATTACTATACACGCCATTAATTTATGTAACAACAGTTTTCCAAGCTGTGCCAGCTGCACAGCTACAATTATCTTTGGGAAGTCTAGATTTGCTAAGAATAATAGCATGCAAATCATTCAGCTTTTTACATGGAAAACATAAGTCTCCAATATTGCCATGTGTGTTCGTTGCATGTATGTAGCATTTTTGTTAAAATTGCATACCATTAGATTTGTTTTCACTCTCTCTCTCTCTCTCCCCATTTCTGTCTGTCTTTTTCTATCTTACGAATCACAGCCAACTCCTAGAGTGACCCCATGCACAGCCACTGTTATCAACAGAGTTTTCAAGAAAAAGGGGGGATGGAAGCCAGCTGCCAGGTCTTTCTTCCATATCACAGATGCATGCCTTCACACATTCAGACAATTTAGAGTCTCCAATACACTTACTCCATGTCTTTAGATTGTGGGAGGAAATGAGTGCACCTGGGAAAAACACCTCAGGATATGTGGACTCTGCACAGAAGAACCTTATATGAGATCATCTTGCTGTGAGGTGACTGCTAAAAATAAGTCTTCTGTTGTCCTTTACATTTTTGTAAAGCAGTCTTTAGTTGCTGTTTACCAAAGTCATAATACCAAATGTACTTTTATATGCATACCAAGATACACTTGTCAGATGTCAAATCTGTAAATTAGTCTTGATATCAGAATATTGTCATTTGCACATGTATTAATTGCATCAATGGGCTTAGTATAAAAAAGAGCATATCTGAAACCATCCAGTGTTTTATGATTTGTTGTATAACTTCTTGGTAGGAGAAGCTTTATTTACATTTTATTTTTTATCTCTGATTTTTACAGTTTTTTTAAAGAAAGGGATAGACTGTAGACAGGCACACTCCAGTCCTCCCAAAGGACCTAGCTAGCTATAACAAGCTGTGACTATGAGCAATAGTGATCATTTTAGTGAGACTGGCACAATAGGTCAGAATTACTAATGTATTAAAGAATTTCAAACAGAGCTTTATAGACCACAGCACAATGAGGATTGTAACAAACACACAAGTGATAAAAGAAGATATGGTCTGACTTAATCATTTTTATTTTTTGAAGGTGAACATGAAGCATCATTACCTGACCAGATCTCTCCAGGTACAAAAGGACCAGAAACAAAGACAGTAAGTTACCAGTTAAAAGATTAGATTATGTTTAATCAAGGTAGTGTTACTGCATGAATACATATGGGGATAGTGGAAATCTTTGCTGGCAGTAATACAAAATAGTCACATACATACTCAGCTGAGTCAAACCATCAGTCTGCCGAACGGGAATGTAGGTGTTCAATAAACATGCTTTTAATCAGAATAGGATTGACTGATCATGTTTAGCTTAATCTCAGTGTCATCAAGTAGCAGCTAATGTGAGTGAGACTACAAAACTTTAGGGATAGGGAAGTTTCCTTTTACTACAAGGTTATACAATCTCAGCGTCAGAGTTAGTGCATTTTAATGTGTGGGCTTGCCTGTTTGCAACAATACTTGTGAGTGGCTTATTGACCCTTTTAAAGTTAATGTTGTTGTCTGTTGTTGACTTATTTCCCATGTATTACTGGTGAGATGCAACTTCATTCAACAAGTTATTAGAAATACTAATGCAGTCAAACTTGAATTCAGCATTTTCACCCAACAAAAATAAAATCTACTTTTATTTTTAGAATACAGCAAATATATCTTTGGCAATGAAAACTACCTAGATAGTCTGTTCTGGGAAAGAAAGTTATAATTTTATGACAAAATTATCAACACAGTGATTTAGCAAACTCTGCAGCACCTGCCTACATGATAAGCAATGTACCAAAAAAGAACTGGGCATGCCTAAATTCGCTACCTGCTTTTTGACTTTTATCAAAATAACACCAAACCCTTACCTACTGATACTTAGCATATTGCCTTCTTGTGGAGATGCTTTAAAACTGAGTTAACTAAGCCAGCTTTTGCAGGTCAGTAATATTTTAATTTATTTTTGAAATGGCCAATTTACTTATGGCTACCTCTGCCATCTGTTTTTAATGCCTCTTGTCTTCTTTTCCTTTACCAAGTCTGTTGATCTCTGGGTCACACCTCTTAACCTGCAGGCATTGAAAAAAAGGTGTAAATGTCACCGAAAAGCAGGTACATCCATCCAAAAAATCTGGATATCTAATTAGCATAACATTTGAATGCCAAATAGCACATAACTCTTCCCATTTCCATTAGGAATGTATAATAGTACTCAAAAACAGATGTTTAAAAAACAACAGTAACTAAAATAATGGGAAAATATAACCACAACATCAAAGAGATAATGTAAAATCTGTAGACTTTAATGAACTGTATTAAAAAATTATACCATACAATGTCATTTATTTTGATTGTGAAAAAGGGAGTTGTAAGATATGTATCCTGTTTCTTTAAGTTATCGGTGCCACTATAATATGTTTTTCAAAATTATGGTTTTCTGTGTATTAGACATTTTCAAAAATCATGTGCAATGAGAGATTCAGAAAATTGTGCAAACGGGTATATCAAGCCTAAAAATTGGTACATCATGTGGAGGGGTAAATCAGACCTGAAATTAGGTGCATCTCTACAAAACAGGGACAGTTGAGAAGCCTGCTCTGGTTAAGCTGGAATGTAGATTGCAGTTAAGTTGGTGATATGAGAATATATTTGCTGACAGTATGTTTTTCAAGATGCCTTGTGGTGTGTTTGTAAAGCAGAGAATCACTCCTGAGGCCAAACCACAATACAAGCTACATAACATAACATATTCTGTGCAAGAAAGAAGGGTAAAATTTACCTTCAATGGTTCTTGAAATAACTGATAGATACACAGTCAGAAAAAACAGATTGTTAAAATATATGGAGATAGGGTGTAAGACAAGCATACTATAAGGAGGTTGGTAGTTAAGTGGGTGGAAAGCAAATGTGGAAATCTATGTATGGAAAATGCACAAATGTACAGATGTAGAATAAGTTATATAACATGTACATATGACTAATAATCATGTTCTCTCTGTAGGACACAGAATATATGCATTATGCCTCATTACAGCATGCTCCAGAGCAAAAAACGAGCTCTAAATGTGAGGACATGCCAACAGTGTATTCTTCAGTGATGACTAAGTAGAAATCATTCAACATTTACTCTACAAACACTGGTTGTTTTTGGTCATTGTTCTAATGTTACACACAAAAAAAATGACGGTAATGTAATGAGATGAAGACGGTACCTGCAATTGTTTTCAAGCAATCACCCCACCCAGGGCTGGCATTAACAACTGCAGAGCCCAATTTGGTACGTTTGTTGGGTTCTCAAGCCTCACCCAGCCCCACTGTCTTCATCTTCAATAATTTCCCAGAAAACCTCAAATGTTATGAATGAAATACCAAAATCTGTGGTGAAAGTCGGGATATTCTGCAAAATTCTGGACAGTTTTGAGATGTGGTACTTAATGCCAATACTGCATTTATGGTATACCTCTGAACTTTTATTCAAGAATTGTGGACAAAGGGAAGATAATGTGGAACAAATGCCTAGAATCAGGGATAATTTTAAAATATTGCATTAATTAATTTAAAAAATCTAGCAGGATAATAGGATTTGCATCAACATGCACTTTTTGAACAATATGAAATATGAAACTCTAAAGTATGGTATTATAGACTGTCTCTAATTCACAGTAATTGTGTAGAAAATTGAAAATTCTGTGAGGGATAGGGCAAAAATATAAGACAAAGTCATTCAGGGACATTTTGTGCCTTCCACTGACCTCTTGAAGGACAGCTGATTTGTTTTTGTGACATTGATGTGCCCAGAGTTTAACTTCATGGTTTGTTGTTCAACTTTTTCAAAGTGGTCTGCAGAAATGTGGTTTTACAGTCAAAAGTATTAAGATTTGTTCTTTATTTTTTGTTGTATACAGCAAGATTACTTCCCAACAGCTCACTTTTGTTAATGATTTGTAGCATAAATATACTTAACTTATATTTCAGTATATTTTACAAGAACATAGAAACAGTAAGAACTGTTTGAACCAAGGATTCTGCAAACTGGATACCAGTTTTAATAGCTATAAATTAGTTGCTACGATGAACATGGAATACTGTCCCCAATTTATCTCATTGTTTATACTACTGTCTGTTGAATTTGTTTTTTTTTTTTAATATTCAGTTACTTTATGTGGATCATGTCTCCTTGGTTCTCAACTGAAAATGGGTGATTTAAATCATTACAAAAATAAATAAAAAAATCTTTGTTGACTGTCACTATGGAGTCTCCTGTGCTCATTGATAGATGTCTTATATCTGTCTCATACCTTCTTCAAGGGATTAGAGATATTTTCATGTCATCTATGTTTTATGCTCAAGTTCGGTTCTGTTTATGCTTGAAATGTTAAAGGTGTAATTGAATTTGATATAAAAAAGTGTATCTTTTGACATTTTGTTTTTGCTTGTCTGCTTGTTGTTACTTTATGATCACACCACAAAATGATTCTATTTAATGTTTCAGAAACAGGTTTACAGATGTCAGCAAGATAAATGCAAGTTTCTCCCTAAAACAAGTAGTTATTTACTTATATTTGGTTTAGTAGTACATCATCAAGTGTTCATTTTCAAAGTAAGGTGCTCTTCCTGCTCGTTGAAGTTAGTGCTTCCTATTGTTTTATAACTTGGAAATATAATCTCTGCACTAATTACTAATTACGATAGTGAATTATTGTGGGTTCACCATTTAATGGTGTCACAACAGCTGCAAGAAAAATGTTGGAAAGCCTTTTTTGCAAATAAGTTAAAATGGTAAATAACTTTTGTATCAAAAGTATTGTAGGGTGGGAATGTGGCTGAGGATTAGGAGTTAAGGATACAAGATATTAAGGAGCTGCTTCCTGTAGTACTGGATTTAGTTCTCCAAGCCTACTATGTGATCATGAGTATATTACTTAACCAAACAATCTTGTGGGACAACTTGGAAATTGAGCTAGGCTTCTCAATGGTCTCCCTGACCATATTCCTAGTAGCTACCTCTCTACATGGTAAAGAAATTAAACTCATGAAATTCAAAAGTTCATCAATACATTTTAAATTTCAGTGTGCTTTTTTAGTTTACTATCTCGACAGCCACATAACCACAACTCCTGTCTGAAAAATGCACTGTCACTTATGTTATCCTATGTTTATACCTTTACCTATGCCTATAACTTTATTTATGCATCTGTATTTCTGTCCACCTGCCTACCTATTCATCTCTCATTTATTTCTCATTCTATATCTGAGAAAACTAAAAAAAAAAAAATGGCACGAGCACACCATTGGGAGAAAACTAACTGACTTTTATTACAGATTGGGGAAAAAGCAAAGAACATATAATTTCAAAATGTCCATAACAAAAGTGACTTACAAATAAAGAACTAAAAATGGTGGTAAGGACATACTATTAAACTACAACCAATATGAGCACCCATAGGAGACGGATCAGCTATGGTTCTAAATTTACCAGAAAGGGCATCTGAAAAATAGACAATCACATTAAAGGGGAAAATGACTAACCAGTAGCTACCCATCCAATGGGAAAAAAACAGCTATTCTAACTGAGCCAATGAGCTTCTAAGCCAATTTTCTACTCGGCAAACTGTGGCTATGAAAGTGATTCATAGATTAATTCATAGATTAGTACTAGGCTAACTGCCCATGTGGGCTATTATAAGCCTAGCCAATTACCCCATGTCAGAATCAAACCCTGCACCTTGTATCTATAAGGTAAACATTTTAACCATTATGCCAACCTCCCACCCTAATGAATGGAAAACGGTCATTGGGGAACTGGGCTGACAGACTGGGAACCAATAGTCAGTCTGACTGTGAATCACCTAACTGTGCTAATGCTCAGGCCAGGTGAGACCTGCCACTGGGGAAAATAATCTCTGGGTGGAACCTTTTCCATAGAGTGGAAAAAGGTCCAACCACTCTGGTTGTGCAAGAGTCACCAGGGTAGCCTGAGAGTAATACGATTGAGGTTAAAGTAGGGATTTGCTTGAATAGGGAATGGAAGGCAGGGTGTGTCATGAGATGGCAAAAAAATGGTGATTAGAATGAGTGAAGGAGAAGTGAGCGAATGCCAGTTTGTACAAGTAGCTATAATGCTGAAATGAAGTTTTATTTGGTTTTATTCAGTTAGTATATTTAAATTTGGGGGTTTAAGGGGCTTGTCCCCCACATAGGGATGTGAGGGGCATGCCCCCTTGCAAAAAGAGTTCTTCTTATTTTGTTGTTTGTTGTTTTACTGCTCAGCCATATGACCAACAGCTTCTTATTAGTTCACTCTTTTTTTTCAATATTTTTGTTGGGTATTTTAGCCATTCATTCACACATGATATAAATTAGTCTGAAGATGTCTGGAGGACAGATGAAAGTACTCACTATGCAAAAAATGTTGTACTAAAAGAAGTAATTTTGCATTCACTGGTGTGCTTTTTTTTAGTTATTCCTATTTTTTTCTTGAGCACTGGGGCACTACATTTATACCTATTTTCTTGTTTTATGTATGTCTCATTCTGCTTTTTCTTCAATGGAAGAGATTTTACAAGAAGTGTCTCATTCTATGTTCTAGCAATGTTGTGTGTAGAACTGTGAGTGTTTGTGTGTGTGTGTGTGTGTGTGTGTGGTACTTCATGAAGGTCTCACTAAATGCCTGTATACTGGAAAACTACCTTCTTTAATAGCACCTTTCAAAGTACATTCCATAATCTTCTGGGCTTCCTGGTATCTCTTCTCCCATTTCCTTGGCAACGTTTTGGTTACCACACATGTATGCCTAGGACCCATGTTGTTCCACTGTATGTCTGATTCCTAGATCCTTCACTGAATGTAATCTGCTCTTCTTCTGATTATGACTGCAGCATTGTCAGATCCCTTCACATTCGTTCTGCTCTGTCTTTATGTATTATCCATGTTTAAGATTTCCATGTCATTTACAAAGAAGCATAATTTTCTATCTAATCCCTCTAAAATATCACACAAATAAAGAAGACTATTCTCAGAAAAGAATTGCACTTTATTTCACTAATAATTTACTTTATTCAGAGTTCACTGCTTTTTGTTTAACTGCACCTTCTTTTACTAGCTAGATTTTTATCCAGTCAAGAATCCTGAAACACTTCCCTAAGACAACTACATTAGTAATTATTTCTGTTCTTACTTATGTATTCACATACTTGGCTGTTTTGACAATATATTATCTGATCCCCTAATGTAGTAGTAGTAGTGGTAGGTTATGCCCACAGTGTCCACAGAGACATATAATGAACTACAGAGGGGCAGCGCAGTGGTGCAGTGGTTAACATTGTCGCCTCACAGCAAGAGGTTCTCCGGTTCAATTCTCGGCTGGGGTGCCTTCTGTGTGGAGTTTGCATGTTCTCCCTGTGTTCGCATGGGTTACCTCTGGGTACTCCAGTTTCCTCCCACATTCCAAAGACATGCATCTGGAGCATTTCTCCCTGGGCCTCCACTGAAAACAGGCTCTGTGGAACCTAGTTGGACTTTCCCAGTCAACAAATGATAAATAAATAAATAAAAATACAGTTAGTCCAACTGAACTTCATTGATTGCACAACAGCCAGAATACAGTTTTAAAATGAAAACAACATTTTCAGTCACATCTCAAATTTAATTTTTTTCTGAACCTTCAATAAGGGTCCACAACTCATGCAATTCTATTAACATAATTATCCCAGTGATAGTTGCATCCTTATAGGGGAAAAGCAGAAAAAATAGCCAGTCTTCTGTAAATTTAAGAAAAAGGTCTTTATATATGGTGGAGCAGTGCATTTCTTTGTGCCAGTCTCAAGCCCGGATAAATGGGGAGGGTTGCATCAGGAAGGGCATCCGGCATAAAACTTTGCCAAATCATTCATGCAGACAGCAGTAAATATTTACATATTGGATCGGTCGAGGCCCGGGTTAACAATGACCTCCACCAGTACTGTTAGCCAACAGGGTGCTTGCGGAAATTGGGCTACTGTTGGCCAAAGGAGGAGAGGGGGGGAAGGCATGGCTGAAGGCAGGAAGAGAGGAGAAAGGCTAGGACTGTGGTAGTGAGGGTTGGAACTTTGAATGTTGGCAGTATGATTGGTATAGGGAGAGAGTTAGCCGATATGATGGGCAGAAGGAAGGTTGGTTTATTGTGTGTGCAAAAGACCAAATGGAAGGGGAGTAAGGCTAGATGTATCAGAGGTGGGTTCAAATTGTTTTATCATGGTGTGGATGGGAGGAGAAATGGCACAGGAGTTATCCTGAAGGAACAGTATGTTAAGAATGTTTTGGAGGTGGAAAGAGTGTTGGATAGTGATGTTTATGAAGCTGGAAATTGATGGTGTAATGATGAATGTTGTTAATGCATATGCTCCACAAGTTGGGTGTGCGATGGATGAGAAAAAAAAATTTTGGAGTGAGTTGGATGAAGTGGTGATGACTGTACCCAAGGGTGGGAGAGTGGTGATTGGAGCAGATTTCAGTGGGCATGTTGGTGAAGGGAACAGAGGGGATGATGAAGTGATGGGTAGGTATGGTGTTAAAAAAAGGAATGCAGAAGGTCAGATGGTAGTGGATTTTGTGAAAAGGCTGGACATGGCTGTGGTGAATACGTATTTTAACAAGAGGGAGGAGCATAGGGTGACATATAAGAGTGGAGGAAGATGCACACAGGTGGATTATATCTTGTGTAGAAGGGCCAGTTTGAAGGAGATTGGAGACTGTAAAGTGGTGACTGGGGAACGTGTAGTTAGGCAGCATAGGATGGTGGTTTGTAGGATGACGTTGGTGATCAAGAAGAGGAGAAGGAGTGTGAGGGCAGCACCAAGGATCAAATGGTGAAAATTGAAAAAGGGTAATTGTGAGATGGAGTTTAGGGAAGAGTTAAGACAGGCACTGGGTGGCAGTGAAGAGTTACCAAATAGCTGGGTGACTACAGCAGAGCTAGTAAGGGAGACAGCTAGAAATGTGCTTGGTATGACATATGGACAGAAGGCCAGAGGACAAGGAGACATGGTAGTGGAATGAGGAAGTACAGGAGAGTATACAGGGAAAGAGGTTGGCAAAGAAGAAGTGGGATTGTCAGAGAGATAAAGAAAGTAGACAGGAGTATAAGGAGATGAGGTGCATGGCAAAGAGAGAGGTGGCAAAGGCTAAGGATAAGGCATATGAAGAGTTGTATGAAAGGTTGGACACTAAGGAGGGAGAAAAGGACCTGTACCGATTGGCTAGACAGAGGGACCGAGCTAGGAAAGATGTGCAGCAGGTAAGGGTGATAAAGGATAATGAGGGAAACGTACTCACAAGCGGGGAGAGTGTGTTGAGCAGATGGAAAGAGTACTTTGAGAGGTTGATGAATGAAGAGAATGAGAGAGAGAGAGAGAGAGAAGGTTGGATGATGTGGGGATAGTGAATCAAGAAGTGAAACAGATTAGCAAGGAGGAAGTAAGGATAGCTATAAAGAGGATGAAGAATGGAAAGGCTGTTGGTCCAGATGACATACCTGTGGAAGCATGGAGGTGTTTAGGTGAAATGGCAGTGGAGTTTTTAACCAGATTGTTTAATGAAATTTTGGAAAGTGAGAGGATGCCTAAGGTATGGAGAAAAAGTGTTTTTGGTACCGATTTTTTAAGAATAAGGGTGATGTGCAGAGCTGTAGTAACTACAGAGGGATTAAATCGATCAGTGACAGCATGAAGTTATGGGAAAGAGTAGTGGAAGCTACGTTAAGAAGGGATGTGATGATTAGTGATCAGCAGTATGGTTTCATGCCGGGAAAGAGCACTACAGATGCAATGTTTGCTCTGAGAGTGTTGATGGAGAAGTACAGAGAAGGTCAGAAGGAGTTGCATTGTGTTTTTGTGGACTTAGAGAAAGCATATGACAGGGTGCCTAGAGAGTTGTGGTATTGTATGAGGAAGTCGGGAGTGTCAGAGAAGTATGTAAGAGTGGTACAGGATATGTACAAGGGTAGTGTGACAGTGGTGAGGTCTGCGGTGGGAGTGACTGATGCGTTTAAGGTGGAGGTGGGATTACATCAAGGATCAGCTCTGAGCCCTTTCTTATTCGCAATGGTGATGGACAGGTTGACAGATGAGATCAGACAGGAGTCCTTGTGGACTATGATGTTTGCAGATGACATTGTGATCTGTAGTGAGAGTAGGGAGCAGGTGGAGGAGACTCTGGAGAGATTGAGATATGCTCTAGAGAGAAGAGGAATGAAGGTCAGTAGGACTAAGACAGAATATATGTGTGTGAATGGGATGGAGGATAGAAGAATGGTGAGGATGCAAGGAGTAGAGGTGGTGAAGGTGGATGAGTTGAAATACTTGGGATCAGTAGTTCAGAGTAATGGTGAGTGTGGAAGAGAGGTAAAGAAGAGAGTACAGGCAGGATGGAGTAGGTGGAGAAGAGTGTCAGGAGTGATTTGTGACAGATGAGTACCAGTAAGAGTGAAAGGGAAGGTCTACAAGAGGGTAGTGAGACCAGCTATGTTATATGGGTTGGAGGCAGTGGCAGTGACAAAAAGGCAGGAGTTAGAGCTGGATGTAGCAGAGTTAAAGATGCTAAGATTTGCACTGGGTGTGACGAGGGTGGGCAGGATTAGGAATAAGTATATTAGAGGGTCAGCCCAGGTTGGAAGGTTTGGAGACAAAGCCAGAGAGGCAAGATTAAGTTGGTTTGGACATGTGCTGAGGAGGGATGCTGAGTATATTGGGAAAAGATGCTAAGGATGAAGCTACCAGGTAACAGGAAAAGAGGAAGGCCTAAGATAAGGTTTAAGGATGTGGTGAGAGAGGACATGCAGGTGGTTGGTGTGACACAGCAAGATGCAGAGGACAGGAAGAAATGGAAACAGATGAACCGCTGTGGCGACCCCTAACCGGAACAGCCGAAAGAAGATGATGATATGGTGGAACAGTGTTTTCCCCAAAGTTGTGCAAACCGAGTTTGATAAAACCATCTTCACACTGACAGCTTTGATGAATTGCTCTTTTCAGTCCTTATTCTGTGGTCTACATTTCAGACATCTAGTGAAAAAATGTGATAGATTTACAAGACTTTACATTTATTAATCAGAGCTGTGTTGTACTGGTCCAAAGTTAAGATTCAGAGAGCTTCAGTCTGCCCATGATAATTGGCCAACATGAGTTGATAAATTAGCACGCCGGAGAGAATCTGATTCAGAGACATGGCAAAAATGTATAAGGAAACACCTCTTTAACTGATCACTGCCATGTCTCTGAATAGAATACTGTGCTGTCAGACCTGAGTACACTATTGTTCTGCCTACCAGCACATGCGTTGCTTGAAATGGCATAGGAGTCTACACACACACACACACACACACACACACACACACACACACACACACACACACACATACACACACACACACACACACACACACACACACACACACACACACACACACACACACACACACGCACACACACACACGCACACACACACACACACACACACACGCATATCCCCTTGCACCATCACACTGAGGACAAATTTATAAGAAAAGAATGATATTTGATATTTACTGTTCTACATTTTTAATCTTTTTTTCACACTACTGACATTTCAACAGGGCGCCTTTCAAAGACTCCCTTATTCACACCTGCTTGTAAAATTTCAGTAAAGCTGTAAATCAGGATGCCTTTAGCTGTTTTCATTGTTTATTTTAAAATACTTCCATAATTTCTGGGTAATCAGAGAATGAAGTTTTATAAAATCCTACAATTTTGCAGCAGCAAAGGGCTGTTTGGTCTTCATGCTTCCGCATTTTTCTACCCACTAGATATATGTTGCAGATGCCACTGCATTAACATTTGTTTCTTCCCACTCCTCACAAAAACTGGCCTTAAGAAGGATGAACACAGGATAGCAGCAGATTTCTTCAGCTCCACCAATTTCATTACATTGACAGGAATTAATTACTTAAAAAATTAATTCTTGAAGTAATTTTCTTTCTAAATATGTTTGTTTTATATAGTTCTTGAACTATATCTAAAAAATAAAGGAAATCTTAATAATATTCCTGTCAGAAATTACTTTGGAAATTTTCCTGTCAGTTTATCAGTCTGAAATGAGTTCCAGTAAGACAAATTCTCAAGACTCCAGCATCAAGAAAGAACTTCAGTCTCTGATAATTATAGTCCAGCAACTTACTGCTAAGATGGATAAAATGGATACTAAAATAGACACTTTCATAGAAAAAACTACAAAACAAATAGACTTGTTACATATGGACCTGCAACAACAGAAGATCCAGATGACAGGCATAGAAGAAGCTGTGAATGACATGGAAAATAAAATACAAGAACAGGAAATCAACATTGAGTTTCTGCTGAAACAAAATACACATTTACAAACAAAGCTGGATGACCTGGAAAATAGAGCTAGGCAATAACATTAGGATTTTTGGACTGCCAGAAAATATTGAAGGTAACAATATTATTTCTACTTCTTTTTAACAACATGGCTCCCTAAAACTTTAGATTTACCAGAAGCATTCTCTTTTGGTATCGAAGAGCACATAGATCTATAGCTAATACTAACTCTAACAAAAACTATCCTAGATCAGTTAAAGTTAGATTTCTATCATCTTTTGATAAAGAGATGGTTCTTAAATCTGCTTGGGCTAAAGCTCCTGTTAAGTGTAATGAGACAACTGTGCGTTTTGACAATGACTATTCTTCCATGGTAATTGCTAAAAGAAAAGTTTTTCTGCCACTAATAAGGGAGCTTAAAAAGCACAGTTTAAAACATACCTTCTGTTTCCTGCCAAGCTTAAAATCTTCCTTCCTGATGGTCCTAAGGTCTTCGATGATTTAGATTCTGCTTTACTGTTTGTCAAAGAAAAGAGGATTTTGGATAAAATAGAAGAAATGGAATGGGCTAGTTCTTCATTAAAGAGATTGGCAACTGAAGCTTCCTGGAAGACTTCAGAGAAGAAGAAGAGACTAAAAACAAATGATTTGTTATATGTTTTTTCTCTCTCATCATTTTAGTTCATTATTAATCTTTTTGAATATAGTTCCTGCATTTCCAGAAAGCCACAAATATTTTGGAAAAGATTTAATCAAAGTTATTCTCTATGTGCAAAGAAATGTTTTGTTTCATAACCAGTCAAAATGCCTGAGGATTTAATGGCAGGCTGTGACTCGATTTGTTTTCTTTCTGAAAAAGTAAGGTTAGTAATTTGATACATTTTTATCTTTACCTTTTTTTTCCTTCTTCTTTTATTATTTTCTTTGTTTAAACAATGACATTCTATTTAGATTATGTAGTGGGTAAAGGGTGGGGGAGGGCAGGGAGAGAACAGTAATGAAAATTTCATTAATAGAATAATAACATATTTATTTCTTGTAAAAGTTTATAAGTTCTTCAAATGCTATTTCTAATTATACTTTCTTGATTATACTGCTTATGCTTGTTTGTAAATAATCTGTCATGCTTTAACTAATAATAATCAGAACTAAACAAGAGTAAATAATATGTTTTATTTTTAACTCTATTAATATAAACAGTAAGTAACATTCCATTGTATATACTTCTTACAGCTTTTTTATTTCTGCCTCACTCCCTTTTATTTTCTACTCTCTTTTCTTTTCTTTATTAATATATAGAAATGCTTTTGACTGTGTGGGCACAGTGAATAATAGGATTTGTATGAAAATTGAGTTGGGAGAAGAATGCTGAGTTTTATTACTTGTTGGTAATTTTGAGTTTAATTTCACTTGCATAGAGGCTGTGATGATCTGTGGAATACATTGTGGAGGTTCTGTCATGTTTAGATGCATTTACACTGCTAAATGAATGTTTGTCACTAGTTTTTAATAAGTTTCCCCAAAATGTTAAGAGAGACAATCTGGGATGTGGGCTGTCTTATGCACAATGTCCTTGAGTTACCTCAGAATCTTCAAATCACAGAATTCTCACAGAGAAACTGAAAGCAGTTAGTATAAACATTGACAAGGTTATCACACTGACACACCACAGATTCAGGAAAAATACTCTGTTCATAAAATATGTCAGTTATAATGAGTTTAAATGATGTAGTTTCTTGTAGTAAGTAAATGTCTTATTTTAGAAGGCATAAAAATGAAACATTTATTTAAATGTTTTTGAAAATCTACTTAACAGCAGCATAATAATCTGTGTTAAAATTTGTGTTCCAAACATATACTTTACTATAACTCATTTAATTCATCTGATTGACAAACATAAATAATCTTATAACTCTATTCTGGAAGAAATGTCATGTGATATATTTTAAAGCAGTAGGTTAGCATGATTGTAAAATCTGGTTACCAATATGTGTTTGCTGTGCATTATTTTGTATAAAGCAGACAGATTTATTCTAGGGACAGCAAGTAGGATAGTGCTCTACTAACACACAACTCAGTGAGATCATATATATATATATATATATGTGTGTGTGTGTGTGTGTGTGTGTGTGTGTGTGTGTGTGTGTGTGTGTGTCTGTGTGTATGTATGTGTGTGTGTGTGTGTGTGTGTGTGAGTGTGATGGCTTTTTTTTCTGAGAATCTGCATAACTATCCAATATGATTTATAATAATTTCTATGAATACAATATTTTACTCTATTGACAAAATGAATGTTTGCCACAAGTTTTAATAAGTTTCCCGCCAAAATGTTAAGGGAGACAATCTGGGATGTGGGCTGTCTCATGCATAGTGTCCATGAGTTTACTCAGAAGCTTCACTCACAGAATTTTCACAGAGAAACTGAAAGCAGTTAGTATAAACATTGACAAGGTTATCACACTGACACACCACAGATTCAGGAAAAATACTCTATTCATAAAATATGTCAGTTATGATGAGTTTAGATGATGTAGTTTCTTGTAGCAAGTAAATATCTTATTTTAGAAGGCATAGAAAATGAAACATTTATTTAAATGTTTTTGAAAATCTACTTAACAGTAGCATAATAGTCTGTGTTAAAAACTTGTGTCCCAAACATATACTTTACTATAACTCATTTAATTCATCTGATTGACAAGCATAAATAATCTTATAACTCTATTCTGGAAGAAATGTCATGTGATATATTTTAAAGCAGTAGGTTAGCATGATTGTAAAATCTGGTTACTAATATGTGTTTGCTGTGCATTATTTTGTATAAAGCAGACAGATTTATTCTAGGGACAGCAAATAGGATTGTGCTCTACAGAGACACAACTCAGTGAGATCAGATATATATATATATATATATATATATATATATATATATATATATATGTGTGTGTGTGTGTGTGTGTATGTATGTATATATGTGTATGTGTATATGTATGTGTGTGTGTGTGTGTGTGTGTGTGTGTGTGTGTGTGTGTATATGTGTGTGTGTATGTATGTGTGTGTGTCTGTGTTTGTGTGTGATGGCTTTTTTTTTTTTTTAGGTAATAACGGTGTTTCTGAGAATCTGCATAACTATGCAATATGATTTATAATAATTTTATGAATACAATATTTTACTCTATTGACAATAATGAGTTTAAGTAAATGCTCATATACAAACAATTCAAGATTTTTGGAAGCTGTTGATAGAATTCACATGACAGAAAATAGATGCATCTTAATGCATGTAATGTCTGAATCATATTAGCCAAAGTTTTGATTTAAATGAATGTTAGAACATAATTTTCTCTCCTCTTGATTTCTAACATTAAGATTATTTGAATGCTATTAGAATACAAGTGTTATATATTACATAGATCTATATAATAGTATGAACAGTTTTTAAAAAAAAAAAAAAAAAAAAAAGTTTATTTTAGTTTATATGATGCTGTTTTACCAAATGTGTAGTTTTGTCTTGATAGATAATTGAATTGAAAACTGTTAACCTCAGTTAAATATAACTAGCATTAAATTGATAAGGTGGTAGCTGAGGTACTGGTGCTTAGGGTAGGGGTTAACTTGAGTAGTAAATACTGCTCTAAGTTGGAGTTTTCAACTCCAGGCGGATGCAAGGTTTAATCCTTACATTATTTTCACTTGTTCATTGTTATATGTATATAGTTTTGACATCCACAATATATTTTGTACACTCATTGTCACTACAAACAAAATTGAATCCTATACAAAATCCCATAAGAGATTTAATAAATACAGCTATATTTAAAGGTACACCTAAAAGAGGAGATGTAACATTATTTATCTTGTTATTTGTTATTTGATCATAAGATTCTTGAGTTTTAAAAATGCCAAATGACATCTTTAAAGGAATTTCTTTAAACATTAATGGATTGAATAATCCGTGTAAAAGGGCAAGCCTAATAAGATACATCAATCTACACAAGGCCAATCTAGTCTTCCTGCAAGAAACCCATCTCTTGAAAAAAGATATTGATAAACTAGCCACTAATAAGTATACAGTATTGGTTAGTTCAGAGCACACTCAGAAAAAAGAGGTGGCTATTTTATGGAATAAAAGTATGCCCATTCCTAAAACCATTAAGTCTTATCAGGATGACAAAGGAATGTTTTGTATGGTTGCAATACAAATTAATGGGAAGACTTACACTTTAATTAATGTATATTGGATACCTGGAATTGGTATTAATACAGTGAAACATCATATTGATAAGATCATATCATTCTCTATAGGGATATTATTTTAGCTGGTGATTTTAATTGTATACTACATGAAAGTGATACTACCACTATAAAGAAAAGAAGAATTACATCTAATGCAAAACATTTAAATGATTTTGCTAATTCTTATCATTTGAATGATATTAATAATCAGATAGAGTCAAAATCATTACCATACACCTTTTTTTCTAACAGATACAAAACTTATTCAAAAATAGATAGGGTCTTTATTTCTAACCAGATGGTAACAGATTTAATTAATTCCAAAATCATTTCATGTCCTATATCTGATCATAACTCAATTGTTTTGAATTCATGATAAAATACTCATAATGTTCAGATCAAAAGGATACCAGCATACTTAACTCAGCTAAAAGACTATAAAGAATATATACTTTCAGAAGTACAATTTCTAGACATAAATAATACTCCTGAAGTCTCCATTGTCTATGTTTGGGATGCCTTAAAATCATATCTATATGGACAAAGTATCAGATGGTATAATAACAAAAGGAAATCTTGGGATAAGGAATTGTTAGATATTCAAAGTAAACTGGACTCTTATAAACATAATAATAAAGAAAATATTATGGACAAGAAAGTTATTGAAGAAATAAACAAACTAAATGAGAAATACAAAGAAATTCTAACTCATAAAGTTAAAATAACTTTAGAAATACAAGTTTTGTCTTATTCAATAAGCCCCAAATACTTACATAGACAAAATAAAACAAAAGATTGAATAAACAAAACCATATCAAAGAAATCTTTTCTCTAAGGGAAAAGAAGAATGTTTCTAGTATACCAGAAATACTGGACGAATTTAGAAATCACTTTCACAAGATTAACCATAACAACATTAACATGGAACCTAAAGATAAAATAAAGGAGTTTATAACCACAAACATGAATAAAAAGCTTAATAAACAACAGATTAAACTATTGGACAAGAGTATTTCATATACAGAAGTTATTACACAAATAAATAAGCTTAAATCAAACAAAGCACCGGGTAATGATGGTATTATACCAGAGATATATAAAATCCTTTCTAAAACTACATATTCATTAATATATAAGGTTTTTATTCTGGCCCAAACTGAGTTAATAACCCCATCTTGGCAATAAACATTTATTTCACCAATTTTAAAACCTAATAAAGATCCAACTAGATGTTCTTCATATCGACCCATCTCATTACTTAATGTTGATTATAAAATGTTTATGAGTATTTTGCTGATAGATTGAAGACAATTATCCCGGCATTATAGACATAGATCAGACGGGCTTCATTGTAAATAGAAATACTTTTGATAATATAAGAAGAACTTTAACATTAATTGATTTTGCAAATAGGAAAAAGAAAGATTTAACACTTATTAGTCTTGATATAGGTTCAGCATTTGATTCAGTAAGTTGGGACTATCTGTTTACCTTACTGAAATGCACAAATTTCTCTGATGCATTTGTAAATTTAATTGAGCATTTATACAAAGGAGCTGGCTTATATTAAGGTAGGAACATATGTTTCACAAAAATACCCATTCTTAAAGGTACAAAGCAAGGATGTCCACTTTCTCCACTATTATTCACTTTAGTAATGGAGCCTTGGGCTAATTTGATTAGAAACAGTACTGACATAGAGGGTTTTGAAATAGAAGAAAATACAACATCAAAATTCAACTTTTGCAGATGATGTTCTAATTACATCAGCAGGATCTAATTCTTCTATGCAGTCTTTATTTGATAAAATGATGAATTTTAAAAGTATTTCTGGTTTAATATTCAATGAAGAAAAACTAAAATACTACCTATATATACACGAAAAATACTCTCATTAGTGATTTTACTAAATATGTAGCCAACTCAGGTCAGATAACTTATTTAGGTATAATACTATCTAAAGATATTAAATCTATTATATATAATAACTATAATACCTGTTTTCTTAAAATACAAAATCTTTTTAATAACTGGAATAATATTTTTTTTTGTATGGAGGAGAGACTTACAATTATTAAAATGATAATATTCTCCAAGATTTTATACTTAATACAATCAATAATACTTTCACCTACAAAATAACTATCAAGAAACTGAATACACTAATGTTAAATTTCTTATGGGCACCTAATAGACCTAGGATTGCATTTAAAGAAACATACTAATAGCTGGTCTCAAGGGGTATTTCTTTTCAGACTTTAATTTATATATTATCTGTTCTATTATAAAAGTTATTACTTTATTAATAGATCGGTCATATGTCATAAAATGGAAAGATTATTGGGAGCTAATTAGTATGCACTCATGAAAATCTCCTTAACACATAAAAATACGATTATAAATAACTCCATGTTGTGGTTGCTAAAAGGAATTTTGTACTTCACCTATTACACCTAAACATATGGTCTGTTACCCATTAAATATTATTATTAGTTATCGTATTTTATATTCATGCACCCTAAGTATAGGGAATGGAATTTTATTGTATTCCTATAATTTATACTCAGGGTATGCTTATGTCATCTACTTCTGAAGGAGCATTTAGCTATATAGATAAATCTCTAAAGTACTGGTATCAGCTGATATCTGATAATAAAGTTAAAAATCTAGATTTCTTAAAACAAGAATTTGATCTAAGAGAAACTTGCTGGTTAGAGGTTCAGATCTTTAGACAACATCTCATTGATAGAATAGATCTAATGTCTATAACAGTTAAAGAATCTATTCCAAAACTGATTGATTACTTGATAATAAATTTACAGCATAAAGTTTCTGATAAAGGTAAACTTTCATATATACATAAAATTATCAGACAAGAAACTTTTTACAATGTAGATTCATACTGGAATTATTTCACCTCTATTAATGGGGACCCACCAACTCAACAAGATAAACAATATATATTGGAATCTGCTTATAGAACTACATCTTCCATTGTCTGGAGACTTTATACATGGAAATTTTACATAGATCTTTTTATACACCTTTGATGATGAATAAAATTAATAATAAAGATAATCTATGTAAGAGATGTAATGTAGAAATTAATGCTGACTGGGCTCATATGTTTTATGACTGTATGAAGTTGAAAGAATACTTGAAGTCAATTAATGAATTTTTGCAGGCTCTTTTTACAGATAATTTCATTATTTCTAAGTCTCTTATATTATTCAACACACCTGTACCTCAATGTGTTAAAAGATTAAGCTTCCCTTGTTATGGTCTATCCTAGCAGTGGCTAGGAAAATAATAACTAGAAATTGGATTTCAGATACACCTCCTTCGTTCAATGAATTTAAAAATGTTATGAATATAATGTGTCATATGGAAATAAGCACAATTAGAATGAGAACAACTAGAAAAACATCACATTTTATTGTATGGGATAATTTACAAAATTTGTTAAAAAAATTCTAATTTCAATAGCACAGTATTTTAGTTTAATTAATTGATCTGATTGTAGTGGATGTCTTTGTAAATACTTTAGTTGTTTTGTTGAATATTATAATAATACCTATTTTTAATTATTTGTATAAAATTGTTATGATATTTCTCTTATATGTTAAAACAATAAACTTGTTTTGAAAAAAAAAAACTGGCCTTAAATCTGTTCTACACACCAGTAAGCTTCTTTTCAATTTTGCTTTCATAGTCCCCTCAAGAAGATTGTTTCACACATACACTAGCCTATTTGTAGAAAAAAAAGCTTTACATTGACTTTCAGATAGCTACAATCTGTATTCAAAGTGCATCCTTATGTCCATGGACATTTTTTTTTGTTGAAATATTCCTTCAAGGTGTTTAAAATTAAGAGGTTAGTGTCTGATTAACAACTGAATGGGCAAATGATGCTTTCAGTTAAAATAAAATGAGTCTTGCTGACCATCACCTTTGGCCAGTGAAGTAAGTGATGGTCACTGGGAGGCAACCAGAAGGTAAAAAATAATATAAAGTAAAATGAGTAATGCTGAAAGTTCTTTCTTCTCCAAGATGCAACAATGTTAGAGATAATTCTATGAAACAGGAAGGGGAGATGTACATGGGGAAACCCATGTCACTGGCAGTGTGACTTTGTCCTCAAAAGAAAAGCCACTTCGACATTTCACTTTGTTTACCTTGTTTTGATGAAGTTACATAAAAACTTCCCACATTCCTTTACTAATATATGCTAACCTCATGGTCATACAACCACGACTGAAGGGAAATCACCACTATTATGCTGACTGAAAGAGAGTAGACTATAGCACACCTCAACAACAATATTTGTGATGTAATGTACTACCTGTGCAGCCTACAGATAAGCTCTGCAGTTGGCAAAACAGATTGGAACTGTCTGAACAGAGGCCTACCATTCTATTTTCTGCAGCTGAAGTTTCTTCTTTTGTGTTCCTCTGTATTTTCAAGCCTTTTTTTTTATTTTCTCATGGTGCCTCCTTACTTTTAGTTCATCTGATATGACCTTCAAAGACCAATGTCTGTTTGTATTGTTTCTACTACTTATACCCATCTCTGCTTTTATTAGTGACATTATAACTCCCAGAAAAAAATGTATCTTCTCTGGAAGCTGTGGAAATACAATCTGCAAAGAAAATCACTGCTCAGTCCTTAAGAAAGCCAAGTGGCTTCTTGTGAAAGAGAGAACAGACCAAATATTGTGAAAGAGAGAACAGACCAAATATTGTGAAAGAGAACAGACTTCCTCCACCTTTCCATTTGCTGAAACTACTAAAATTAGAAACTATCCCCTTATGAATGGTAAATTGCCACTTTGACTTACAACCTCAGATTCCATTTGAACAATGACATTCCTCTAAGATGTCCACAAAATAAACTTAGCAAAAGTCACTATTTCTACTCAGTTCTTAGCCCCAACATTTTGGGCTGTCCTCCCTATCTCCTTCCAAAGTCTAGTTTGATAAGAAGGGATTCAGAATTTAGCTCCTTCATTTCTCACAAGACAGGTCCAGATACTTCTGTTTTGCTAGTACTAGAATCATTTATTCACTTAATATAAAATAATCTGCCAAATTGAAGGGTCCATCACCACATCTTTGTAGTCCATCTGTACAGATATTTATTTATAGACTTTGCATTTTACCAGGATTATTTTATACAATGTTTAATTACAGTCCCCACAAAATGTAGCCACAGTTTACTGATGCATTAAATACTTCACTCATTGTCATTGTACTGACAAACATACTATTTGTGTTACTTGATTTATTTATTATATGTTAAATAACTGTGCATTGTACATGAATAGTGTCTGAATTAAATTATTCCTGCATATATCAGAGCATTATCCTGGTTGTCAAATATTAAATAAAATAAATAAAATTAAGTAAATCGGTTGTCATGTGCATTACTTTGTCCTTGTCTGCATTATGCCTAAGTTAATATATTATGGGCTATTCACCTGAACTTTAGAAGACCTTTCCTATGCAGCCACCCTAACTATTGTACTTTGGCCAGTTATTTTTTGCAGAGGCCCAGTGGAAAGTCTTGGTGTACTTACAGTATACTGCAAGATTATTAAGGACATAACAGATGTTTTTGATAAAGTGCAGAATTATTTCAGGCTGTGACACCTACATAGCAGGAGTGACAGCTGATAGCATCCTACATCTGTGATCCTCCAGTGATTGTTTTTGTTGTTCTTTCCATTTACTTGTTATGTTTACAGTACTTAGGCTATATAATATCCATAGTCACAATGGAAATTAATTTTTTACAAATATACATTATCAAGTTAAGTACAATTTGCTTCATGAATAAAAAAGGCAGCTCTTAAAATTGCTTAGCAAAAGAAGCTACAATTTCTCTTATAACTGATAACTGGGAGTCAGATGCAATGCCTGGCTAACCTGAGGATACAACATTGTACCACTATTTCTAAATGCAAAATGCAAAGGCTGCCTGTTCAAGCTAGAGTAGCCCTTTCACTAAACGCCCCTTTACAAACTAACTCTTCTGACCACCCCTAAAAAACAACGGACTTGCTCCCTAATAAACAGCAGCACAATACTTCTTGAGTGACCCCCTCCACCAACAATCAAACTAAATTGCATTGAAGCAGCATTCTCAGAAATAGCTCCCACAGAACAGAATGCTCTACTTCCTGATATCAGGGAAGCAAAACAACATAAAATTCTTTAAAGCCTTACTCAAATCACATCTAAGGGAAATGAACAATTGTCATTGCTTTCAAGATGATGGCTGATACAGTTTTATCTACTCCTATGCATGTAGCCCTCACTGTTAGCTGCTTAAATTGGTCACTATAGTATTTTTGCTGATCTTAGTACTATACAGCACCCAACTAACTGTCACTCTAGACTTGTCAAGAGTATAATACTGAACAAGATGTATTAGCCTTCCCCAGAATGGGTAATTTAAGCTACAATACAATAAGTGACATAATCAAGAAAATATTTAACAGTAGCTGCCACTTGGGATGAAAAAGCCTATAAAACTCAAAATCCTGCATAAATATGGTCTTGCCTCTATCTTACATACTATATATTATGATATATTATAGATATTTTATCCTTAACATAGGTACTACAAAGCAGTCAGTGCACTGATGGTTTGAACTTAACAAACCACTTAATTAATAAACAAATTTCCAAAAAAATATGTTGCAAAAAGAAACAAAGGCCAAGAACCAATGGAAACCTTTAATCAAATAATTTATCACATTTCAGCTAGATGTTTTTGTTCAACTAACTGGGACTTCAGAGCTGGACCAGCTCAAAGAAGTAGAAACCCTAGGATTTTATTAATCCACACACATAAAGGAGAAGAAAACAAAACAGTTTAGTGATTTCATCCTTTATAACATGCAAGACTTCATCAGAACCATATAACTACCTTTTCAACCATTACTATTGAAAATTCCCATACAAATATATTGGTACTTGAAATGACTGTCTTCTAAAGTATATGGTTACATAAATAATGTCATCATGAAAATGCTGCTGCCTGAAATGTCTGCCTTGTAAAAGAACATGTTTTCTCATGTAATTATGAAATGCCTGTTTTATAAAAGAACAAATTTATGTAAACACTTTCTAACTCAAAAATGTAATGGTTGCTCTGTAAAGAATATATTAAATTGTTTCTGTCATAAATTGTGGTAGCTTACCTATATAGCACTACTATAGTGGTCACTTACACTGAGAGCAAGTCTTTTGAAATCTAGCTCACAAATATCTAAGCTCTTACTACATTTAGCTAGCTTAGAATTTCGGCTGCAAGAATAATTATTCTAGCAGAACGTGTATTCACAAATATGTAAGTTATTTCTAAAGTTATATAGCTTATCAGAGTTTCAGATTCAAAACTACTTCTCCCAGCTAACTGTGCACTAATTCCTTAACATTACGACTTTTCAACTTTTAAAGTGATTTGAGACAGTCTGTTTTGCTATATTTTGCATCACCAAATCTGAAGATACTTGTTTTTTTTTTTTTTCAGTTAACTGGATGTCTTAATGGAGATTGCCATGCTCTTCCCTACACTTATTTCATATATGTCATAACTTTAATGTGAATTTTTATAAGCAAAAATAATGCTATAGATCTATATTTGCCTAAAGAAAAAACATGCAGAGTGTTTTATAAAAACTGAAGCTTTCTTTTTAAATAAAAAATAGGCAAAACAATATTAGAGGGCTGAAGACACTATATGCTGTGATACAGGTAAGGTCTTCTGTAAATCACTTTAAATAACAGAGTGAGAAGAAAGGCCAAGTTTGGTTTCAGCAAAGTACAAGGCTAAGATTTAGAATATGAACAAGAAATATGGACTGCTAAGGACAATTAAAATTTGAATTGACTAACACAACTCCAAAGGCAAATATCTCAATTATAAACCAAGTAATTTCTAAGGCAAGTCTAGCTTACAAACAGCAACCAAGCTTACAAGAGTTTCAGCTTCAAATGCCCTTCACCCAATCTAACCTGTGTTAACTGATGAAAAATATTATTTTGATATATGCAAATTTGCTGAGGTCCTTCCCTGACAACAGTCACATCAGCACCTTAGAAATGACATTTAACTGATACGAACATCTGGATCACACTATAAAACAAAACCACCACCATGAAATCTGGGCCTATGTTTTTATCTTTTTTATTCTTTTTATTTTATTCATTTGCTAACTAAGTAAACCCATTAGCCACATGCCTATTTTCAGGGGCAGCCTTTCTAAGTTAATTATTCAGTCGCACAGTAGGTACGTGGAGGTTGACAGAAATCAACCCAGGACTACAGGGTGTAGCTCATTTGCAGGTCATACTCTAACTCCCCTGTGCTGTCTGTTTCATTTTTCTTGTGTATGGTTTATGTTGCTGCCACACTAAGTAGAGTTCACTGTTCTTGTTTTTAGTTTTAGGGAAAGCCACCGTAGTCTAGAGTTGCTGCATTCTCTGGTATGTCACAGTCTTAAACTTGATGATAAATAATGAATTTAGGGCTCAAAGCCTGCAATGGTGGATTGTGGGAGCTGGAGTACCAAGAGAAATCTGAGTGATTTGTTTTTTTTTTCTTTTGCTTTGTTAACAATTGACATGGTGGTGGTTTTGTTTTATAGTGTGATCCAGATGTTCGTATCAGTTAAATGTCATTTCTAAGGTGCTGATGTGACTGTTGTCAGGGAAGGACCTCAGCAAATTTGCATATATCAAAATAATATTTTTCATAAGTTAACACAGGTTAGATTGGGTGAAGGGCATTTGAAGCTGAAACTTGTAAACTTGGTTGCTGTTTGTAAACTAGACTTGCCTTAGAAATTACTTGGTTTATAATTGAGATATTTGTCTTTGGAGTTGTGTTAGTCAATTCAAATTTTAATTGTCCTTAGCAGTCCATATTTCTTGTTCATATTCTAAATCTTAGCCTTGTACTTTGCTGAAACCAAACTTGGCCTTTCTTCTCACTCTGTTATTTAAAATGATTTACAGAAGACCTTACCTGTATCATAGCATATAGTGTCTTCAGCCCTCTAATATTGTTTTGCCTATTTTTTATTTAAAAAGAAAGCTTCAGTTTTTATAAAACGCTCTGCATGTTTTTTTCTTTAGGCAAATATAGATCTATAGCATTATTTTTGCTTATAAAAATTCACATTAAAGTTATGACATATATGAAATAAGTGTAGGGAAGAGCATGGCAATCTCCATTAAGACATCCAGTTAACTGAAAAAAAAACAAGTATCTTCAGATTTGGTGATGCAAAATATAGCAAAACAGACTGTCTCAAATCACTTTAAAAGTTGAAAAGTAGTAATGTTAAGGAATTAGTGCACAGTTAGCTGGGATAAGTAGTTTTGAAGCTGGAACTCTGATAAGCTATATAACTTTAGAAATAACTTACATATTTGTGAGTACACATTCTGCTAGAAGAATTATTCTTGCAGCTGAAATTCTGATAAGCTAGCTAAATGTGGTAAGAGCTTAGATATTTGTGAGCTAGACTTCAAAAAAAGTTACTTTCTGGTTTATAATAAAGATTTCTACTTATCTTTAGAGTTGCTTTTGTAGATTAAAGTCAGTGTTTGCTATGTTGTAAAATCTAGTTGGACATAGTTGTCATTCTGCTGAATGCAAGTGTAAGCATAATTCCATATTCTGCTATATAAATAGCAAAGTACTTAATTTTAGCAGTTAACAGAGGTTCCAGTGGGAGATGTGAAAGGTGCGTGGAGCTAAACGTCTGGAAAGCTAATTGCATCAATGGCATAGAGGAATAAATCTTATTCTATGGCCCATGCAACACAAGTTTATTTTTGGCTGAAGTGCTTGGTGACATGGGCATGGAGGATGGGCATGCCCATTCTGTGGGGGAAGTGAGAGGGGCATGCAATGGGGCATGCTAGTGTTTCAATCTCTGTGGAGGAGACTGAGGAGACAGCAGCACTTAGTGATCCATGGGGATGAGCAGGGGCCCTGTTGATGTTAAGCTCCTTATGGAACTGATGTTAAGCCCATTACAGACGTGAGTGGCCAGGCAGCACTGACACACACTACATGTCCCACCATGAGCTGTTTCTGATGTGTGCAAAAGGTGGGGCATTCAACAATGAAACACTCACAGGAAGAAATATGATACTGTACAAGGTGTCATGATCTCCGTGGTAGCCCCAATCAAGTAGAGAGCAGAGACAAGGGAGGTCCAGGCAGTGGGAGGCAGATATAAGTGGAAAGAGATGCTAAAGATTGTATGAACCAGATAGAATGCATGGAGAGTTAAAGGGGTGTGATGAGGGGATCTCAGCAGAATAAACATTGTAAGGAGCCTTACTGTAGCTGGAATCACAAGGTGTGACTATTAAATAGAGGTATTATAGAGTCAGGAAATTGGTGCCTGGGTAGACTCATCACATCTTGGTTATAGGGGCTCCTATCATTATCACCAAGAAAATTAGATGGATGGCAAAGAGGGAATGAGATAGCTTAATGGTGATAAAAATAGTGCTAAGGTTGACACTAGATAAGGCAGACAAAGTAGTGGCTAAAATGTTTGTGAGTAGAAGAGGGTGTTCTTTTTTGTGGTCTGTGTGGGCTTAGATGACTTTGAGAGACCAGTAATTGATGAAGCAGTCAGTAGAATTACCAAACTTACCAAAATCTGCTTGGAGGTTTAGAGTTTAGTGAATCAGTAGGCTTCTGAGTGTTGGAGTGGAAAAGGAATGGCAATGAACAATGGGAAGATGGAACAGGAATATATTAGCTTTTTAAACAAGATAGTTTCTACTTCTGCTCAAAAGGAGCAACACTGCTGAAGTCCAGTTTTGAAAGGCACATCAGGATAATGATGATATTTTTAAAATGAGGAGGTGGGTTGGAAGTCATCATAATTGGGAGTGTTAGGAAAGGTATACCATGAGCTGAGGAAAGTGGAAAGTTAAAAACAGGAGACAACAGAAGAAGCTTGCAGAGGAAGGGGATTTGAGTAAATTATGTGCTTGGGAGAGTGTATATTGCTATCCCATAAAGAAAGGAATCTAAAGCGGGCATATGGGGATTTACATGTATTAATCAAAAAAGGAACAGCAGAAATGATGGGTATTATTGCGACATGAATGAATAAAGAAAGGAATAGGGACATGATGAATGGATTACTGTTGTTTATATAACACAGAGTGGGAAATAAGTGAGAAATAGAGAGGCAATGTATAGGATGGAAGGGATAAAGGCTGAATTAATTTGAGACTGGGGCATGAGGAGAAGGTGAAGGATTGGGTAAGATTAAAGAAAGGAGGAGACAACCAAAAAGAGAACATTGCATATGGGTACAATATACTGATGAATGCAACAGAAAAGGCAGGCAGTAGATTCATGTAAATCATAATTACACCTTGCGAATTCTGAAAGATATGACAATAATGGGAAACTTTAATTTGATCAAGTAGACAGGAGCATTCTGACATCAAAGTGATGAATGTGTCTACGTGAAAGGAGAAACTGCTGGACATGTCACTATACAAAAGTGAAAAAGAAGGAGCTATTAGTAATGGAAAAATAAACCAACAGTGACAAGGCAACAGCAGAAAAACATCAAAACAAAGACCCTTGCATGAGACCACAAAAAGTTGAGAGGACAACTAAAATAGGACCAAGGTCTGAGAAAGGACTTTGTGGACAGAAGAGTTATGGAAAAGGCAAAAAAAGCTCTGTTTATGATGCATATGGATACCAAGAGGAAAATGAAGAACAGATGAAGGAATGAAGGAAGCAAGCAAGCATGACTAGAACAAGTACAGTTGACAGGGGAAAGGTAGTTCCTATGGGAAATGGAAGGAGATGAGTGGAAAGGCTACACGGGAATATTATGAAGAAAGGATATGGATACAAAGGATTTAAGAAAGGCCAAAACAAAGAAAGGGAGTTGGCAAAGGGATTGCTGAAGATCTTTGGGTTCATCTTCAAGAGGAAGAAAGTCCCACAAGAATTAGTCAAACTGATAAAAGAAGGGAATGGGAAGAAAACAGTAAGGGGATCTATAAATTTCTTGCATAAACTATGTGAATCATTTTAACAAACAGAAGGAAGATAGAATGCTAATGAAAAAGGGTCTGGGCAAGAAAGGAGAAAACTCCATGGATGGGCTGACATGAGTAGACTAGTGTACTGAGGAAGGATAAAGAACAGAACCCATGACATCCCCAGAAGGATACTAACGAGGCTTCAGTCCTGCCAACAGGGTTATATATCAGGCCTCTGGAAGAAGAAAAATATACCCAATAATATAAGTCTGGACCAAGGATGGACCTAGACAACTACAAACCACTTAGTCTAACATAAATTGTAGGAAAGTCATTAAGTAAATATTCAGGAAGGTTATGTCAGTTTTTACGACAGAACATTTTTTATTATGGTCAACATGGATTTGCAGCAAGAAGTTCATGCTACACCAGTCTAATAGCTAAAGTAGATGATAATCTGTTTAGCCTTCAACACAACACCCCCCTAACAGGAAATTAAATGTGAAATATAGCTGTTAAAACCTTTAACTTTTCATTACTGTTTTGCTACTTATTTGTATACATTTTTACTTTTTATTGTTAATTGTGGGAGCTTTTCTCCCCGGGTCTCCAATGAAAATGGGTCCCCAGCCCAGTGGACTTTCCCGGTTAACAAATGTCAATAAAATACATAAATAGGAAGAAATCATTACAGGACAAAAAGAGTAAAATAAATTGACAAGGAGCTAAATGAAAGGAAGAAGAGGGTAATGGTCAGGGAAAAGTGGTCAGCATGCTAGTGGAATTCCACAAAGTAGCTTCCACTATGTAAGATCAAAAATCAAATACATGGGGGTGGGGGCATGGCCAAGATGGCAAGCAGTTAGCAGCACAGGAATTTTCCTCTGTATCTCCTATTCATTTTTGACAGGATTAAATTATTTGCATCAAAAATCATTCAAGTAAGCTGGAATATTGTGTTGGAAACATCTTGTTACATTTTAGTGGAAAAAATAATTTACATTTCAAATATTTTCCTGTCAAAACTTCAAGATAAAGATTTACCAAACAAAGATGAACCACTCTAAAGTAGTTTCACAAGAAAATTCAGTGATGAAAGAGTTACAGTCTATTCTTTGCAGTATACAAGAACTACCCTTAAAATTAGGTAAACTGGACTCCAAAGTGGACAAAATAAAAGAAGAGTGTACAAAGCAGATTGAAATAATCAAGGAACTAGTGAAACAACAGAAATTCCAGACATCTGCTATGAAGGATTCTGTCACTGACATAGACCTACAGAAGGAAAACATAACATTGATTTTGTTCAACAAAACAAGAAGTTCTTGGAAAAAATGATGACCTAGAGAAGAGGGCGAGGAGGAACATCTGGATTTATGGACTCCCTGAGCAACTAGAAGTAGATAATATGGTAAACTTCTTATACATTTGGATCCCTAAAACATTAAACCTTCCTGAATCCCTGTCATTTGGCATAGAGAGGGCTCAAAGATTTTTGCCTGTCGTGAAACAAAGCAAAAACTTTCAAATCCAAGATCTATAATAGTCAAATTTATATCTAGTCAAGACAAGAATCTAGTTTTGAAAACAGTCTGGTCTGCTTCACCCATAAAACTCAGTGATTCCTTCATGAGATTTGACAATGACTATTCCTCTCTGGTGGTTTTGAAAAGAAAAGCTTGTATTCCCCTGTTAAAATTACTGAAGAAAGCTGGAATAAAAACTCATCTAATCTACCCTGCAAAACTGAGATTATTCTTGTCAGAGGGGAAGAAAACTTTTGATTCCTTAGAAGATGTAGCTTCCTTCATCCAGAAAAATAATTTACATAATTCTATTGATGATATGGACCCGAGCGTATCTTTAAAAAGACAGGCTGCAAGGAAGGTCAGTTAAAGAGACTAAAAAGAAGCACAGACACAAATATTGTATTTTATTTCTATTAAAATAGGCTGTTTCTGAAACATCTTTTAAATGAAATCACCCAAAAGTAATACTTTTCTATTTTCATTTCATTAAATTTTGTTTACATTAGTCTCCCTGTTACTGTAATATTGCAGTTTTCCACTAGAGGGAGTAAAGCATATAGTAATAAACTGATTTTAACTAAACTATTATGAATCTAAAGTGAAATACCATAGTCAAAACAGTTTTATTTTTTATTTTTTATTAATTTTCCTTTCTTTTCTGTCTTCTCACGCTTTCCTTTTCAATTATAATTTAGTAACCAGTTAACTTTAATAGAATGAGTCTGATTTGGGGGCTGGTCTGACTTTTGGGAAATATATGTGTGCTGAAGGGAATGTTAAAACTCTTTAGTGTTTTAATTTTTAATATTTAACACAGTATTTACATGTAGTATTACTGACAGTGGGGGATATAGTTAAAAAGGTGTGTGCTGATGTATTTTTAATCCCCTTTTCTTTCTAGTGATGTTATTAAGGTTGTATAACTTTCCCCTGCTTATTTGAAGTTTTAAAAAAAAGTATTTCCATTAAACTGTGGCTTGTAGAATGTGTCCACCCACCTTCTGTGTTTGAAGACATTCTCTTAAGTCTATTTTCCCACCAAATTACTTCAGAAGAGTTTACAGAATGTTTTCAGCTTGCCTTGAGCCTCTGTGTGTTTCTGTTTCACTCTGAATCCTTCCTGAACAATTCCTGAGCATAATGCTTAATGCACTAAATCATTTTTCAAGTAGTTTCTATACTTATTGTTCCAATAGATGCCTACATATAAATGCTTTTCAGTAAGTATACATGGGTTATATAACCCTTTAAAGAGGGGTAGTTTAAATGGGTATTTAACTTTACATAAAACAGACATTGTTTTATACAGAAAATCATTTATTGACTAAAGATTTAAATATATTGTTGTTAAAAGATTATTCAGTTTTAATTGGCTCTCAGTTTGGTTCAAAAAGAAGAGGTATCCTTATTCTATGTAAAAAAATGTCAGGTCTACCTAGAATAGTGTATTCCCATTCTGACAAAAATGGTATGCTGGATTGGTGGTAATAGAAATTGATAAAATATACTATACCTTTATAAATACCTATTGGATCCCTGGGATTGGTTCTAAAACAGTTAATAAATACTTAGATATTGTAACACTATACTCTAAAGGAGAAATGTTGATAGCTGGTGATTTTAACTGCACCCTATCAGACAAAGACACTACAGATGTTAAACAAATCATGCTATCTTCAGTATTGAAGCATTTAAATCATTATATTAATACAGTGTACATGAGAGATATATCAGATTTAAAAGTAGATGGTTCTTTAAAATATACTCACTATTTTTTTAGATTTGGGACTCAAATCAATATTGATAAAGTATTGGTATTCAATGCATTATAGTCCAAAATAGAGGGGGTACTAATAGTTTCATGTTCCTTATCTGACCACAGTGCTATCACATTTAAATTAACTTTAAATTCAAACAATTTAATGTTTTGCCAAAGACTCCCGGCATATATAACTATAATAAAAGGCTTTAATGAATGGTTATTAAAAGACATAAATCAGTTTATGGAATTTAACAATAATGGTGAGGTCAGTGATGTCATACTATGGGACACGTTAAAAGCTTACTTATATACTAAAGTAAAGAACTGGTAAATTTGTAAAAAAAAAGATTGGGATAAGCAGTTAAATTCTGTCCAAGCTGAAATTGATAAATTAAAATTAAACCTTAAACCCAATAATCTAGCTTAGTAAAGGCGAAAAAAGAGATATTTTTTTTTTTTTTTCAGTAAATGCTATAAATGCTATCACAGCCTACAAACAAATTATACTTAAATCAGGTAAAAATTAAGCTTTTTCTAGCTCTCTTGTATCAGGGGCTGAAAGAAAGCTAGAACTGGCCAAACGACGACCAATAAACTACAAGCTGGCTGCGAGGATCTGTGCTGGTAGGAACAAGCCAAAAAACGCCTTAGCTTTTTTTATATCCCACGAGGATCTGTGCTGAGTAGGTACAAAGCAAAAAAGCGCGGTTTAGTTTTTTATATCATCAGAGAAAAAACCAGAGATATTTTTTTTTTTTTTTATATTTTTTTTTTTTTTTTTTTTCCTAGGAACTGGCCCAAAGCGACCAATAAACACAAGTTAATTTTTTTTTAATAAAGCTGGAAGCACACAGATGAAAAATATAAATCAGAAATATATAGAAATCTTACATCATAAGATTTCCATTAATCTAAAAAAAAATTAAATTACAGTCATATTCAATAAACCCCAAAAGCCTTTACAGAATAGCTATTAGATCGAAAAACATGAATAAAATAAACCATATCCAGGAGATCGTTTATAAAGAATGGAAAAAGCTATGGATCTGGAAAATATATTAAAATGTTTTAGCAAATATTATAAAGAAATTAATAAAACAAAGCCAAACGTGAGTAACAGCAACATATTGGATAGTTTTTTTAAAATGAAAGCATACATATAGTTTATCAAAAGAATAAAAAAAAACATACCAAAAGAAGAGAAAAGCAAGCTTGATAAATCTTTTTCCTTTAAGGAATTAAAAGGCCAAATTAAAAATCTTAAAACTAAGAAAGCATCAGGTATGAATGGAGCAATTCCTGAGCTATATAAACTTTTTACCTGATAATATTTTTAAAATTTTATTAAATGCTTTTGAAGAAGTTAAGAGTACATCAAATATTCCTCCATCACGGAGATATTTCCTTACTGTACCCATTTTAAAATCAATCATATATATCCTTCTTATATCACTTTTAAATGTTGACTACAAGATTTTCATGTCTATATTAGCAAAAAGATTAAATCAAATGCTCATTGGTTTAGTAAATGAAGATCAGAGAGGGCATCTAGTTAATATGAAAGTTCAAGATAATATAATAAGACTGTTTTTCTTTGATTGATGTTGCAAACAAAAATAAAAAAAAGTTATCTGTAATAAGCTTAGATATGGATAAAGCCCTTGACTCTGTGAATTGGTCATACTTATTCAGAGTACTAAATGAATATAACTTTTCCACTGATTTCATAAATTTAATTAAAAAACTTTATGATAACTGAATTTTTTTGCCAAAATAGGCTCCTTTATATCTAGCCCCTCTGATATTTTAAAAGGCAACAAAGAGGGATGCCCTTTATCTCCTTTGCTATTTCCACTTATTATAGAGCTGTCTGCTAACTATATAAGATCTAATATAAACATTAACATTTTTAAAATAAATGAAAAAATTCTAGAATTCAACTTTTTTGCTGATGACATTCTGCTTACTAGTTGTAATACTGAACTCTCATTGGATCATACTGTTAGCTCTATGAACTATTTTGAAAAGATTTCAGTTCTGAAATTTAATTACAATAAAACAAAAAAACTTGCTTATAAAACAAAGGGATAATCACTAAGTTAAACTCTTACAATAAATTGGCTGGGACAATTTGCAGTTAAAATACTTAGGAATTACTATTGAGACTAATAATAAAAAAAGCTACTTTAGTTAACTGCCAAAACTTAATTGATACAATATCTAAGTTAACAGACAATTGGAATAAATTATTTTTCACATTTGATGATAGGCTTATGTTGATCAAAATTATAATCTTACCAAAAATCTTATTCTTTAGTCAGTGATTAATTATTCCCCTTCTAAAAAGTTTTAAAATCTATTTTACTAAAGTTCTTATGGTATCCCCCCCCCCAAAAAAAACAGTAATTTCCTTAGGCTGGCACATCAAAAGTTGGGAGGAAGGAGGCATTGGTTTCCCCAATACTGACTTATATTCTAAATCTGTAATTATTAAAGTAATACTCCAGTGGCTTGACTCCTCTTATGCTTCCTGTTGGAAATCAATACATGAACATATACTAATAGATAATAACAAATATGTAATATAAACTTCTACAATTTTAGACATCAATACATTTTTGGGTTTTGAAAGACTATTTATTAAAGGAAAAACATAAGTTTACTCTCTACCCTTTCATAAATCAAATTCTAATATTCAAGAGATTTATGAATTTGAATGATCTAATCAAAGATTATTTTCTGTAGCTTTCACAAATTGATGCTTAATATATTTTGATACAAGGAAATGTTTGACTTGAAGAATAGTAATTTAATTTACTGGCATCAGTTTTTGAATGGTACTAAAATATACTCAGCTGATAATCTGATTGCTAAATAGAGTCTGAAAAATAGTAGATGGTTAGATATACAAACATAAAAGGAATATATTCAAGACAAAATTAAAATAACAATAGACATAGAAACTAAATCTATTTCAAAATCCTAGACTTATTTTCTAATATAAATAATAAACCATCTAAAGTTAAGGCATACTTGTCAATCATATATAAGATTATTAGAATTGAATTTGTTCAACCTGAATTGTCATATTGGAATTACTCAACAAAAATAAACAAAGAAGAATTTTCTGAGAAAAGTAAGAAACTGTCCTTAAAATCTGCAATAAAATCAATGTTTTCTCTATACTGGAAAATTTATACATGGAAAATTTTACAGAGTTTTTCTAACACCCCACAAAATTGCTGTTATATATAAATCAGAAAAAATAAAATGCTGGAGATACAATGAAGCTCTTGATGCAGATCAGGTTCATATGATCATAGAATGCAACATAGTGTCATCATTCTGGACTGATTTTAGAAAGTTTTGCCAAGTATCGTGGTCAAATAATTGTACTATTACAGATTCCTTGATTTTGTTCAATGCCCCAACCCCAGACATTATTCCAATATTGCAAATACCTCTTATTTGGTCTGTCCTAGCTACTGACAGGATAGTTATAACTAAAAGCTGGAAATACAAAACTACTCTCTCTTTTACTATTGAATTTATCTGTCTAGCTAAATCTGTTTGTAAAAATGAATTATTGACTATAAAAATGAGAACTAGAAATGTAACTCATCAATACATAGCCTGGAAGAAATGTAATGATCTATTAGAAAAGTGCTAATGCTTTGTGTATACAATTCATGTTATGGGCTTTTGTATATAGTTTTGTTTTGTTTCAAGTTGTTGAATTACTGTTGGAATATGTAAAATCAAATAGAAACTTAAAAATACAGACTCAAATCCATAATTTCAGACTCATGGCTGCCCAAGATTTATATATAGCATGTTCTATAATAATACCAATTGAGAAAGCATTTTATGTGCATGGGGGAAGCCACATCACTAACCCCAAAATATTTATATATCAAATACATGATTTCACAACATTGAGGAAAGGAGAAATATATCAAAATAGTGCATCACTTTATCAGGTAATCATTGCTTTGACTAATTAACTTCTGAGAGTTTGTCCTCTAAGCAAACACAGGATAACCCCAAATGTATAATATTAGATCCATTGTGGTTCAACATTTTTGCAAACAGCACAATAATGGGGACAAGAGTAGAACAGAGGGGTCAACTTCAATATGGACCTTTGGAAATTAACTGTCATCATAAACAAGGCAGCTGAGGTTCAATTGTAAGGACTTTTAAAAAAATGCAGCTAGACAATGACAACCAGGAAACAGATATACCATAGATGAAATGGTACAGATGAGATCAGAAGGAGGACCTGGGATGGATCAAAATGGCAGTTATGAGCCATGATGCCTTCTATGAGAATTCATCCATCAAAGTGATTAGAATGTTCATGTACATCCACTGGGAAGTAAGCATGAAGGACAGAGGGGTGTCAAAACCACTGGACAAGGCATTTTTAAGCTGTAGCTGGAGTACTTCGGAGAGTTTTGCAAACTGTACAAGCAGAGGTCATCTGACTATTCTGCCAAAGAAAGCTATCAGGCTGATCAGAGAAGCAGACAACAGGTGGATGGTTACAGAATAGAAGAGCTTGGGTTTTACTCCCTAGAGGTAGGAAGAAACAGAGAGGACATAGTCTGGGTCTGCAAACTGCTGAGGAAGTATTGTCAGGGTTAGGCCTGAAGAAGAAGGACCTGAAAAGTGACAAATGGGCATAGTACTCTTTAAGTGGAATAGGAAGTGAATCCATAGAGCAGTCTCAAATACCTCAAGCATGGAGACATTCAAAATAAGGTGGGATATGAAGGGGCTGGTGGTGAAACTACAAAAACAGTCAATCCCTACCTTCCATAGTAAGGCACAGCAGATCAACAAACTTTCTCTTAACTGTATATAAATACTTAACTAATCTCAGTTTATTATTGTGATCTTCAGAAAAATATATAATGAAAATGAATTGCATTGAACCATTCACTTCTCTGAAATTTCAGGGAAACAGACAAAATCCCTATTTCTCAAAGTCAACAATTCAGGCTCTAAATCCAGCAATTTTCATCTGCATTCCTAAGGCTTGCAGCTGAAAAAAATTGCTAAACCCTTTACTCATATCTTTAACCTCTCTCTCACCTCAGGCACTGCCCCACCAACATTTAAACATATAGTATAATCTCTCTACCTAAAGTCACTTCTCAAAATGGGTTGACAGATTATAGACTTACTGTTCCCTGTGCCCTGTTACCAAAACATTTGAAAAAAACTTTGTATAAGCAACTACTTAAGCACATTAACAGCTATGGCCTTTTATGTAATAAACAGTATGGCTTTTGCAATAACTTTGGTACCTTTACTGCCATTGTAAGGGTCACTGAGACATTTACTGCAACCTGAATGAGGGACTTATTACTGCAGGTCTCTGTTGACATAACAAGGTCTTCTGAAACAGGCAGCCATACCATTCTTCTCAACAAACTCAAAAGGCACAACTTTGGATATAACATTATCTATTGATATGGCAGTTATCTAAAAGACAGAACTTTTCAAGTCCATAGCAATGTCTCATCCTCTTCTGCTGGTAAACTTAATATGAGTGTACCACAAGGGTCTGTGCTAGGTACTTTTCTCTCTCTGTTTGTTAATGATCCCTCCCAGAATTACCAAATCTTAAATTAATTATGTATGCAGAAGATATGCAGCTCCTGCAATGCAGTATGAGCCACTCTGACCTGCAAAAACCAAGTTACAGGACAGTTTCACTCAGTTATATACCTGGTCCACTACTAACAAACTACTAACTAACCCCGAGAAAAATCAATGTCATGGTCTTTGCCTCAAACAAAAAAATGATCCACTATTCCTCCTGTTCTCTTAACAGATCTTAATGGGAATAGAATACCTAATGTCACTGAACTGAGGTACCTAGGCCTAATATGGCCTTCCTTTTCTCATTATGCATTCAGCCCATAATGCTCACAGAATACAGAGTGCTGAAAATAAAATCTGCAGAGTTATTCTATTAGCAGACTGCCAGATACATTACTCCAGTTTACTAAAAAAATTCCAAATGGCTGTCAGTGCCTCTTAGGGTCACTTTTCTGCTAATTACTCTGATTTACAATGTTTTAAAACACAGTCACTTCCCTCCATTAAGAGCTGAACTAGCTTTACAAGACAACCATTATGTCCTCAGAAAGCACACAGGACAACAATTTCTCTCTAGTACAACCTCCATTTAAACTTGCTGTAGGTGAGAAAACCTTCTCTAGACTGGGACCTACTACCTGGAACCACCTGCCTATGGACATCAAAAATCTAGAAACTATTAAAAGCTTCAAAGATACACTTAAAGAGCATCTTTTTACTGAATCTACCTGAATCTAGAGAAGTCATTGTACTAGTATAGTCAGCCCTCATCAGAGCCATCATTGAGTATAGTGCTCCCTTCGGTATGTACCTGGCCAGAGACATGCAGCAACTGCAATGTCCTCAAAGGTTCCTTACAAAAAGAATACAGGACAAAAAGACAATACCCTATGCAGATCACCTCAAAGTCCTGTCACTCTACTCAGTCTCGCACAGACTACTGAGAGCTGATCTCTGGCTACCATACAAGGCTTCAGTGGACCACACCCCGATGAACATTTTGCACATTCGCAAAGCAAACAGCATCAGCACTACTAGATTTAAAAACCTAAATTTTGCTTGTAATGTAAATAGGACATTTTTGGGAGATGGATATGTATCTCAGAGAATTCCCTGTCTCTGGAACAGGCTCCCTATACATGTGAAGAAAGTCCCTCCTGAACCCTATTTAAGCATAACTTGGACCACTGGATGGGAAATCAAAAATTCATCACTGGTCTGTGACATGCATCTCTGATGGACAGAAGCAGTCAGCAAATCATGTCATAGCCAGCAATCACCCCCCCCCCCCATATAAACATTTAAAACATATGATTTGTGATGCACATTTGAGCTGCTCAGCTAGGTTTATTGCGGCCCTAGTAGTCATTAGGCTAGTATATGAACGTATGAACCTCCAAATGCTACCATGGTAATGGTTAAGTAACTTACCATCACATATCATTAAAAATAGAAGCTTTTCACAGCCTGTTAATATGACATCTTATATGCAAATATTTCACATGTATATACAAGTTTATGTATTATATGCATGTATGATTGCACTGTATTTTTTGCACGTTATCTTGCATTTTGTTTATGTACTTTTTTTCTCAATGCACTCTGATTGGGTCTTTTAATGTTACCCGATCTGAATTAATCTTACTATGTACTGAATTGTCCTATGATCTCATTTTGTATGTATAAAATTATTGATTGAAAGACCATGATGTAGTTTCTCTTCTTTCAGCCCATGTTGTGGCTGAAAAGGGTAAATAGACTATTCCACTTACACAATGGAAAATAGTAAATAAATAAATCAGAGTAATCCAGACATAGAACATAGAATTAGCATAAATTATATTTACTAAAATTTACTTTTAAAATAACTATTCAAAATAAAATTGCTTAAATGTTAATGCTTTAACTCTAACAATGAAATGCAATGCAGTCATACTAAAGATAAACTAACATAAATGATGTCTACAAAAAGTGTACTTTGTAAATTAAGTTAAAACCATGAAGTTTAACTGAAGAGATGGAGTAAAATAAAACATTTCAACAGCTGAAAACATAAAAACAATGAATGTTTTGAAAGTCATTACATTTATTTTTGAAAAATGATAATGTACATAAAATTATACATGTCATATATGTTTCCTTCAATGATAGTAGCCCTGTTTAGTGAAGACAAATGTAGTATACTCAAGAATTTCATTTACCCTTAAAGTAATGTTGAAGATGCAGCAGAGATGAAAATGAGTAGTCTGCAGGGACTTTGCTGAACACTTATACATCTGACAAAATTCTCAATCACACATGCAGGCTACAAAGTTCAGCACTAGTGAAGTCTCACTTCCCATAAAGATTGAACTGGAAATCAACCTCACATCTACTGATCTCAGAAAGTCCATTCCTTGCTAGGAAATGCACACCACTGAGATGACCAAAATGTTGTGTAATGTCTTTAGTAGTGAGTATAAATAATGAATGAATGAAATCAGGCCACACCATCTGATGCTAAATAACTTCTGCTTCTAAATGCTTATCAGGTCGAAAACCAAAGCTATTTGATATGGGTGAGAAGAATGTTAAGAACAGGCCATATTTGTCAGAAAGTTTAATAATGCAGATTAATAATTTATTGATGAGAGTATAAAAGCCTCCGATAGACCACTGACAGATTGGCTTATTGGTTGAAATGGAATCAACAAGGGACATCTGGTGTGGTGCAAAGCTGAAAAGGCATGTTAGTCCTCTGTCCTGTATCTACAAGAAAAACAGTTAAAGTCTCTCCTTAGGTAGTTAACATTAATTTTTGTGAGTATTGAACTGGCTTCAAAGTTTTCCAATGACTAAAGGAAGGAAAATATCCTAATGACTTCCTGGATGATGGCTTCCTTAAGGACTGTCTCTTCCCTCAGTAAAAATAGGTGCAGTCATAGTAGGAGAGGGCTTGATGGCCTGCAAAACAGAGTATTAAAAAGGACACAAGAATCTACTGTTTAAATGGGATACAAGGGGAACTAAACCATGACTCCACTCCAGAATACAGACACAGAAAGAATCTAGCAATAGCTTGCATACTGTGTAATGAATTTAGATGAATTAAGTTGCCATATTATACACTCACATTAAAATTTCCTTCCTGAGAAGTACAGAAATACATTTGTTATGATTTCTGTTCTATAATTCATATGTTCATTGTAAATATATGGCTTTTTTGTGTCAATGATGTGAAATCACTGAGAGTCTCACTATTGCAGTGAGCAGAAAAGATGTAGTTGCCTGCAGACTAATTAAGAAGGTGAGGCACTATGATTTTAACAAATGTTTCTTCTAATCCAAGACAGGAATAGTATTGAGAAATGGAAGACAGAGGGGAATGAAAAGCAAGGACAATGAGGACTAGGAAACAATAGAGAATGATTGGCTAGTAGGACAAACGCAGAGCAAAAAGGTCATTGCAATGATGGCTGGGTGCAAGCAATGGCATGGAACATTAATAGGTTAGTGGGAGAAGGAAATCAGGCAATGTGTTAACTTATGTTAGCAAGTATGCATACCAGATACTGAAGCTATAAGAAATGCTTCTAAATGGAATAGAATAGTAATGATTAATAAGGAAAAGTAGTATACAGTGCCCAGCTTGTGGAGGAAAGAATAAGGGGTGCTGATTTAGCTGAGGAAAAATATGAATATAATTATAGGGGAAGAGAAGAGTGATTTGTAATGCTGAGGGTTTATTGGTGGAATAGAAGGATTGCTTTAGGAAATGTTTATAAATTATCAAAAATAAAGATTGGAGAAGTGAAAGGATTGCGGACAGAAATAATCAGTTTCTGTCATGGGATTTTAATTATATGGGGGATTGGAGTTTGATATACATCAGTGAGGATTTGTTTGGATGAATGAGTGGATATATGGCAGCAAGGGAATCTAGGCTGTTGGACAGGTATAGCAGATGTGATTAGAAAATTGGGCTAGATGGCATAGGTTTTACATGACACTGTATCATCATCAATGCATATAAACTATAGAAATGATCCCATAAATTTGTTATAACATGCACTGATAGTGCTGAAGATTCAGATATTAGCTCAGCAGAGAGGGACAGGAAAATGGTGCTTCCCTACCCATCTGATGAGAACAGGGGAATTTCAAGCATGGGTGACAAAATGATTTACAGAGTTGGCGGTGCAATTATATTTAAAGTTAGAAAAAGTGTGATCACAATGGTATATACTGAACGTTGAAAGGATGTTGTAAAGAGAAGAGATAGGAATGAATGAGGAAAAAGATATAAGAGCTATGAAGAAGTACTGGTAAAGGTTAAAGAGCTGCAGAGAAAGATGGTGACTATTACAGACCAGGAACAAGAGCAATTGGAACAAGCCAAGGGGCAAATAGAAAGGCATCTACATGTTTTTTTGATGTAAACCCAAAGAGTACCAAACTTCTGGTCCAGATATTAATGATGCAAAAAGTACAAAGAAAAGTAGTTAAGTGACCTGCAATTAGAATCTTTGGAAAAAGAGGGAGAGAAGATTCTGGAATTATCTAGACAGTAGTATGAGAGATTATAAAGGGAGGAAGGAGGTGAAAGGTTTTATACAGACCATAAAAGAGTTTCTTGAAGGAATTCGTTTGGAGTGATTTCAGAATTAGAAGGGATGATCCTAGTATAATAAATAACAAGAAAAAATATCAGGATGGCCATCGGACCATGAAAAAATCCCCAGGAACAGATAGGATACCAGTAAAGGTTTGGAAATTGGGTGGGCAGAAAATCACAACTACATGGTATAGTTTATTTAATAATGTTTTGAAGTGGGAAGAGATTCTGCAGTCTTGGAAGAACACTGTAATCTTGAAGGATGTGAAGGATATGGCAGACCCTGTCTCATATTGGCCCATTTCAATACTTAACCATGATTATAACATTTTCATGACCATATTAGCAAACAGACTGGCAGAAAATGCTGGTAATAATAAGTGAGGATCAGTGTGTTTTTTGTGGAGGGGAGACAAACATTTGATAATATCAATAAAACATTAATTATTCAAAAACACACCAAGCAAAGTAGAGAACAACTCATATTAATTGGGTTAGATGCAGTGAAGGCATTTGATAGGGTGAGGTGGAAATTTTTAGAATGGGTTATGGTAAAGTATAGGTTGTTAGAGCAGTGGGCAAAGGTGGTCAGCAGAATATTTGCAAATGCTGAGGCATATATGAAGGTTGTTGGTCATTTATCAAGAAGATTTGGACTGAAAAACAAGGGGTGCCCTCTCTCATCCTTACTATTTCCTTTGTATATAGAAGCCCTGGCAGATAAAATAAGGAACTCTATAATTCAGAGATATGGATGGTATGGGAGGCGTGAAGAGGTGGCCATATTTGCAGATGATGTGATCCTCTACCTAACTAATCCAGAATGAGTTGTACCAATTTTGCTGGAACTGTTGAGAGTGTATAGTAGTATATCAGGGTATGAAGTAAATAAAAGAAAAATGAAGGCTATATCATTAAATTATATGCCAAGATTTGAAGAGGTGCAAAATTACACCCTTTCCTGGGGTCATGAAATGAAATATTTAGGAATCCAGATAATAAAACAAATGTGACTGGTGACAGGGGACATGTGGAGGAAAATAAAGAAGGTGGTGGGAAATGTAGGCAGTGGGAAATGATGAGTATAAGAATTTAGCCATGAACATTTTTCTTGCCCCCCCCCCCAACACTTTATATTAAGCAAGCCTATATAAATGCCTGGGGGAGGATATGTGGGGGAGAATAAACAAGGAGATTAAGAAATTTATGTAGAATATTAAAAGACCAAGAATTGGCTGGGATAAACTTATCTTACTAGTGGAGCAAGCTGGGATGGGTATGCCACATCGTAAATTGTACTATCAGACAAGAAGCCTATGGCTGCTTTATTTGCTTCAGATGAGAGAATATAGTGACAAATGGAAGAACATAATGGAGGAGCAGCAGGTGGAGTGAACAAATAAAGTGTGGTTAGGAGTATGGACAAAATGTGAGAATAGAGAAGAAGAAGGTTATGTCGAGCAAGCTGTGGTTAAAAGGTTAAAGAAAATTGTAAAGATTGAAACAAGAGAGATTAAACTGATGCATCATATGCCGATAGGAATTGGTTTGTGAAAAGATAGAAGGATTAGAAAAAGTGCTGGGAATAGATGGAAAAACACAGGAATAAATCCTTTATATTGGGACCATATTGTGCAGAAATAGGGGATAAAAGAATGGAATCAATCAAAAGAAGAGTTTAGGTTACTCAGCATATATGGAGGTTGATAACACAATTTAGGAGGAACACTAGACAGATGACAAGTGAGTGGTAGACTGTGGCATGGTTGAATGTAGTAGCAGAAGCAAAAAGAGAGATCAGTACAAGACAAAGGTTGATATCTAGTGTGTATTATAGCAATAACCCATGCCTGGGTGTGGGTAATGCGGGATTTAACCATGGTTGGTGTGGTTTGGTCCCGAGGGCAAAGCCCGATGGACCAAACAAAGACAACCGTGGTTAAATCCCGCATTACCCACACCCAGAAGTGGGTTATTGCTATTATACTATGACATTATTTAAGAAAAGAAACAATTACTTTTCTTAAATAATGGCATTGTATAATGCCTCTTTGCTGCCCTTCCGCAGCTGTCTGGCATCCGTGGCAGTTCTGATGTACTGCGCATGCCTACACAGTACATCAGAGCTGTGGCCAAAAGCAACGGAGAAAGCAAGATCTCCGTTGCTTTTTTACTGTTTCGCTATGTTAAATGGGTTTAACATAGAGAGACAGGTTTTAAAAAAAAAGCAATGGAGAAAGCAAGATCTCCGTTGCTTTTTACACACTGTGTTGCTATGTTAAAGGAGTTTAACATAGCGAGACAGCTTTAAAAAAAGCAACGGAGATCTCTGTTGCTTTTTTTAAACCTGTGGCGCTATGTTAAACTCTTTTAACATAGCGAGACAGTGTTTTAAAAAAAGACTTATACTAATGGAAAAAGTCCGGGCAACCGGACCTTTTTCCATGAGTATAAGTCAATTTACAACGTGCAAGATGGCCAATCAGCATGCACGTTTTGGAATATTAATAGGGGGTCATGGTATAAATTGCATTAGATGATAATTATAATGGACATAGTAAGAGACTGAAGCAGAACTGGTCTTGACAGGTTTAGGAAACATTAGAAGAATGAACAGTACTGAGAAATTTGTTTAGCTGCGATGTACGCAACAAAATCCTAAAAATTCAGGATATTCACTGGGAATCTTAGCAAGAGTATTCAGTCTCACTTCAATAATTAATAACCCTGATAATCCAAGGCATGGAAAAGGCAATCACACATAAGGTGAAACAGAAAAATAGCCCCATCTGAAGGGAGATAGTAAATATTATGAAGGAGACTGAAACAGGGAAGAACTTAGGCTAAAGTAAGAAAGTGGGGAAAAGGATTAAAGAAAAATGGTAGTTGTGGTATCACATAAGTGAAGACTTATAAGTGCAGATGGATGGGACCAGTAAGCAGGGGCTTGGACAAGGGCCATTTAATTCTAAGGGTAAATGAAAATATAGAAAGAGGATCAGGAGGAGAGGAAAAACAAAGAGGGTAAAAAGGGTTCAGGGAAGACTGGATGATTAATATTTGCTTATGAAATCTACATAATAGTGAGTAAAGGGAGAATATATGGTGTGTAAATAGTGGAGAATCATCGTAACTAGTTAGTGATATGTATGCTAAAATAAAGGCAATGTTGGATAACAAGCATATTAAGATAAAATAATCTAATTTTGATGTAGCACTGGACTAGTGAGGAATAAGTATTATTTGATGAAATATAGTTGAAACACTGTCTGATTTCATCATAAAATTTAGTATAATGTATAAGTGGGGGGATACTGACGATGTAAAGGCAGTGCAGTGTCAAAGTTTTTCAGGGTGCCATGCATGAGGATTGCACAAAGTGGAAACGTGAAACGGTTATTTGATGAAATATACATAGGGCTAGATTTAATAAACCTTACACGGCTCGCTAAAATCATGTGCAAATTGCAGAGCTATACGCACATGATAACACAGCAACATGTATTTAATAAGCATCTCTACATATTGTTTAGAGCTGTGCAAACCCAGTAAACATCATGGCATGCTAAGTACTACATAAGTAGCTGAACTCTATGCTAATCAACCAATCCAAGATGGCAGAGCTATTCAACAAACTCTAAAACAATTGTGTACATCTACTATATGTAGGTTTTGGCCAAAACCTATTAAAATACAGCCACAGAAACTACACTACACAAAAATAATGTTTGGGGCTGCTGCTGCTCTTCTGCATGTGTATGTGTAACAACTCAGTGCTGCTGCTGCTACTAATAGACCTCAGCCAAGGAGGAGAAAGATGTTTACACCCCGTTTAACTTTTCATGGTCTGCATGAGGTGGAAATGATAGACTACTACAGGGTGGATAGAGACACACACCAGGAACTCTGCAACCTCTGTCATCCTCAACTGAGAGCAAGAGCAAACTGAGGGGAACCAATATATGTGGAGACTAAGGTATGTCTAGGACTCAGACTTTTAGCTACAGGAACCTTCCAGAGATCAACAGGGGACATGCTGGGAGTGTCACAGACTTCATCATCCATGATACTACATTAATTCCTGAATACTGTGCTGCAGCATGCCAGTGACTATATATATTTTCCCCAAATGTCCGAGGACAGAGCCACAACTATGCAGTATTTCTAGCCCATAGCACTCTTCCCCAATGTCTTGGGTGCCATAGACTGCATGCACATTGAGACCAAAGTACCACCCAGGAAACAGGGAAAGGTCTACATAAACAGAAAGGGATTCCACTCCATTAACTGCCGTGTCATGTGTATAGCTAAGGGAATCATCCTAAATGCGTGTGTTGGCAACCCATTGCAGTTACTGTGACTACCATATCTGGCACAACTCACAGCTCTGCCAGTGATTTTCCAGGGAGGAATATCTCACAAGGCCATTCACTGGGTGATGAGAGGTATGTACTCGAACCATGGCTGATGATGCTCAACAGAAATACACACACACACACACACACACACACACACACACACACACACACACACACACACACACACACACACACACCCATGAAGGAATACTTTGAGGCACCTCAAACAAGAAATATCATAGAGCATGTGGTTGGGTTGCTGAAGTCATGGTTTCACTGCCTAGATACATTGGGGGAGGGGGCCTGCAGTACGATCCCAGTACTTGCTTGTTTATTTATTATTTATCTGACATTTGTTGACTGGGTTGGTCCAACTGAGCCAGTGGCCCATTTTCAATGGAGACCCGAGTAGAAAAGCTCCAATACATAGAAATACAGTATGATACGCATCTTTTAAATATGTTTAAATAATTGTGCTGAAATTATCACTGTCTGTGCTATCTTGCACAATATTATCATGAGAAAACAACTGCAACAGGAACACCAAGGGGAAGGGGCATGAATTCCACTACCACTGGCAAGGTCACCACAGCCACATGCAGGTAAGGACTCAGAGGGGAACCACCAGCCACTGTGGATGTAGGTAGACATAAAAGACAAAAAAACAGAGAAGTCTTTGCAGTGAGTTGAGGCAATTTATTATTAAGTGCTTATCATTTGCAGGATCTGCAAACTTCTTCAGATAAAAAAACATCTCTTGATACTTGTTTTTTATCTGAAGAAGTTTGCAGATTCTGCAAACGAAAAGCCCTTAATAATAAATTGATTCAACTCACTGCAAGGACTTCTCCATTTTTTTGTCTTTCTAGTTTGTTTTTGTGATATTTTTTACTCAATTGATGTAGGCAGACATAGACATGTACAATAATGGATGCTCATTGCCAAAAGGCTATAACATTCCTCCTATGTATGTATGTATGTATGTATGTCAATATATATATATATGTATATATATCAAAATTGATGCCAGGCAATGTTCACAACATTTACTTACCCATGTAATAGCTGTGTACTGCTAGCATCACACAGACAAAGTCCCAAATTATAAGAGTTGCAACTGCAAGACTATCAAGGTAAGTGTTGAATCTGGAACAGGAAAATAAATGGGAATGAACACAAATGAATGGCAGATACTTGCATACTGCTACTTGAAAATGTACCTAAGTAGAATGCATGTGAGTTGTCTGGCAATGACATCAGTATGTGGCAGGACTTACTTATGTTGATAGATTTCTGATGTTTATTGGCTACTAGACCTCATGCATCGAAAACAGACAATACAAAAAGCAGCCCAAAGTCTCTAATTAACTCTATCTTCTCACAACTGGAACAATACGCCTCACTGATGTATCAATAATTTCAAGATAGTGATCACAACAGTAAAAATGCTGTAAGAAAGCAGTACACATTTCAAAATAGCATCACCAGCACATATATATTAACACTCAGTTAGTTATGCATCCTGTGCATCAGAAAAAATACATACATATCCATGAATCCAAAAGATAGAAACAAGGTAATCACACACATAACATCATTTGCACAGGGTGTTGTTGGGGAGGGGGCAGGAGGCCAAGGCTGATACAAAAGTAGTCAGTGTAAGAAAGATGGGCAGGCAGAAATGTAGCTAATTATCAAATGTTTACTGAGACAGAATGACCTAAGCCGTGGTGGTGCAGCGGTAGCATTTTTGCCTCACAGCAAGAGGTTCTCCAGTTCGATACTCAGCTGGAGCGCCTTCTGTGTGGACTCTGCATCTCCTCCCCATGGTCAAGTGGCATTCGAAAGACATGCAGAGAATGGGTGTGCCTTCATTGAAGGTTGCGCATTGAGCTGGCACCCATAAAATATCTACTGCCAATCATTAGCAGACCGGAGTTCTGCTGTGGCGACCCCTAACCAAGAAAAGCTGAAAGAAAAACAACAACTGAGACAGAATGACCTGCAAGCTTCATTGTGTGTGTGTCTGTATGGACACTGGATGTGAAATGTGTGTGTGAGTGTCTTCATGAACACAACCAAGCTCTGTGCTAGTTCTATGTCCTGGCATGTCAGGCAGGTGGGAACCATGCATGGTAGAAGTATCACTTCATCATCATCACCCCTGACCATGAGAACTGGTTCTGGGAGGAGTTGCACTGGCACATCCATGTCCATGATCAGATGTGCTGGTGCTACCTGAATGAGAGCAATGTCTCCTGGATGAGCTCTTCTCACGACTATGCCCAAGTCCATGACCCTGTGGCCTACCACATCTGGGTGTGGATAACTCAACCACTGATGGAGCAGTAGAAGTAGTGCCACTATGGCAGCAGAATCGTGCGTGGACATGTTGGCTACAGAATATGATGCTGCTGAACTACAGCCATGTGGATGCTGTTCCCCTCCCAGCAGATGTTCCATCACAGACACTGCCCGTTCCATCGTGTCATTCATCCGATCTATTGAATTGGCCACACAGCAGAGGCAGTCAAGCATATCAGCCTGTGCCACATCTAGAACCCTAAGCATGTATGTGGAGGCCCTAGAGGAACATGCCTGTACCTCCATGATGGCCCTAAACATACATTGAGTGTTACATAATGATAGAGATAATGACCAGGTGAAGGGTGGACAACAGACCTGCTCGGAGCACCCCTACCAACCCTCCTGGGTGGCACCTTGCCCACACTTGGATTATTGCCAGAGTCAACTGGCACTGTAGCTACAATAACCACACTACCCTGATCAAGTGTGTCACCCTCAACCAGTCCAATGTCTGAGACCTCAGTGGAATGTGTATGTATAAGCATACTGACTGTGATGGAAATACAGGGGATGGGTCAATCACACCCTCAGTGCCAGATTCAACATCTGCACCCCCAACTGTGCCTCCATTTGGCCATCATCATCATCACAGCCTACTGTTACTTTGACATCAGGTGGTAGGAGTTCTACACTTCCAGTGTCAGGATCACCTGTGATAATAAGCAGCAAATACAAAAATTAAATTACTACTACATTAAATATTAAACCAATTTATATGACAAGAAAGTAACACTGGTCACACTATTGAAAATGGCAATACAATACAGACACTCATTACACCCTCCTCACACATACAGATAATTTACAGTGGATATAAAAAGTGTACACACCCCTGTTAAAATGCCAGGTTTTTGTGATATAAAAAAATGAGACCACAATAAATCATTTCAAAACTTTTCTCACCTTTAATGTGGCCTATACAATTCAATTGAAAAACAAACAAATCTGTTAGGGGAAAATATAAAAAAATAAAAAAAGTACAATAAGCTGGTTGCATGTCTGTACACCCTTAAATATGTTGAAGCACCTTTTGCTTTAATTACAGCATTCAGTCTTCTTGGGTACACACCTGCCATCAATTAAAGAGACTGTGATTAACCCCAAATAAAGTTCAGCTGTCCTAGTAGGATTTTCTTGACATTTACTCAGTTGCCTGCTACAGCAAAAGCCATGGTTCACAGAGAGTTTACTAAGCATCAAAGGGATCTCATTGTTGAAAGGTATCAGTCAGGAGAAGGGTACAAAAAAATTTCCACAGCATTGGATATACCATGGAACACAGTGAAGATAGTCATTAAAAAGTGTAGAAAATATGGGACAACAATGACGTTCAAAGAACTGGACATCCCTCCAAAAGTGATGAAAAGACAAGACAAAAACTGGTCAGGGAGACTGCCAAGAGACCTACAGCAACACTGAAGGAGCTGCAGGAATTTTGGGCAAGTACTGTTTGTGTACTACATGTGACAACAATCTCCCGTATTCTCCATATGTCTGGTCTATGAGGTAGGGTTGCAAGACAGAAGCCTTTTCTTACACAGGAAAACATCCAGGCCTGGCTAAAATTTGCAAAACAATACATCAAGTCTCCCAATAGCATGTGGGAAAATGTGCTATGGTCTGATGAGACCAAGGTTGAACTTTTTGGCCACAATTCCAAAAGGTATATTTGGAGCAAAAACAACACTTTGCTTCACCAAAAGAACACTATCACCACAGTGAAGCATGGTGGTGGCAGTATCATGCTTTGGGTTTGGTTTTCTTCAGTTGGAACTGGGGCTTTAGTCAAGGTGGAGGGAATTATGAACAGTTACAAATACCAGTCTCTTTGGCCCAAAACCTTCAGGCATCTACTAGAAAGCTGAAGATGAAGAGGAATTTCACCTTTCAACATGACAATGACACCAAGCATACATCCAAATCAACAAAATAATGGCTTCACCAGAAGAAAATTAAAGTTTTGGAATGGCCCAGCCAGAGCCCAGACCTAAATCCAATAGAAAATCTGTCGGGTGACCTGAAGAGGTCTGTGCCCAAGAGATGCCCTCACAATCTGACAGATTTGGAGTGTTTTTGCAAGGAAGAGTGGGCAAATATTGCCAAGTCAAGATGTGCCATGCTGATAGACTCCTACCCAAGAAGACTGAATGCTGTAATTAAATCAAAAGGTGTTTCAACAGAGCATTAGTTTAATTGTGTGCACACTTATGCAACCAGCTTATTGTATGTTTTTTATTATTTATACTTTTCCCCTAACAGATTTGTTTATTTTTCAACTGAATTGTATAGGTTATATGTCACATTAAAGGTGGGAAAAGTTTTGAAATGATTTATTGTGGTCTCATTTTTTTACATCACAAAAACCTTGCATTTTAACAGGGTGTGCACACTTTCTATATCCACTGTATATATGTAAAGAATGGTCATTAATAATCAGATTAACATTTGCTTACCATGTGCAGATGTCTCTGTAGGGAGGATGGTATTGAATGAAATGAAACAAGAAAAGGATGGCAATTAACCCTCACAATGGGAATAACACAGGGAGATAGGGAATGCACACTTGCTATACGTCTAATAAGAAATAGCTGAAACTGAAACTTGCCTGTCATGTCCACCCACACCCATGTGTACTGAACAACTGTGTTATGTAACTCTTATTAACTTACCAACAGGTACAGAAATAAAATAATTTACCTGAAGTATTATTCAAATTATATATGTTGTGGCACTGTAAATAGTTTGGGCCTCAGGTAGTAGTGTGCCGGTGGAGGAGATTGGAGTGATCAGAGAAGAACGGATGGGGACTTTTGGAACATTTGTTGGAGTTGGCAACAGTGTGGGTGGTGGTGGATGGTAGGATGACTGGTTACTAACATTTTTAGTTGCAGCTTTGATCGCTTGAACTCTGTTCTTGCTGTGGTGTGGTTGCTGTTGTTGTTATGTGTTTGTTTTTAACTGTACATTTAAAAAAACGTTTTTGCACATGAGCTTTGAGAAACATAATTTCTTTCAGCTGTACACTTGCTGTATGGTCTGAATAACAATAAAATTCTACTTGACTTGACTATATAAAGCTTGCCCATATGTAAGCTTACCTGGAAGCTGTTCCTAGGACACACTTGCCCTCCCAGCCATATCAGAGCCAACATCAAGCACATGGTGTGCAGTTTCCCCCTGAGCTGTCTGGATCTCTGACAGTGGACAGGAACTCTTCATTTGGTGTCAGTGGAGGCTCAGTAGCAACCCCCATCCCTGTAGCCAGCTGTTCTTGGGCTGATGAAATCATATCTGTGGCCCAGTGATGCACCTGATCATAATTCTTGCTGCGACCTCCTACTACATTGACATTATTGACTAACTGATTCTAAATGTCCATTCTGGCAATCATATCCCCATGTCCTCTCTCAAGCAAAAAGGCTGCATAGCACCTCAAATCCTGTATTATCACTTCATTTTCAGAGTCACTGAAAAGGGGGGTATGTTGATTTGTAGGCTTGGGTGCTATAATCCTATGTGGCACAAAACAGATAAGGATAAAACACATAAATATCACATAATTAATTTCTTGCTTATGTACACATTTGTCAACATTAAGCAAACACTTCATTTAGTAAAACCAAAGGTTATGTGGTTGTTCCACCTTCCCTTCACACACACAAACCAAGATTTGTACAAACTAAGGAATACCACTTAAATAATGTATTATGTTTCTCAATGAAATATCAGGATGCCTACACATTTTTAACAGAAAAGCACTTGAAACACATTTTTATTCTTGCACTCCCAAAACAGCAAACAAATAAAGGTTCATACAAATCAAGGAATACCACAGAATTATTTGTATATATGCTTTCCACACAGTTATTAGGATGTACACGTATTTATAACAGAAAAGTCAATTTATGAATGCCATTCACTTTTCACTGTGCCCACCACTCCCATGGAGGTGGCCTTGGGCCATCTCAGAAGCATAACACCTGTGTCAGTGAGATTTGCATTTCTCAGCAATAACACAGAATATTGTAAAATCAAATTTTATAAATAATAGTTGTGCTGAAAGTATAACCTGTCTCAGAAATGTAAATGTCTGCCAACAATGCCTATGCTAACAGTGAAGTATGAAAAGTGCATACAGATAAACTTTCAATTTTCTGCTGGATATATAAATTAATCTGTAACATTTTATAAAATGTAGAATGTACTTGAATAATACAAGCATGCCTTAGATTATAAGCCTTCCCTACCGATAAATCTCCTTCAATCTATACCAAACATCTGTTGTGTCTAAATACACAAGTCTCCACAACTTTAAGCTCTCTAGCTATATGTTTTTTTTTACAGTGTAGATTCAGCCCACTGAGGACTGTGAAGATGCAAATGAGGTGTGAATTCATTAGAATTGCTGAATACTAAAATTTTGAGTTTGTATAGCAGGCATAAACAGTGTAGGCGCTACACTAGTGTTAGTTGTTAATGGTTTGCAACTGTGAATGATTAGTGTGACAGAGAATAAAAACACAACAGCAGTTCAGACAACCTTCCCTGTAGTAGGTGTGTCAGTGATGATACACTTTCAAAGTGTGGAACTAACTTCAGCAAGCTTTTAAAGGAAATAAAACAGCACACATTTTATTATTTTTTGCTCACTAGTAGCCAAACTCTTCTGCCTTTGTTGAAAAATGTTTTTCACTGTCATTATTTTTATCTCACGTTTAAAGGACAATGATACAGAATGCACTATGGACTGTGTGTATGAGATTACAGCACAGATAAGGGAAAATGTTCACAATACAAAGAGAAGACAGAGCTGCATTTCTGCAAACATATTCATAAATGGTTGTATGATCACTTATTGCACTGAATATGTAAGCCACACATGTACAAATGTATGTTCTGTTAATACTGTAGATGAAATGTGAATTGCTTGTATGCACATGATTTGATTGCTGTTGCAAAGTTGTGTCTGTGGCAAAGAGAGATAACACACTCCAACTGAACTGTGTTCTGTAATTTCATTAGTCGGATACTTCAAATCCAGAGCTGTGTAATTCTTTAACATGTGTTTAACTGTTTTTTTTTTCTCTTATTAACATGTGTGCAGCACTTGGCTTAGTGCAAACATGGTCAAATGCATAAATATTTAAAAATTTTATGTCAGTTGCCCTAGGAAGCACAATCATACTAAGTGGCATTGCACAGAGTTCAGCACCTTGGATGATAATGACAACAAAAATTACACTTGTGAACTGTGTGTAGCATACCTTGTAAAGACACACAATACATAAGATAGGTAGACTGTGGTTTGAGTTCCACATTATGTTTTAATGCTAAATGATCATATTAATTCTGAACAAAAATAATGTATATTCACTTTTGCCTGTCTCATTTGCATGTTGTTCAAAAAAAGCAAAAAAAGAAACATTGTTATTTGCAAAAAAGAAATATTGTTATATGTTTTGCCTTCCTTTATGCAAACAGGCTAAGCGGTGCTGTGCAGGCTGTCAGCACTCTGGACCATACTGATTAAAAAAAAAACACATGCTGCCCATCTTTCCCTGTGGCACCAGGTATAAGTTCATGGCCAGAATACAGGTGAACCAGGGCTTCAATCTACCACACTCCAATTTTTATTAATGTTGTTCTACTATAATTTATATAAAAAATAACAATATAAAGATAAGTATACATGACAATAACTATGTATATCAGGTTAATTGAATATGCACATTGTATCATATGTATTATATGTGTAACTGGGGGTATCATGACAATTACAGGTCTGTAATTAAAATGCTATTTTCTGACCTGGGATGGACTTCATAGTTTACTGACAGTCATCTACACATCTCACATAATATAAGTATAGCTGTAAACAGAATGTATTGTGTAGACTGACCCAGAAGTCAAAAATCTACTCTGAAACTAACAGAGGTATATGCATTTCAAGTTTATTGTCAGGCATTACTCTTGCATCACACCTGAGAATGAATAACCTAGGACCTTGTCAGGTCACACATGTACATGGTTAATTCAAGTATAGCACCACTCAGTCTTTAATGTATATATTATTAATGACCATGTTTGGCAAACACTTCTTTTATGGTAATCAGCAAAAAACACCTATGTGGAAATATATGCAGTCTCTACTTTATATACGTTTGAATCCCACAATATACAAATTACTTTTATCAGAGTGTACAGCCCCACGGAAAATGTGTCAAGTCATAAAATTGCCCCCCTCCCACCCAAATTTAGGTCTTAAAACCCAAGTCTTTTAACATATCAGTATTGATCACTGGACAAAGTCTTGTCATGAATAGCAGCATACATGCCATAAAATAATGCCAACTGTCACATTACCCATCCCATTTCCTAAACTGTTCTGATGTCATACTTTTCTGCCAACTGCTGTGGCTCACCCTGCTAACCCTCCACCGTCTGCCACCGTCTGCCACAACAACTCCCAGCACATCTGGGATGCAACCTGGCAGTATTGCCTCTGCAGCCCCTGCACTAACTGGGCCATCAACATCAGATAGCATTGCCCTGCACCTGGTGCATTGGTACTCTCTGTGAGTATTGGTGGAAATGGGGATTACATCACCCACCAGGAGCTGCCAGGGATAATGCATGAGGTACTAGAATGTAGCATTGGTGCATGCCTCTGCCATCTGGAGAAGTTGCTCATTGGAATGAAGAAAAAACCCAAACATCAAGCAATACCACAGGGAGCCAAGGAGGGGGACAGTGATGACAGTTCTGAGGGTGAGGACCAGATTTTCACTGTCCCCATGCTTGACTGTCATCTACCTCTGATGCCCCCCTACCTACCTCCAGTCATGGTGTCCCCCAAACATTTGTGTCTATTACTATCCCTGTGTCTGTCTTGTTTGTCTTGCTTGTCTGCACCTGCTTCATCACATACCCTACATAACAGTCCTACATCCTGTCTTTTTTAAATTAAAAAAAAAAAAAAAAAAAAAAAACATGGGCACCTGTCAAACAAAAAAAAAATGTTATCCCATACAAAGCTATTCACTTCGAATATGTGTCTTCTCGACAGCCTTGATTTGGTCCAGTTGGGTATACAACATGGTTGTGTTATCACCTCTCAGTGTTGGACTGACAATCCAAATTCATCATTTTCTGTCCATGTTCACTTTACACTGTTAAAGAAGTGGATAGCTATGGTTCTTTCCTAATTCCCTTCTGCAAATTCCTATATTGGTTCACCTTTGTTCTTCCCCTTTCTTGTCCCCATTTCACCACTTTCCTATCTACCCCATTTTCACACATTTATTCTGGTCACAAAAATAGAATCATGCACCACATACACAACAGAAATGGCCCCTGGTAAAGCCTTCACTTTTTGTCTTCTACATTTCTGTGGAGTTTGGCATCACACACCAATGTTGAGTGATGATGATTGGCCACAATAGTCTCATTATCCTTACACAATGATGTTTAAACTCACTGCACTAAAGGGACACAGAATTAAAGCAGAGTAAAGGCAGTACTTTGAAACATTTCCTCTGACAGTTATTTCGACTGCTGAATGTAACAAAATGCAACTACTAATGTACTGCCCACGAATGAGTATCTGAAGTGACATCCATCCCCACTGCTATCAGATATTTAGCTAACATTGTTCCACAATTTTTATCATTAATTCCCTCTATACAGACTATTGTCCCTCTCCTATGCCTACTCTACCCTTATGTCACTCACTTCATGCTACACAGCAAGTAATGGTAATAATGACAGACCAAAAACATGACCATTATTGTACCATTAAATAAACATTGCTAGGTGTATGTTCATCTCTCCTTGTATTCATCCCATCCATCCAAATACTCAGTATGTGTGTGTATCTATTAGGTTGAAGGATGGTGTCTGCAGACTGACCTGACTGTGCTGATGGATAATACAAACATGTTACTTTAATTCAATGCTTTAGCATTGATCATGTGCTGTGGAATTTTTAAAAATCATCTGTAGAATTCTGTTAGTGACATGTTTAGGAGATGATGGATGAAATCTTCATCCAATGTTAGGTACAAACTATCCTTACTGTGACAAAGCATGTATCACACACTTTTCAGGATATGTGGCCATACACAAATAGTTAGCATATCTGCTAAGTCAAAAATAATCATTTCAAAACATGTACCACCCCTTGTCATTTCTAGGAAGCTGTAAATACAATTAAATTGTCATTTGCAGTGAGGCCTACAAAACAGCTAATAGTTGTACAACTGTATAGTGGTAGGCATTAATGATAAAAATTGTGGAAGACACACACATACTTCACTGTAGTCATTGCTTGTCACATTTGCAGCAGTTATAACATTTACTTATGCAATGCCATCCAGACATCATCTTTAAAAAATTTGAAAGAGCTGGATTTGAACCCTGTGTTATTCGTGCTATGAACATGAGCTCACTGCTCTTACACCTGCTGCCACAGGGAAAGCTAGGCAGCATGTGTATTTTTTGCACTCAGTACTGTCCAAAGTGCTGACGGATGTGCATCACAGCTTAGTGTGTTTGCTCAAATGAAGGTAAACCAATAGAAATATTACTCGTTTCCCATTTAAACCGCGTTTGCTCATCACTTAACTCAGCACAAACAGGGAAGGCAATAACAACAGTTCTTCATGTCCTAAAAGTTATGATACAACATTTCCAGTATTATCTACAGTATGAACAGCGTAGCATATGTCTGCTGTTTCTCGCATATATTCATAACTACTTTTCAAGTTCAAGTTGTATTCCTTAAATGTAAATCTTGCATCCACAAACACTTTGCCATCATTTTTACAAATCAGTTTCTTTTGATGCGCTATATAAAGATGTGTTTGGCATGTATTACTATGCTTATTGCCCAGTTATTGTTCATCCCATCAAAGGCATTTAAAAACACAACAAAAGGGAAGGGACTTGTTATTCACTGAACACATATTTACTCATACTCATGTGCCTAGCACCAATGCAATTGAAAATGATATCTCAGTAATACGTCTAATGTTAAATACGAGATAGAAATAAAAAGTACAACTACATTGTTAAAGCTTTATACAACACCTGACATTGAGAATGTGTGATACATGTATTGCTGTGGACATCAATTCATCAGAATATGAGCACTCATACATCAACACTTGCATTCATGCTGTTTACAAAATTGTGTGTGTGTGTGTGTGTGTGTGTGTGTGTGTGTGTGTGTGTGTGTGTGTGTGTGTGTGTGTGTGTGTGTTGTGTACACCACATAATTGGGAAACAGGTGCATATATGTCTTAGTTCAGCAACATGCATTCATGTCTTTTTGGATATAGGTTAAGAAGCAGTCTTTTAAAGTATTTGTACACATTGCCAGCACAAAAGAAAATCTAAAGTCCACACTTTGCATACAAGTCTCATACCAGTATATGTTACCTACAACATACTGATGTTCTCATCGTCTATAAAGACCACTATTAGAAGGAAAAAGAAGACGTCAGTGATAACGCAAATATTAACTACTGCGTGCTGCATCTGGAATAAATAGGTAGGGGTTCAAATAGCACAACAGACAAATTGTGTGTACCTATATATGCAACTGTGTATGTGCATAGTCAGAAGAGCATGAGTCTGTGTCCTAATGTCAGCACTCAATTCTCATGGAGAACAAAGTTTTACAGTTATACATGACTACAGAGCAATTTCATACAGTACTCCCAGCACCTTTTTCATAACATACACCAGTGATGCCATCTGCTATAAAGTGTTCTGTGAAAGTATAAAAGTCAGACTTGTGCCGTAGTGCTTGTGTTAACTCATTCCTTTCAGTACAGATCTTTTGAGTGTGTGTGAACAAACAAAATAACCAAGAAGTCCAACGTCCAGAATTTAATATAAATACACATAGTAAAAAACAGCAGAGCTTTCGAGTTCAACACTCTTTCTCAACGCATGATATACAATGTGTAAAGCAGCTCTTAAATACAAAAACACCAGACAATAAAAAATAAGGAAACAATCATGTGAAGAAGTCATAAGATCCAAAAGCACAGAACTATAAACAACATTATAAGGAACATTAAAAAAGGCATTATAAAAATACTAAATCACAAAACATCACAATTAATTTTTGAAAGTGGTTTTAAACTGTTGCTAGAATTGAAACCATGTGATTTATCAGCCCTAAAATAGTTAATCCATTTATACTTAAAGTACTCAGTTCTAGTTATCACATCACCCTCCCCCCACAGGCCTTGAGGCACATTCTGCAGAATCCTAAACTTAAATTTATGTTGCTCTCCATGGGTAGAAACATGCTTTGCTAGAGCATTAGTTGCAATGCCCCCTACAGATATTGGACAAATGGGCTCCAATCCTCTTTTTAAACTTCATATATATTGGTTTTCCCTATATAGAAACTATTGCAACAAAAACAGTTTGCAAAATAAACCGCATAAGAGGTATTACATGTTCCTGAAGCTCTAAATATAAATAGCTTTTGACTTAATGGATGCTTAAATTGGAGTCCTGTATTAATTTCTTTACAAAATATACAATTATAACATGGAATTTTTTTATTATTCTTTGAGCAAAATTTCTAATGATGTTAAAATCTTTATTGCAAAGTAATTGCTTCAAATTCCTTTCTTTGCTGTAAACATATCTTGGATTGGTACCAACAAGGTTTAATATCTCAGAATTAGTACTTAAAATAGTCCAATTGTTCTCAATAACTCTTTTCACAGAGTGAGTTATGTCTATTATTTCTTATTATATAACTTAGACTATAGTCATTTTTCTTGATTCTGGTAGAGGTCTCATGGGCCCCGAGTATGCAGATAAGGTTGAGTTGTATTAAATCTTTCTTTTTCAACTAATAATTTAGTATTTTTAACCAATGTATGTCTGTAATGTCTATCCAAAAAGTCATTTTCCATATTATTAGCCTCAGAGGAAAAGCTTTCTTCAGTTGCACATATCCCACTTTATTTTATTACGCTTTTTATTTCACCTTTATACACGTCTCGGGTGCATACTTTCTGAGTACACATATTTAACACTTGGACATTCTTCCTATATATCATAGTATCAAAGTATATATTATTATTAATAACTACTAAATCTAAAAAAATTAATTCTTTCACATGACCAATGTACATCAAAAGACAAAAACATTTGTATTGTTGTGTAAAGATGTAATAAAACAGTTTAGACTGTCAGCATAACCTTGCCAAAATAAAATACATCATCAACAGAATGTTTAAAAAAGACTAAGTGTTTAGTTCTAAAAGTATTATTACTATCAAAGATAAACTCTTCTTCCCATCTACTCAATACAAGATTGGCATGTGTGTTTGCCACTGGGGTGCCCATTGCAACACCCAGTTTCTGATGACAGAACATACCATCATATAGAAATACATTGTTACTTAACACAATATCCAACATAGAACATAATAATTGAATTTTCAAAGTAGGAAAGCTACTATGTTTATATAAAGATCCTCTAACAGAATCTAAACCATTGTCATTTGGAATGACAGTAAATAATGATTTTATGTCTAAGGTGGCCAACATTAAATTACTATCCTTTTTGACACATGGTCAGTCTCTCAAGCTAGTCAAAAAGTCCTTGGTGTCTCTAATGTAACATTTGTTCGTGTTAAGTAGTGGTGAAAGCTGCTTATCCAAATATTTGGATAAAGCCTTGGTAATCCATTTTCCACCTGAGTGTGTACCTTTAACTCCCAATGGGTGTGGCTTAAGCCTTTAAAAAATGAAGTAGTTACCTTACAGTTCAAACAAATATTCATATATCTGGAAACATAAGTGTTGAAAGAAAACTGTAAATGGCAAACATTTCAGGATAAATTAATCTTTACATTAAAGATCAAACTGAATGAATACCACTAAACTGGATTTTACAAGCCAAAATAAAGGCAGTAAATATTAATTTTGTAATGTTGCATAAAAAGATTATGATATCTTAATAACCATTCAAGCAAAACATATACTGCCATCAGGATTCCTTCATATAGCTGTGAGCTTTCATATGAGGCTATGCAGTTCTGTCTCTGTTGCTTGAATGTTGAGATATTTAGAGAAATATTAAATGTATTACAAGACAAATAAACAGTAAACAAATAATAGTCAATATCTCTTTAGCTGCATTAGATAGAGATCAACTATTAATGCAATTCTGTTTGCCATCATGTATACTTCAAGATGAAATATTTTGATACCATGTATATAACATGGTTTTGGAATTATTAATGCAAATATGAACAGCCAATATTTGACACCTAGAGCCACAGTAGGAGTTAACTGCAGAAATGCCCAGAGGCACAAACAGCTTTAATGAGTTAAGTACACTTCTCTAGTTGCGTAACTAGTTAAGTAGGGGTTCTAATCTCAGTGCAGTCGACTTGTGTGTGTGTGTATGTGTATGTAGCATACCATGAGTCTGTGCCCTACTTTCATCACTCAAGTCTTATGGAGAGCAAAGTTTTATAGTTGTATATGACTACACAGCAATTTCATACAGCATACAGCCCTCCCATCATCTTCTTCACAACATACACTGATGATGTCATCTGCTGTAAAGTGTTGTCTGACACTATGAGAGCCAGACTTGTGCTGTGGCACTAGTATTTTGTACTGTGTTCTGTAGCTAGTGTACAATTGCTAGGTAGAGAGACCATTTTACAGCACCATGTGAGACACTCCTGCTAACATCTTCTTCTCACCAAACACTGCTGATGATGTCATCTGCTATAATGTGTTATTGGACACTATGAAAATTAAACTTGTCCTATTGTGCTAGCATTATGTACTGTGTTCTGTAACTAGTATAGGTAGGTAGCCTTGAATTATAATGTCACTGCAGTCAACTTGTGTGTGTGTTTGTGCTCAGTTAGCTGTCATTCTGTAGACCATTTTAGAGCAGCATGTGAGACACCCCTACATCCTACTAACATCTTCTTCTCACCAGACACTGAAGATTTCATCTGCTATAAAGTGTTGTCTGACATTATGAAAGTCAGAGTTGTGCTGTGGTGCTTGTGTTAAGTAGTGTTTTCTGTAGCTAGTGTACATATGTAGGTAGGGGTTCTAATCTCACTGCAATCAACTTGTGTGTGTGTGTTTGTGTTTCTGCTCAGTTGGCTGTTATTCTGGAGACCATTTTAGAGTAGTGTGTGAGACACTCATACTAACATCATCTTCTCACCAGACACTGATGATGTAATCTGCGATAAATTGTTGTCTGACACTATGAAAGTCAGACTTGTGTCATGGTGCTAGTGTTAAGTAATGTGTTCTGTAGATAAGTAGGGGTTCTAATCACACTGCAGCCAGCTTGTGTGTGTATATTAATTCTACTATCATTCTGGAGATGATTTTAAAACTGTATGTGAAACTAGAACTATGTCATCACTCCTGTCCACTTCTTATTATCAACATGCACTTATGATGTGATCCCCTCTAAGGTTCACTCTGATAGTATTACTGTCAGATGTCTGTATTGGCATGAGCATTAACTATTTTCTTGCTTGTATAGCTAGATAGTTTGTGGTTCTAATCTCACAGCAGGCAATGTGCATTCATTCTAATATGAGTAGGTAGATAATTTTACATCAAGTTGTAAATCAACATTTATATAATATTCACCTCCCAACAGCTTCTTCTCAGCATACAATGATGCTGTAATCCTCTATAAAGTGCACTGTGACAGTGTAAAGTCATACATCTCTGGTGGTGCTACTGTTGTGCTGTATGAAATGCAATTTGTATACCTACACAGACCTAATGTTCATATCTGACCTCATTCAACTGCTGTGTGTGTGTGTGTGTGTGTGTGTGTGGTTGGTGGTACATTAATGCTAGTATATGAACTTTTGAATCTCTTTTCATTTGAATCCCACTCAGGAGAATCTTTAACATAGTCCTTTGAATCTGTGATCCCCTAATTCCCTCTGCCAACATAACATGTTTACTGCAGAACCCTGGATGATGTCATCATCTTAAAGATGTGTACATACATTGCGGAACACAGCCCTTCTGTGATCCTTTGCAAGCCATCTACAGACCACTGGATGTGTGATTGCTAATTCTGTCATAGGGTGGTGCACATCACATATGGACAGAGGCAGTAGGTAATAGAAGTGAACACATACACATATATGCATGTAGTCCTACTATATTCCATCATACAGATATACTGATTATAATAATAGCTAGAATGTAATGTGATGGTGGCCATTAGCCTAGTAATGTCCTATGATGCTATGGACATTGCACATGTCAATGTTGCTGTCATCCACATGCACTGCATTGAGGTGGGAATGCACAGTAGCTCTACAACAGTATATTCCAATCTGTGACTTGAGGTAATGTATTGATGGCCAGTGCTGCCATTTGATTACATGTTAATTCTATAACATTTGTAGTAATATGCCTCTCAAGGACTGTTGACATGGGATGATGCTATGTATATTGTTGCCTTAGTAAGGCATGTGTTTTTGTAGTGGAGTATATTAACATTCTACATATTTCTCATTTAACCAGCAGAGTGACACTTGCAGTATGGCACATGTGTGCATGTGTATATCTACCATCATGAAATGCTATGTGACTTACAGCAGTATTACATCATATTGATTACATGGGCACATGCACCTTGTTTCATCCACATATTGTAATGCTAGCATGTACACAAACATATAACCATTTCAGATTCATTTGGAACCTTAGGGAATTCATTGTATGCACAATTGTGTTGCTCTTCACAATGATTATACAGGTGTTACCCAGCAGCATTGTGGTACTGTCAGCATTTATGTCATTAACTCTTTTGCATGCACCACAGCCACCTAATTTGTAATGTGCCAATATATGGTAGCTGAGTCCTCACACAAACCTTTCCAATGATAGACATAAAGGCATATGATGTGCAAGTGATGTAATGATGTGAAATAGGTAGAGCTGTACAACTGTTTTAACAGTTCCACTGTAAGTCATGCAATGCATACCCAAGGTTGTACTTGGGGCTGTTGTCACAAATCTTTTTTTTTAAGTAAGTGCAAAATTTTAATGAGAATGCACAGCTATGCACACAGATGGCTATGGATGGCACTACCAATACTCAACTGGAGGCAATAAACATCCTGCTAGTGGACAGATTTGGATCAAATTTCACCTCCCTGTCCCTTTTGCTTGTCATCCTAGGTATACATGCAGACATTACTCAGCATATTTTCTCTAGGGAACAGCTTATCTGTGCACTCTTTAAGGCTAAAAACACAGCATCAATGAGCCTTGACAACACCCCAGGTTGTCTTATCAATAAATTAAAACATGATCTGGCAACACAGTTGGATCCCTATTTAACTACAGCCTCCAAACAGGCTATTTTCTGTCAGAATGGTGCACAGCAACAGTGATCATTGTGAACAACAGGGGAGGGGGCATCACCCAACACAGGTAATTATAGACCCATAACCCTGACTAGTCTCATCTATAAGTCAACAGAAAGAATCACTATGGACCTTATCAACAAAGACTTAGTTAATCTTGTGTCTGTGTACCCAAACCATGTTTCATTTGTTAAGGCTAGATCATGTCTGTTAAATCTGGCTGACTTCTTCGAGAAGGTCACCAAAGCCATGGATGAGGGAAAGAATGTGCATATCATCTAACGTGATCTGGCCCAGACACCTGACACAATCCCACACTCGGGTATTACAGAGAAATTGTCTCAAATGGCCATAAACCACTATGTCACCAAGTGAGTATCACAACAGATCACCAACAGGACACATACTGTCAAAGTGTATGAATTCCCTTTCCTGTTTGGTAATTAATTCACAGACGTCAAGGCAAACTTAGACAGCCTTTGTCCATCTAGCTTTGTGGATAACTGCAAATTGTGGACAATCCTTGAATCCAGTAATGATATTGACATACTGCAGAAAAGATTAACTCACTCAAATGATTGGTTCCAGAGCAATGGAGACGCACTAAATGTCTGAACAGGCATAATTATTCCCTTCTGTAAAGCAAATAACCAAGTTAATTACATTATAGACAGCACACTCCAATGAGTGGACCCAGTGGTACATGATCTGGGTACTCAGGTAGATAGTAATTGGAAGTTTGACCACCATGTGTCCACAGTGGTGACAAACCCCTTCTATGTGGTACAATTTATAAGTATGGACATGTCATCCAGATCAAAGGACATTATAATTCCATTGTACTCGTCCCTCATCACAGCAATAATTGACAACAGTGCACCCTTTTGCATGTAACTCAACACACATCTGCAACAGCTGGAGTAACACCAGAAAATGTGCAGAAGGAGGATCAGGGTGTAAAAGACAAGTCCTATGTGGAAAGATTGAAAGCCATATTACTGTATTCTGTCCCCTACAGACTACTAAGTGCCAATTTGTGTCTGGTCTACAGGGCATTATACAATCTGGCTCTCATGAAAATGTTACACATTGTTAAAGCAAACTGCATGAGGATCACTCATTCCAAGGATGTTAACCTAGTCTCTGACATAATATACCATATGGGAGAAACAGAATGTCACTCAGACACTACTCCTTCTCTGGAATAAGCTTCCCATTCACATAAAGCAAAGGCCTTTCCTGACCCTATTCAAGTGCAACCAACATCAATGGATGGTTAATGGTAATTGTACTCACTGTGTTACGCCCATGTCCCTCATGGATGGAGGCAGTTTACATAACATAGCATAGGCTCATAACCATGTGCACTTTGTTCACATAGCTATTAAGATTGTAAAACTCATGTAAATATGGCTAGGCTTTTATATCATCTTGGAAAATTAGCCTAGTACTTTCCTATTAACTCAGTTGTATCTTAGGTACAGCTATAGTGTGACAGTACAGCATCACAGATATAGCAGAACATCACATCAGTATTACCAGTTGACAGTTGGCATGAACACATAAGTATGCATGTCAGGATTTCATGCCAGTATAACATTTTCACTGGCAATTTCAGGGGACACTGATCATGTAGCACGTCTTGAGATTTGACATGTGCTTATTTAGTGTGACAGCTTCCTCGCTAATTGCCACTAGACTTTGCACTGCTGTAGTTTCTATGCCAAGGGCATAGTTGATACATTGCCATCAGTCTCACATACTGCTGTAACATTCATTATTACACACCACTTCTTAATTTACTTATCAGTTGCAGATGCTTCAGACAATATCCATTGCTATTACATGTGGCAGATGCATGCAATATACACCTGTGTGTAGGGAATCCACTCATAATAGTGAGTTGTTTATAAGTGTGGTTATCCTTAGGGTCAATACCTATGTCAGCCAAGGATGCTTTACTCAAGTGTATCACATTTGGCACAGTGAGCTTGCACAGATCATGTTGCCCATACAGAACTATTCTTTGGCATGTCTACCTAAGAGAAACAGACAGTGCAGACTTCCATTCAAGTTGTTATACAAGATACATGTGTGATACGTATTTCTGTGTTGCACCCGGTAAATACAGAGATATTTGACAACGTTGTTAGCATGAGTTTGATTCTTGCACATGTGTGGCTTGTGGCATATGTGTCATGACAACCTCTCAAATGGCCAGGATTGCCGCTGTATTCAACTCCAGGTTTTACACTGTCCCACTTAACCCCTCCAAAGACAGTTTACTTTTGGAAAAGGGGTGGAGACTTCTCCTTATAGAATACTGGCAATCATTATAGTTGTAGAAGTCTGTTCCTGCAGAATACGTATAATAATTTAAACTCACAAATTATGGAAATGTCACAGATTAATGTTGTTAATATTTTAAAATTGTTTCTGATTGTGCCTCCTTTTGTCAGCAACTGTCCATGGGTCTGTTGCTATGTCTCCATCATTGTTTATGATGTATGCTGACATTTCAGTCATATTCAAGCAAGTCATTTTGCAGATCTTCACAATATGCATATACCCCCTATTGTATATACCATCCTTGCTAAATTTCCTCTCCAGTGAGCATGTCGGTGGTGTTTACAGCATGACCATTCAGCTCCATCGACATGTAACCTTGTGTGACAGTCCCATGTCTAGTATCATATGTGATGATATAAATATATTTACACAGAAAGGAGTAAACAGCAGTACGTACCATGCTATCTACATATATGCTTACTGTTATGCTACTGACTTGTCTTGGAAGTGTACATTCTTTGACTTAACCTAACTTGCGCACATTGCCATATTTTACATGTCCTCTTTATTCATTCCTATCATTCATGTCTGTGGACATTTTAAACAGCCTACTTTCCCTGCCTAGTGTATTTATGTTGCATTGTATTTGCCCTTGTTGATCACCTCAACATCCATTAATTCAGTCTGCAAAAGCTTGTTGTAGTGTACATTGCACTGAGTACACTTTTGTATAATGTGTTAATTCTGCAGCAATTGCAGTATATTCACTGTTGATATTCATTGTGGCTGTCCACATAATCTTGCAGAGCATGTTTGCCCATAGACAACATGTATGCATGTTCTTTTTGCGTTCATGCTACTCTGCAGTTTCCTGGCTGGCAACACTGTTGCTGGCCACGAAACCTCTCTTGTACCTGCGTAAGTGTGATGTGCGGCATGCATATGCAATTAGTGCTGTTGCTCTTTGCACTAACATGTAAGGCTTAGTGTGGAGTCTACATGGAGTTTATTGAATCCCCACGTAAGCTATTAAAAAGTTTATTCTTATCTGTTGTTTTGACTTACATACTTACTGAGATGGTATAGCTCAAACGTAATATCAGGGTGGTCCTTATGTTAAAGACCAAAATAAAAACAGCGGAATTTTTGGCATCATATGTTGTCAATAACTTTTTACCAATTATCCGTGCTTAGTATTTGACGTGTTGAAATGTGGCAAAATCTCTTTCAGGAAAAGTGATTTAGGCATCTACAATAACAAAGTGACAGAAGAGCATAGTCTGAAGGTAGTGTGTGTGTGTGTGTGTGTGTGTGTGTGTGTGTGTGTGTGTGTGTGTGTGTGTGGGTGTGTGTACCTGTGCCTGTTAAAGGAAGATAAAAAAGTTAAATGAAATAAGTGTTGGTCCACTAACAGAAAATACAAGGACACTAGAACACAGATGTGAGGTAATACATTGGACAAATGTAGGATTTGCAATTATATGACAGCTCAAGATACCTGAGTAATTGCAAAACCTTTGCTGGTCCAGTAAAGGATATTATATCATATCTATCTTCCAATGTATTTGTATAACTGACAATGTGAGGATTGTTTTGATAGACTTAGTAGTGAAAACCTGTATGGAATCCATGCAGAAAGAGTGTGACTAGAAATAACAGAACTCATAAATGCACAGATTATTTTGTAAGGGATAAGTTTATGTAGATTGAAAGTCAACTTGAACTGAAATTTAATGATACAGGTAAGGAGAAGGTTCAACTGATTGTTTAGGTAGCATTATGTTGCTGTTAGAGTATTTTTTTTACTTTCATTGTTTCAAGTTAAAAAAGGCTGGATAAAGAGCATGATTAAAGCTATGGCCTTCTAAAAAATCCAAAGAAATGCAAAACAAAGCTTCTATCTACGTCTACAGCACAGTCCTGAAACCTGATAGATCTCAGATGAGCTAAACTGATATATGTTTTTAGTTGTATAACAGTCTAAAACATAATAAATGACTAGTTTAGATTAATTTTGCAAGTAACACATCAAGATGTTATTGGGTAATGTTTAGTGACCTGATAGCGATTTATTTCAGGGCAACAGCTGCTATCTGACAGCCTTAAGACAGGTTAACTATGCAGTTAACCCTAATGATGATCTGTAATTTCCAAAAAGATATTTAATTTTGCTTTATTTATTTACTTCTGATTTGTTAATGGAATAATTTAGTAATCCAAGATGGACACATTTCAGATACAGCCAGGATGCAGATAGCTTTTTACAGATAATAATGATAGGCTATAATACAGAAGAATATACTCTGAAAGTCATATATTAAAGATAGCAAGATATCTCACATACAGGATATTGCATGCATTGATATATGTCACAGTTACATAATATTTTTCATGCATTGATTTGATCTGGGCATCTTGGGGCAATGCAGCAATTACCTCATGTACACAGATAACCCTCTCCTCCTACCACCCAACACTACAGCCTGTGAGAGATGCACTTATATAGCCAAACTGGAAGCAAAGCTCTCTTCACCCAAGACTGGACTAGACAGTCAAGAGGAGAAGGTAAACACTTGCACCACACCACACTCATCACATAGTCCCTCAAAACCTACACCACCAAAACACACACATAGAAACACAAAACACACACCTACATTCACAGAGGCTCTCAGTAAAACCCTTCCCAAGCAACAAGGACCTCCAAAGCAGAAAAAAAAGCAACATCCACCCCCCAACACAACCCAAATGACACACAGCCCACAAATTCAGTGTCCCACTCAACCACAGCCCATAACGCATAACAACGTACCCAACACTCTAGTCATAGGTGACTGTATAGTCAGGCACACTGATGTTCCACTCACTAGGCTAAACAAGGATAAAGTTACTGTCAGCTGCCTGTCGGGTGCCAGGATCCGCCACATAATGCATGCACTCAGGTCAGTCCACAACAAGTACAAATATGACTCTGTCATTGTCCATGTTGGTGTGAATGACCTGAGATGTACCTCCCTGGACTACATGAAAAGGGACATGGAGGAGCAGTCCGATCTTGTAGCCCAGTCAGGTATGACCCTAGCTCTGAGTAGCATCCTACCATCACCCAGAATTATACCACAGTACAAGGACAAAATGATTGACTTCAACAATTGGCTAAGCTTCTGGTGTCATTCTAAGGGGATCCAGTATCTGTCTGCCTGGGATGAGATGATCGACAAACCACAATGCTTTGCCAGAGATGGCCTGCACCTGTCACCCCTGGGATTCTGGATACTGGCTAAGGCTCTAGCCACCCCTATAGTGCCATTTTTTAGGCAAGGTTCAAATGACAAATTCACCACCATAATAGGTACAAAAAAGCAGAATCTGCGGGTATTGCTACTCAATGCTAGAAGTCTAAACCTTAAATATACTCACTTGAGGTACTCCTTAAAATGGAGAACATTGACATCTGTGCAGTGACAGAGACCTGGTTCAAGGCTCCAGAGAGTACCCCTGCATTATCAGGCTGTAATTCATACCATACCTTTTGGCCACCTAACCTGGACCGAAACACTAAAGGCGGAGGCATGTCCATATTCATTAAGGATATCCACACCTCAGACTAGTTGCTCAGCATAATGCATCTGAAATTATCCAAGTGCAACTAACTCTGGGCAAGACCGCAATCCAAATTGTAGCTTGCTACAGATCCCCCACCATGCCCCAGGATTCCCACTACTCATTTCTTGATACACTGGAAAATATTAGGGTACAACCTAACACCCTAATAATGGGTGATTTCAACTACCCCACCATTAACTGGGAAAACTACTCATGTACCAACTCTTGTGCTCAATTTTCTGGAATTCATAAATTCCAATGCCTTGGATCAACTTATCCACACCACCACCGGGGTCAACAATATCCTAGACCTGGTTATTACCAACATGGGCAACCGGTGCTCCACACCAGAGGTCAGTTCCTTGTTGGTCAGATCCGACCACAAGCTAATCACCCTAGACATCCACATCCCTCCCCTACCCTCCATTAGAGAAACCACTGTAAAACAATTCTCCAAAGCCAACTTCACGCTTCCTAAGACAGAAGTGGCAAACTTCATGACACCCATGCTGACGGACAATAGAGGTATGACTGCTGAATCCTACACAAATGCACTTTGTAAGAACTTACACAAGTGCATGGATCGTGCAATCCCTAACAGAACCAAGATGCTATCCTCCAAAAAAAAGGAAGCCAATTTGGTGGTCCCCTGCCATAAACAAACACTACAACAGAAGAAAGAAACTGTTGCAAAAAAGAGTAAAATCCCATGATTGGAGGAACTCCCTGGTCAGCCTCAGTAAGAAGCTGAGATCCCTCAGAAAATCCTCCAAAGCTAGTTATGAAAACAAAATCACCACTGACTCTAAAGACAACCACAAAGCATTCTATAGCTATGTCAAGAATCTCAATGGCAACACTCAGATAGCACAATGGCACTAAATATACAGAACCAACTGATATTGCCAACATCCTGGCAGATAGGTTCAGTGCTAACTTTACCCCCCTCTCATCCCCTAAAGGGCCCATCTCTATACTGGAAGAATGCAACGTTTCTGTAATCATGGCTGCACATGTAAAAAAACACACGCTCCAAAGCCAAGAACACAGCATACATGGGACCTGGCAACATCCCAGGCTGCGTTCTACATGAACTACATAACAAACTGGCACCCCACCTAAGTACCATGTTCAATCATAGCCTCACCTCAGGCTATGTGCCCACTGAATGATGCACAGTGACAGTTATCCTACTCCACAAAGGGGGAGCCACCACAGACCCCAGAAACTACTGCCCTATTAGCCTGATGAGCCTAGTCTGCAAGGCTATGGAACGTATCATCATGGAACTTATAAACAATGACATTGGTAATCTCCAAATTAGGACTCCACCAAGTTCGGGTTTGTAAAAGGCAGATCATGTCTCCTAAACCTGATAGACTTCTTTGAAGCCATCACCAAAGCCGTAGATGAGGGTAAGGTGGTTCACAAAGCCTATCTAGATCTCACCAAGGCTTTTGACACCATCCCCTACTCTGGAATTATAGATAAACTCACTAAACTAGGTATAAATCCCTATGTCACAAGATGGTTTGCCAACTGGCTCACTGACAGAACCCACACTGTGAAAGTAGCAGACTCCAAATCCAACTTCAGACCAGTGACAAGTGGAGTACCACAGGGTTCAGTCCTGGGTCCTCTCCTGTTTGGTATCTACTTCTCTGAAGTACAGGCTAACACTGAAGGTCTTTGGCTAATGAAGTTTGCAGATGACTGCAAACTAGGAGCCATAATCAAAATTCCAAAAGATGTGGACATCCTACAAAAGGGCCTTGCTGAGACAAATGTCTGGTGTCAAAGCCATGGCCTCAAGCTCAATGTCAAAAAGTGCATTGTCATCCCTTTTGGTAAAAACTCTGCACCCATGAACTACCACATAGGTGGTAGTCTACTTAACACCAACAGTGTGATAAGAGACCTTGGGACACAGCTGGACAGTAGTCTCTCCTTTGATAATCACATCGCCACAGTAGTCAGGAAATCCTTCTATGTGGCCCACCTCATCACAAAAGGTTTCTCATCCAGGAAAAAGGAGGTCATTGTTCCCGTCTACTCATCACTCATTAGACCCATTATAGAGTATAACGCCCCTTTTGGTATGTACCTCACAAGACATCTATAACAACTGGAAAGGCCGCAGAAATACCTCACAAAGAGGATTACCAGCCTCAGACAGATGCCCTACGCAGACTGTCTCAAAAAAACTGCAGCTTTACTCCATCGCATATCGCCTACTCAGAGGCGATCTCTGCCTAACACACAAAGCTATGTCAAACCCAGAGCTTTTGGACATGCTCCACTTAAAGAAATCCCAATCTCTCCGAGCTACATGCTCTAGAGACCTAAACCTTGTCACCACAATAAACAGAACATGCTGGAGGGATAGATTCCTGTCCCAGAGACTTTCCATACTCTGGAACAAACTACCTATCTATATCAAACAAAGCTCCTCATTAGCACTCTTCAAGAAAAATCTTGATTGGATGGGAGATAGGAAATTCAGCCCGGGGATCACTTCTGTGGTTCTGCTCACCAGTGGCACAGGAAAATCATTTTCTTGGGTGGCAAAAGGCAGAGTACCTTTTGGCTAGGCTTATATAGGCCCTAGAGCCAGTAGCCTAGTACCTACCTATGAACCTATTAACATAGACAATGCAAGAAAAATCTAAAGCAATATTAGCATACTAATAAAAAAAAACAAAAAGGAAAAATTAAGAATAAACAATATGGGTAAAAAGGTAACTGAAGCCATAACAACTTTGGCCTACTGGTTGCAGCATTGGTGTACAACAGGTAAGAAAAGCTTATATCATCACCATTTCCTGTCACCAGTAGAGTCCTTCAAGGCTCTATCATTTAGCCAGTCCTTTTTGGCATCCTTTCTCAGATACTAAAAGTGACTCCACTGCAGTATTTCACCAAATATGCAGATGACCGCAAGACTGTGAGCACTGACCTCAGTCCTCCTGATTGGGCCCACAATCCTGGACATGGGCAGTCATTACTAAATGCAATCTGGGGTACTGACTAGTACTTCTATGATATTACATTGGGTTAAAACAGTTAGGCTTAAAATGACCTCCGGGTTAATAGCCTAGTAATCTCCTATGAACACCCCCTTTCAATTGTCACTTAACATTGTACACAAATGGTGCAGTAGAAAAGACCTTACCCTCAATGTCAAAAAATGCAGCATTCTGGCATTTAGCAATCTACTCCCACATGAACTTTATACAATATTGATGAGCAACAACTAAAAGTATAATTAAGTGCTTGAAAGGGAAGTGTGAACTTTTAAATGGGCCTTCTTAAAGGCATATATAGTTAGGCATCTTATGGTCCTCCTGATCACTTGTCTAATATTGGTCCTATGTTTCTATTTTCCTATGTTAATAAAATACCTTGGAGTGCTTGAAGTTGTATTTATTCATTCATTCATTCATTACATTTGGTAGCCAGGACAGTCCATGTGGGCAAAGCTCCTTTTCAGTGGAGACCTGGGAAGAAAAGTTCTATACAGCACGTAAGTAATGTTACATTTAAAACAAGAGTATGCAAAAGAAGCTGTTCACAAATAAGCATAAAACACAATAATAAATCACTAGTCCAGTAATACAATATATTAGATGGTACACATTTGAAAGTAAAATAGTAAGTTTTCACATCCTGTGCATGAAGAGCTGATAGATCAGCATGTTAGCAGCTGTTGATAGTAAGTAGGTACTGAAGATGCAGTGCATTGAGCAAGATTAAAGCAATATAGAGGTTAACAGGAAGGAGATAAAAAATAAAAAGTTAGGAAGAAGAAGAAAGCCAGGAGGTATTGTGCTTAAAATAGGTGATTATGGAGGGTGTCAGTAGCTGGACTGGTTAATAGCTATAGAAATATTAAGAGGAAAAAAGATCACATCTGCAAATTTTGGAGTGCTGAAGTTGCGACTTCTGGTGTTTTTAAGAGTCTAGGGTTACTTGTAAGTTTTAGATCTGAAGAAACTTTGTTCCATAATTTGACGATAATTTGAGTAGAGCAAATCACCTTATGAGAAATGTGCCTTTGTTGCAACAGTCATGCCTTTATCTTTGGAGTGGAGGTTGTGATTGTGTACATACCACTGGTGAAGTGCAGATATGCATGTGTTTGATATAGTACTTTGTGTGACATTTTTGGTTAAAATAGTAGCATAGTTTCGGAATTCAAGCCACTTCAGTTGAGTAGCAAGGCAGTGGTGTGATGAATTAAGAAGTCCTATTGAAATGTTTATTTTACTATAACACTGAGTTATTTTATTGAGTACTATACTTATATCAGTACTTAGCTGGCATAAGGCAGAGAACTAATCCTGGATGAGACACCAGTTTATCATGGATATACGTACACACACACACACACACACACACACACACACACACACACACACACACACACGCACACACTTTCAAAATTTAAAGGGGTGCCAATTCCCCTTTAACCTGTCTTTGGAACGCATGAGAAAATGAGAGCAGGTAGAGAAAACTCATGTAGAAACCTGATCAGACTGCACAGACAGAACCTCATTTAAGGACTGAATCAAAGATCAAACACTTCACGACACCTCTGTGCTGTTCTGATACATAATAGCACATACACTGGGAAGTCTTCACAGGTGAAAGGTATTCGGACACTGTAAGGTGTTTGTAGGTGAAAAGTATTCTTACAATGAAAGGTATTTATAGATAAAAAGTATTCATACACTGCAAGGTGTTTCTAGGTGAAAAGTATTTGTACACTGTAAGGTCTTCACAGGTGAAAAGTATTCATAAACTGCAAGTTGTTTATATGTGAAAAGTATCCGTACACTGCTAGGTATTTATAGGTGAAAAGTATTTGTACACTATAAGGTCTGCCTAACTGAGAAGTATTCTTACACTGCAAGGTCTTCATAGGTGAAAATCATTTATAAACTGCAAGGTCTTCAAAGGTGAAAAGTATTCGTACACTGCAAGGTCTCCACAGGTGAAAAGCATATATAAACTCAAAGTGTTCATATATGAAAAGCATTCGTATACTGTAAGGTGTTCATATGTGAAAAGCATTCGTACACTATAAGGTGTTAAAGCGAAGTGAAAGTGAAAAGCACTCATACACTGTAAGTTGTTCATAGGTGAAAAGCATTTGTACACTGTAAGGTGTTCATAAGTGAAAAGCATTCGTACACTGTAAGGTGTTCATAGGTGAAAAGCATTCGTACACTGTAAGGTGTTCATATGTGAAAAGCATTTGTACACTGTAAGGTGTTTATAAGTGAAAAGCATTCGTACACTGTAAGGTGTTCATAAGTGAAAAGCATTCGTACACTGTAAGGTGTTCATAGGTGAAAAGCATTCGTACACTGTTAGGTGTTCATATATGAAAAGCATTCGTACACTGTGAGGTGTTCATAGGTGAAAAGCATTCGTACACTGTGAGGTGTTCATAGGTGAAAAGCATTCGTACACTGTAAGGTGTTCATAGGTGAAAAGCATTTGTACACTGTTAGGTGTTCATAGGTGAGAAGCATTCGTACACTGTAAGGTGTTCATATGTGAAAAGCATTCATAAACTGTGAGGTGTTCATAGGTGAAAAGCATTCGTACACTGTGAGGTGTTCATAGGTGAAAAGCAAAGTTGTTCATAGGTGAAAAGCAAAGCTGTTCATAGGTGAAAAGTTTTTATAAACTGCAAGGTGTTCATAGGTGCAAAGTATTCGTACACTGTAAGGTGTTCATAGGTAAAAATAATTCGTACACTATTAGGTGTTCATATATAAAAAGCATTCGTACACTGTGAGGTGTTCATATGTGAAAAGCATTCGTACATTGTAAGGTGTTCATAAGTAAAAAGCATTCATACACTGTAAGATGTTCATAGGTGAAAAGCGTTTGTACACTGTAAAGTGTTCATAGGTGAAAAGCATTCGTACACTGTAAGGTGTTCATAAGTGAAAAGCATTCGTACACTGTTAGGTGTTGTTAGGTGAAAAGCATTTGTACACTGTAAGGTGTTCATATTTGAAAAGCATTCGTACACTGTAAGGTGTTCATAAGTGAAAAGCATTCATACACTGTAAGTTGTTCATATGTGAAAGGTTTTCGGACACTGTAAGGTGTTTATAGGTGAAAAGTAATCTTACAATGAAAAGTGTTTTTAGGTAAAAAGTATTCATACACTGCAAGTTGTTTATGTGTGAAATGTATCCATACACTGCTAGGTATTTATAGGTGAAAAGTATTTGTACACTATAAGGTCTGCCTAACTGAGAAGTATTCGTGCACTGCAAGGTCTTCATAGGTGAAAATCATTTATAAACTGCAAGGTCTTCAAAGGTGAAAAGTATTTGTACACTGCAAGGTCTCCACAGGCGAAAAGCATTTATAAACTCAAAGTGTTCATATATGAAAAGCATTCGTATACTGTAAGGTGTTCATATGTGAAAAGCATTCGTACACTATAAGGTGTTCATAAGTGAAAAGCATTCATACACTGTAAGTTGTTCATAGGTGAAAAGCATTTGTACACTGTAAGGTGTTCATAAGTGAAAAGCATTCGTACACTGTAAGGTGTTCATAGGTGAAAAGCATTCGTACACTGTAAGGTGTTCATATGTGAAAAGCATTTGTACACTGTAAGGTGTTTATAAGTGAAAAGCATTCGTACACTGTAAGGTGTTCATAAGTGAAAAGCATTCGTACACTGTAAGGTGTTCATAGGTGAAAAGCATTCGTACATTGTTAGGTGTTCATATATGAAAAGCATCCATACACTGTGAGGTGTTCATAGGTGAAAAGCATTTGTACACTGTGAGGTGTTCAGAGGTGAAAAGCATTTGTACACTGTAAGGTGTTCATAGGTGAAAAGCATTTGTACACTGTTAGGTGTTCATAGGTGAGAAGCATTTGTACACTGTAAGGTGTTCATATGTGAAAAGCATTCACACACTGTGAGGTGTTCATAGGTGAAAAGCATTCGTACACTGTGAGGTGTTCATAGGTGAAAAGCAAAGTTGTTCATAGGTGAAAAGCAAAGCTGTTCATAGGTGAAAAGTTTTTATAAACTGCAAGGTGTTCATAGGTGTAAAGTATTCGTACACTGTAAGGTGTTCATAGGTGAAAAGCATTCGTACACTGTTAGGTGTTCATATATGAAAAGCATTCGTACACTGTGAGGTGTTCATAGGTGGAAAGCATTCATACACTGTCAGGTGTTCATAGGTGAAAAGCATTTGTACACTGTGAGGTGTTCATAGGTGAAAAGCATTCGTATACTGTGAGGTGTTCATAAGTGAAAAGCATTCGTACACTGTAAGGTGTTCATATGTGAAAAGCATTCGTACACTGTAAGGTGTTCATATGTGAAAAGCATTTGTACACTGTAAGGTGTTCATATGTGAAAAGCATTTGTACACTGTAAGGTGTTCATAAGTGAAAAGCATTCGTACACTGTTAGGTGTTCATAGGTGAGAAGCATTTGTACACTGTAAGGTGTTCATATGTGAAAAGCATTCGTACACTGTGAGGTGTTCATAGGTGAAAAGCAAAGTTGTTCATAGGTGAAAAGCAAAGTTGTTCATAGGTGAAAAGTTTTTATAAACTGCAAGGGTTCATAGGTCTAAAGTATTCGTACATCGTAAGGGCTGCCTAACTGAGGAGTATTCGTACACTTCAACGTCTTCAGAGATGAAAAGTATTTATAAACTGCAAAGTGTTTACAAGTAAAAAGTATTCATTGCAGTTAGGATGCTGGCAGCACGACTAAAATGGATGGACTAAAACAATTACAACGTTGGTATGTATGCTGCGGTGAAATGCAATTGCAAGTGTTTTTTTAATCCAAAAAAATCTTTTAAATTAAAAACGTAGTCAAATAAAAATAAGTTTCACATGTTGCCTGGTGATAATTGGCTATTATTAGTTGCTCATCCAGTGTTCATTTCCTTCCTTGCTAGCATGGACTAGCATACAGCATAACTTCCTTTTTTGTACATACTAGAATTCTAGTAAAAAGCCATAGCTCCTGTGGATGAAGATGGTTTGTCTTTTATATTTCGTTCTGTACATATCAGTGTCACCCATGGTTAACACACTGAAAGGTAAGTCCTTACCAGTGTTTTAGTAAACCTACGTTCTATACATTTTGCTAAAATACACAGGTTAGAGTTAAAAGCATTTCTGTAATCTTCAAAAATATCATCCTGATCTGTGTTCTTATAAATTGCAGTTGAAAAACAGTCAGAAGCTGGAAAAAACTTGTAGGAAGCTTATTTCGAGTAATTTAGATTGTGTATATTACCATGTTAAAAAGTCTGGTCTGTATTTGCTGCTTATAACTATTAATGCATGTTTGGCTGTATTTCCAGTTTATAACAGCTACTGTACGTTGTGAAATGACTTTATGCATGTTAAACTACCTAGAGGACCTTACAATAATAAATATGTCTTTCTCCTTGATCTCTTATGCATTACTCTTAGTTTAGGATCAACATTATTTCAGACCATACAAGCAAGAGAGTATCTGAAAGTTTTTTTTTTCTTTTGCACTTGTCAGTTATTTACTCTCACCCTCAAATCTAAAGAACGCTGCACTAATATTCTTAAAGATACTTGTTCTCTGATATTTTGGAAATTGTAACCAAAAGATAAGCAGATACTTGATCTGTTAATGGTATGTATATTGTCTATTTTCTCTAGGAAGCTATTTCAATCCTGTTACTGAGTACTGTGCACCTGTACAATCTGCTTTTACTTGTCTTAAATACCATATTTATGTCATTCAGAAACCATTGAGGACTGACACAGTTTTACTATTCACTTTGTTACAAAGATACCTTTCATATCAACATGGTATTACTTGGCTGGATGCGTATTTCACAAAGTATCAAAATGAATGAATGAAAAAATGCCTTATACAACCTACCAGGATGTGCACAGGACAAATCTGGACTAAAGGAAAGCGAATCAGGCAGCAGCTAGGGAAGGGAGACAATAAAAGGGTGCTTTAGGCATCATCATGTATTTTTTTAAATATGTAGTCCTAGATAGCATGACTTTAGAATCAAATGCTTATAATTTGGTGAGAAATTACATACAAGATTAATTTCTGCAAGAGACTGATTTCTGCTGCCAGCATTAACTATATAATTTTCTCAAGACAAGAAAACTTGAACCTCTTTTAGCTGAAAAACTGGTAGCATTAGAATTGAAATTACTTACGAAAATGAACAGAGTAACAAATTACAGCTCTTAAAAAAACCTTTTTTTTTGTTAATTTATTCATTAACTGTATAAATTCACTAGGTACAGATAACTTTTTTGGGGGGGGGGGGTGCAAACAAGAGCTTTGTTTGGTTAAGTAACTTGCTTAGAAACGCATAGTAGGCACATGGAGACTCATGAAATCAAACCTGGGACTACACAATGAAGCTAATCAGCAGCTGAACCTGACAATGCATTCTGTGTGTTGTGCAAATTTACAGAAATGCCGTAGTTTTTTTTTTTTTCAAATTAAAAATAAATATGTCACTGAATTTGATTTCTAGTTCTATATTAAAGTGATTTAATTACATTTTTTGCAGCAAATGTCCATGTTTGCAGAATTAATATCATCATCATCAACATATATAAACTCAAACTTATTAGGGAACAAAGATACACAATCATCTACATTTTACCCACCCCTTCTAACCTTTCTTGTATTTACTACTTTCAGTTTCATAATCAAGGGCAATGGGGTTTGTAAGATGAGTTTTGCATGTCTCAATTCTTTACTTCCCTTAATAGACTTTATGAAAACTTATCCATTTAAACATGCTATTTTTATGGAAAAAAATATCCGTCAAGAATATATATTCCAGTTACTATTTTTGACACAGCAATTTCATGTCCCACAAACAATCTAAAACAATTTAAACCAAGATTTTTTATTTGGAGAAGCTGTAACTACTGATAACCTAAAGAAGGAATTGCTTCTTCCTGAATCTCAGAGAAAATGGCTTAGACAGCCTCTACCCAAAGTTAAGCGATACTCTCTATGGGTGATTAAAGTCAGTTTATGTAGTTAATAAATATTAATAATAAATAATAAGAGGATGGTGCATGCCCTAATAAAATTTTCTTAGTAAAACAAACAGCTAAACTGTATTACTAAGACTTCACAGTAACAGAACTGAAAAGTTATGCAACATTTGACAACATTTCTGAAATGGTCTGGGGTGGGTAAAACAAAGATGGTTACTTAAATCATAAAGAAATATCATTATTGTGGTTTAATATAATTTTGCAACAGTTGCACAGTAGTATTCTTCGTGTAAACTTTCAATTTTTTTGTGCTTAAGCAATGACTAAAAAAATGTTGTGGGCAATGTATGACAGAAATCTGGGTAGTGAAGGCAGAACAGCTGAAGAATCTTGCGAAATGCAGATGAAATGTTTGATACAGGTAATAGGATTTATACTGTGGTACAAATGAAGAAACAAGGATGTCCAGAGTGGAAAGCAAACTAACCCCATTTGCAGAGAAGGTTAAAGAGATAAGATTAAGATGGCTTAGTCATATGTGCAGGAAAGCAGAAGTGATTTATTAAAGTTGATTTAGGTGAGACAGGAAGAAGGCAAGGGCACATAGCAAGAGATGGATAAATTACATGAGAAAACCTGCAACAGGCAGACGTGACTGTCAAAGAATGTAGGAGAGTGACCTTGAATCAAGAGAGTTGCTGACAGTTTATGCAATGGCTCAATGTAAAATGGGAAAAAGGGGGTTGATGATGATTATGTAACATTTTCAAAGAAGTTTACTAGGTTCAGAAAACAGGACCTGCTGTTCACAAAACCAGACTGAGTGGGCTGTAAAGTTCAGTTGCTTATGTCTGCATGAATGAGGTTTGCTATGATACATTTTATGGCTTTGCATGTAAGGCTGGTGTGACTGATGGGCCTCTAATTACCTATGTCTGTAGAGGGGCCACCATTGTGAAAAGGAGTCACAGTGGTGTTCTCTAGGCATCAGGCACAAATCTTGTGGAAGTTGAACAGTTTAAGAAGAGGTGTAGATAGTGCACACTGGGCACTGATCAGAATGTAGTGAGGCATGTTTTCTGGTTTCACAGAAATATAATTTTTATCCTTTGACATGGATTCTAAGATTGTACCAAGCTGACTGCAGGTGAAACTAAATTTTCAAGGATAGTGGGTGCAACAGTGTGGACAGAGGGCTTAAATGTACCAACTTTGTCTGCTAATATATTACCTATATCCTTAAGATTAGAATGAGTGAAATTATTATACATTATTCTACATGAGCTCAGTGTATTGTTGAACACTATTTCTTAAGCCTCCTGATATAACTGAAGAAGGGTTTCTTGTTTCCTTTGGTATTTGTAGTGACCTTAAGTTTTCACTCTGCTTTAGATTGTCCAATAGTGCTCCTAAGTTCAGTGCTGGCATGTTCCATTGTGGCCTTGAGGTAGGGGGATGTGAATCATTTACAACATTTCATTATTTTCCTTCTTTTGTTATATGGTTTATTAATATTGGAGTTCCACCAGAGGTGTTTATTCTTGAGTTTACCACTATATTTAGGGTGGATGGGTACAGACGTCTCTATACAGCTATTCAGCAGCTGTTAAAAATGGAGATGAATGTGGCAGTGCTCTCAGTTGGGTCCTTTTGAAGTGAATTGTTGGGAGGTTTGCATAGATCTGCTACAAGTTGAAATAGCTTTGCCTTGGAGAAATCTCTAAAGATGGCTTCATTTGGTGGTGGTGTGGTATCATTAGGCCTGACAGAGAAGATGACTGATTTGTAGTCAGTCTTAACCTGGGATGAGGAGATGCAGGGTAGGGTACAGGCAGGGATTACGTTGATAAGGACCAGGTCAAGGATATTAAAGTCTCCAGTGGGTAGTTTTACAATTGTGTCTGGTACTTTGGTATTAACAACATCTATAAGTACTTGAGCACATCCATTTTTAGAGGTATTAGTGTGCCAGTCAGTGCTTGAGTAAGTTCAGTCTCCTTTCAAGAAAATATTTGGTTTGATATTTAATGGGGAAGGGTTTGATATAGATCTGTAGTTAACAATGATGTAATAGTTGGCTTTGTTAAGGTTGATTTTGATTTTAAGGAGAGGAGTCCAAGTTAGAGTTGTGGCTAATTTGATGTGAGGCAATGGTGTTTCTGACAAATGCAGATACTCCCCTACAGTTATGCAAGGGTATGAAGGCATAATATGCTTTAAACCCTGGTATAAATGGAGTGCTGTCATTGTATTGAAAACACGTCTCAAATACACAGAAATTAATTTGTGCAAGTTGTATGAGGGCCTCAAGTTCTGGCATATTTCTGTTTAGTCTCCTAGCACTGAGTAGTGCCACAATGATGGTGTCTGAATCTGGGTTTCTATTTGCTACAAAGGACTGTCCATTAGCAAGATTATGCCTAAAAAAAGTACTATACTGGCAGCAAAAGCTTTATCTAGTATGTGGAAGCCCTGGAATGAGTGATGTAAGCCATCCCTGGAGAAACAGAAGTCTTATCTACCATTTCATCCTTGACTGACATATCCTGGATCTTCTTAGAATAATATCAACTACTTAGCCAATAGTTAAAGCCAATTATCTTGTCTTCATATCTATGCATCATTTTTAGGGAATGAAAGATACTATTCAAGATCCGTATTTCCTGCCTGCAATACATTCACATTAAGTACCATCGTGTCTCTCTGCATATCCCCTTGGATGGAGTGCCTTGGGTCCTTCACTCCTACGTAGGCCACCACTAGGTTGTAATCATACTTGTCTGGATGAAGGGGATCTCAGGGCCATTGTGGCATCATGGATCCTGTCACTGGACAAGCAGTGTACCTAACTATAGAGTTACATATGACTAACACATTTCCCTGTGTGGCAGCAGACTCAGTGGGCTTTACTGGTGTAGGCCTGCTTTCCTGGTAATTCTTGGGTCACATCTGTGGAGTTGTGGTATGTGAGAACAGAGTGGTAGATGTTTCATGGTGTGTTGAAGGCTGAAATCTTTTAGGTCTTGTTCTAGGAAGCTTTGGTAAATTTGTCTTTACCGCCTCAGCTCAAGTTATAATTTTAGTAGTGTGCTGTGAGTGATGTAGTGCTGCAGATTTATAATGCTTACTGATAGTCGGCTGATGCAAGAGGTTTGCCTCCATGTCCTTACTCTCTTGCAGGTTGTACTATCAAGTGATAGAAGCAATAAATATTTAGTAAGTACAAGGCAGTTTATACACTGCCTTAGAACATCTAATGCAATCAAACTGGCCACAGATTTGATAAAGAGTAACTGGACATACAAGACCATATAATGTGGGTGCTGTAGGCAAATCCCTTATATAGATTCAGATGAGAATAGATGGATTTTGGACAGCATACAGAAATGGATGACAAAAGGTAGGTTCAGTTGTAGAATAGACAGGATTGTTTATTTAGTAAGGTGCTGTTCATGTACAGCATTCTATATTGGGGAAACGGAGAACACCTTAAACAAAAGAATATAGCAGCATAACTAGAGCATGAATAAAAATGGTAGTAAAAGTGCTCTAGCTAGACATGTCATAGTCTGTAATGTTTTTATTAAGTTTCAATTTCTCATTTTGGAAAAAAGTTCAAATCTCTTACTATGGGGGAGATTGGCAAAACCATTTAATGTACAAAGAAATTAATTAATTTTGATTATGAATTAATTAAAATGTAGGGTTTCAAGAGTATGTTAAAAAAATGAACTGGGAGCTTTTTTAATATTTGCCTTCTAATATTTTAATGATTATTTTCGAGTTTTTAGCTTTTTAACAGATTTTTTTATACTGAGTAGGTTCATATTCATTAACTGTGACTTTAAGGGAATTAATTAAAGTTACTGGGGTTTATTTTAACGTTTGTTTAATAAGTAATTAATGCTTCTGATGAAGTCCCAAACACAGAAGGGATGAAAGCACTTAACATAAGGAGTGTTCACTCTGAATTTTCATTAAAGCTACTTTTTAACTTCAATTTCTGTGTGAAATGGTCAATTGTTTTTGGATCTATTCACAGTTGCAACCAAGTAGGATTTGGTTTCCACACGTTTTGTATTGGATTTTCAGTCAATTTGCATTTGGCCAAGCTGTTATTGCTATAGTGACATAAATCCAAACTCAGTCCTGCATGCTTTGTAAAGATTGACAAGACTTTTATAAAATGTGTAGTTTGAAGCCATCCACTGCTATAAAGGGGATATCTCCAACACTCTATTTCCATGTCACCCCAGCCAAATCACAGACTACAATACAGTTCCACCTATATGTCAGAACTGGCATTGGAGGCTACTAGCCTTTACACAAGGTACAAACCATAGCACTGATACCAACATGCAGGTGGAGTGACACCTACTTTTGAAAAAAATATTCATCTGAGAGGTACAAGCCATTATTTGCAGATTTTACATTGACATTCAGTGCCAATAATTGCAAGCCTGCTTCATGTTTCAGAATGGGTTGTAGGGCTTAGGGCTTTGAGATTCCTCATTTGCTTAAGTGGCATGAAGAGTCCCAGAATCTTTGCAGAATTGAGAGATGCATAAATGCTTAGCAGAGCACGATATCCCCTAATATAGAATGTTTTTGAATCTGGCCTGCAGATTTTATTAAATGGCCTGTTTTCTTTTTGTTAATAAATCTTCAAGAAAGTAGAAATATGTATTGTCTGGTGCTGTGGGAGAGAAGGTACATGTTTGCGAAGAGTGCTACACTCTGTACATTCTGGAAACTAGCATGCAATTCCAAAAATCTTGGCTATATCACTACACAGGTGGAAAAATTTTATTTTAAATGTGAAACATCTTACCTTAAAAATTGAGACATGATGCAGTAATGAAACAATAGTGTAAACAAGTGATCGATCTAAACAGCAGCCTCATTCCATCCATCTATCCACAAACAAATTTTTTACATTTTTGCACATGAAGTCGAGGTGTCAAGTCAACAGTGACAATCATCTAGAGCCAGTATTTAGAGAGAGAGAGAGAGATTATGTGCAGCATATGGGACAGGATGATGTCCATGCAAGCACCAGACACAAGCTGCATAATCTGAGGGCTTAGTATACATGGAAACACATATAAGTGATTGCGGAAGTCACAGTGGCCATATTGGAAGATTTAGGAGCACAAACAAAAAACCCTCTACTCTTTAGAGCATAATGGCACCACTCTTAGTGGCTAACTCTTATGTCGACGGGGAATGAATGAACCAAAGGGTCTCATCTTGCGAGGAAAACAAATTGGTTGATGATTGCTGCTCTTCAGAGGAATGGATGGGTCTATACAGCAGCCAAAAGAGAGGAATAATGGTCAAGTGCTGCAAGGATCGCCAATAAATAATTGTGTGGCACATTCTCCAACCTTGAATGTATTGGTTATTTCGAGGGTGGTTTGTAAGCAGGTTCATGTAGCTACATCAGTTCATGCCCCAAGTTTATCATATCATTGCAACAGTCCTCACTTCATGTGGTTAATGATTTTCCAGCAGTGCAAGATAAAAGGTATTACACTGCCCTGATCCTTCTGGATCTATCTGCTGTGACCAAAATGTTTGGCCATCTGATCTTCTTGGAGCATTTGAAAATCTGCTGTGGGGTATGATTTTTGATTATTTTGCCTGTCACATCAAAGGCTGTAGTCAAAGAGTGCACTTTTGAAGGAACTCTGTTTCTGACTACGCTGTTATACGTAGGGTCTCCCAGGGCTGTATTTTGGGCCTATTTGTTTTTATGTATCATGCTATGCTCCCATTCAGTAAGTTGGATGTGTGGCGACGTTTCCAATATCGCAGGTACATTGATAATACTCAGCTTTACTTCTGGTTTCTCTAGGAATGTGGGTGGATTATGTGGGCACAAATGAGGATTGTCTGGAGGACATGATGATGTGAATGTCAATTAAAAGGTTCAAGTTTAATCTGCCCAAGATTATTGCCATAGTCTTTCATGCCACATTAATAACCTCCAAGCTACTGTCCTTACTCCCTTTACTTTTGTCATGTCTTAGCTGCATGATCTGGGAATGATCATCGATGACCAACTGACATTTTAGGACCTGGTGAACATACACAAATCCAAAGTTCCAAATAATCCAAAAAAAACACACTGAACACCAGGAAAAAAAGTGATATAACTTTTTACTGATGCAGTCCGGTACCACGGCTTTCGCCTTCAAAGGAATAACCATTTCCATCAAACAGCTGCTTATATGCTCATACATCATCAATTTTAAAATTACTTTCAACCAATGATCTTTATACAGCCATTAAAAAAGTATCAAAACACTTAAAGTGCCCCTTCCTTATTGCCCGTATAAACATATAAACCATGCATAAAAACACATGTGCCTTCATGAATTAAACAAATACAAACTTGTAGCCCTTCATTGTATATGTGCTCTGATTATACAAATGCCCCAATGTCTCTGACACCCTATATAACGTTGTGCAAAAAGAAATTCCATTGACTGACCATAAAGAACAGGAGAAAGCAACATAACATTATATTATGCATTCATGAATGATTTCTTCGTGCCTCAACATGATTGATATTATTTAATATTTAACTGCTTTGTTCACTGGGAAACAGAATGTTATGTCAGAACATAACTTTGTCCTAACGGAACTGTAAGTTCAAATTCAATTTTAAATTCAATCCCCTGGGGCAAAGTGTTCTGTAATTTATAATACATTTAGTCTCCAACTGAAGTAACCTGTCTACCAAAATATCCCCACTGTTTAATCTTGGTTTGGTTGGGAGGGTGGCTTAATGGCTAAAGTGTTTGCCTTGCAAACACAAGGTGCACGGTTTGAGTCTCACAAGGTATAATTGGCTAGGCTTAAAATGGCTCGCAAGGGTAGTTAGCTTAGTACTAAACTATGAACTAACACACTAAAAAAGAAAGACTCTTTGGAACCCCCATGTTTTCGTATAAAATGATCTGCCACAGCACTCTCTACTCTATCTCTCCTGATATCACCCAAATGTTCCATCATTCTCCTCTTTGCAGATCTTTTGGTCTGCCCAATATACCATTTGGTGGGTATACAACTCCATCCAATTATGTACACAACTCCCTTTGAGTCACAATTATATAGGTCCATAGCTCTGTATGTTTTCCCATTAATATTCTCCCCGTCCAAATTCCTGATGTTCCTACCAGACATCTGCCACAGGGAAAACTGCCCTTCCTGTCGAAGGCACTACTCAGTCTCCTCGTCCATAATAATTTCTTTAAAATTTTAAACCTTCCATACGAGAAGGTAACCCTGTGTGGAAAAATGTCCCCATATTTTTCATCACTAAGGACAATGGGCCAATACCTATTTATCAGTTGTTTCAAAATGTCCGAGAATGGAGAAAATTTGTTTACAAAAAAATAGAGGGTCATGCGTTTCCACCCTAATCAACTCCTTTTCCCTATACATGGGGGTTCCACTCTCTCTAAGTCCTGTCTCATGTGCTAGACCTAACTTTTTTTTAACTCTGTTTTCTGCTGACTTCAAAATACTGTTTTTATATCCCCTACTAAGAAGTCTATCTATCACTGTCCTAAATTCATTAGATAAATCCTTCTTGTCAGATGTGTTATTCGCGATCCGTAAAAAATCACCGTAGGGTAGAGAATCCAAAAGATGGGGGGCATGCATGCTATTGGCAGTTAAAAAAACATTAATTGCAGTGTCTTTTATATGAGGTCTAAACACTATTAGAAATTTGTTATCCACATAAAATTCCAAATCCAGGTACTGGATGAATGTCCTACTTGTTTTAAATGTAAACCCAAGGCCATATTCATTCTTTTCTAACCCTTGTATAAACCCTTCAAACTCCTCAAGTTCCCCCTTGCAAACAACAATTAAATCATCTATATATCTTTTAAAAAAATACTACTCTATTTTTTTATAAAAAGCCATGTTGAAGATTTTAGTTTTCTCATGCATAAGATAGCGTATACTGGGGCGAACGCCGCACCCATTGCCGTTCTTTCCCTTTGCAAGTAATAAGTATTATTAAACTTGAAGAAATCGTGTGTTAATGAGAACTCCAACAGGCGAATTAAGAAATCCGTTCGAGGACCCTCCCCTAACGTCTTATTAATTTCTGCTCTCTTCATTGACCTCTCTAAAGCATTCGATATGGTCAACCACTCTTTATTAATTACTACTCTTGAATCCCTCTCTTTTGATATCCCAGCCATTAAATGGTTTAGTTCCTATCTTACAAACAGAAAACAAGCAGTTCTTTGGAATAACCACATTTCTTCTCTATTGCCTGTTTCTATCGGAGTTCCACAAGGCTCTATTCTTGGCCCACTTCTCTTTTCCCTCTTCATAAATGATCTTCAAACAATAATCCCTCAGGCAACCTGCATTCAATATGCTGATGATTCCACGCTCATCTGCTCAGCATCATCCACCCCAGAACTTATCTGTCTTACTCAAAAAATCTTTAATACTGTAGAAACATGGTTATCCAATCGGTCCCTCTTACTAAATGCTAAAAAAACTAAACTTCTCCTCTTCACCCCCACTTCCAGGACCTCCCCTTTAAACTTCACCATCTCTTCTAACAGTGCCACTGTCATCTCACCTGAATCTACAACTAAACTTTTAGGAATTGCCATTGACAATAATCTCTCTTTCAACCAACACATTAACAACACCATAAAACTAGTCAACAGAAAAATAGGATCCTTATATCGAATTAGACCATTTCTTACGCCATCAACTAGAACTAGGATTGCTCACTCCCATCTTATATCTACTCTCCTCTATGCTTCACCCATCTTTACCAACCTCAAGAAAACCAACCTCAACAAACTGGCAACCTGCTATAATAACATTGCCGCTACCGGTAACCCCTACAGAACCCATCACTGTCTTAACTTGAAACTACTAGGCTGGCTAGAGTTTCAGAACTATCTTGCAATCCCTCAACTCACTATTGCCCATAAAATACTGTACCAACCAAATAACACCCCTATACTCTCACAACTCTTAATCCCCTATAACAATCTTAACTGCCTCCGCTCTTCTAGTGAACTCTTGGCTAGTTCTATAAAATCAAATAACACTGCTGGTGACTCCCTATTCACCAATTCAGTAGGTACAAAATGGAATTTGTTACCTAGCAACATAACAATGATTACATCATTGCCTCTCTTCAAACAAAATATTAAACTGTACTTCCAAAATCACTGGCTTTGTTCCTGTAGTAAACCTGATTAACTTTCCACTAGTACTACTCAACTTTAAAACTACCTCTTACTCCTTGTGTGACACTATCCTCCGCTTGGCTTTCTTTTTCTCTTCCTTCTTCATCTTCCTAATGCTTCTTTGCCTGTTAACTGTCTTAACTTGTTCTCTTTTCCAAAACTAATCCCTTATTAACTTCCCTTATTCCCAGTACTCTACTTTGTCTTCTTTTTCTTACCTCCTATCCTTGTTATCTTTCTCAGACAAGTATTTTTATCTTTGTGTAATACTATTTTGAACTGTTACTGTGTTTGGTAGTATTTAATTCATGTAGTAATAATTTTAAATTGTATAGTTTGTTAGTTTTTTACTAATTTTTTACTAATTTTTATTTTTATTTATGCTGGTTTTCTTTCATGTATTTACTTCTGTGGAGCTTTTCTCCCCGGGCCTCTACTGAAAATGGAAATATCTCCAGCTAGACTAGCCCGGTCAACAAATGTAAAATAAATAAAATAAATAAATAATAGCTTCCAGGCCCCACATATGTCTTATGTTCGTATATAGCAATTTCACATCCACACTTGCCCAGTAGTAGCCTGAAGACCACTCAAGGCCACCTAACATGTTAGACAGCTTGGTTCCATTCTTAACGTGGGAACTAGCCTTACTTAAAATGACCCTTCAAATGAAAGTCCAAAAATAGCCCAACATTTTGTAGGAAGGTCCCCTTTCCCGACACTATTGGTCTTCCTGGAGGATTGCTCATACATTTATGTACCTTGGGAATAACTTTAAACAATGCATCTTTTGGACGTTTGATGTACAGTTTTTGAACATCAGCTGCATTCAAAAAACCCAGTCTCTCCCCACTTTCTAATATTTCCAGTAGTGTTTCATTAAATTCCCTCATTGGATTCCAGTCCAGCTTAATATACACTGACTGGTCTTCTAATAATGTGAGAGCCATGTTATTGTACTGCGTGATATGCATAATCACACAGTTGCCTCCCTTATCTGCCTGCATGAAAATGTATTCACCATTACATTCCCTCAAGCATTGCAGTGCCCCCCATTGATCTTTTGATAAATTATAGGGCCCTACATGTGTTTTTAAATTTGTCATATTCCACCTCTGCTTGTTTACATAACATGTTTTCAAACATAATTATGTTGGCCGATAACTTAGGTGGCATAAAGGCACTACAATAAGGTACAGAAGGTAAAAACCTTTTCCCATAGCCAGTGAAAAATTCACCAACTTCATTCTCACTGGGCAGTGATCTTTCTCCCTCTTCATAATCATAAATAGAAACATTTAACAATGGATCATCCTCACACAGGAAATTGGCCTCGTCCATAACATGCTCCTCTGCATTTTCATCCACCTCACTCATAATAGCATGTTCAGCATTGCATTTACTAGTTATGCCTTGCTTGTTTTCAAAAAATACCTTTAAATTCAACTTATGGCAAAATCTAGAAATGTCCATGAACACATCCGACAAGCTTGGAAAACAAGTAGGGATAAATTTGGGACATTTATCCAAAAGAGAAATAGCATTATAGTCCAAATTAAGATTGGACAGGTTTATTATTTTCAAATTGACATTCTGTCCCTCCATAATACCCTTTGGCGCAATGATAGTCTCTACACAGTTCAAAACATGTGAAGCTTCCTATGTATCTTCTCCTCCTGCTCCTGTTCCTGTTGCTACAGCCCTGTTGACTTCCCGCCATCTGGCTGGTGTTGTCAATGGAACCTCTCTTTCATCCTCGCCCATGGCCTTTGCCACCTCCTGAATTCTCTTTGTCAGCACTCCTCGTTGAGCTCCTCGAAGGATGTGCTTTTGTTATATTTGTTTTTTTTTTTATAATCAGAGCACATATACAATGAAGGGCTACAATTTTGTATTTGTTCAATTCATGAAGGAACACGTGTTTTTATGCATGATTTATATGTTTATACAGCAATATGTAAGGGGCACTTTAAGTGTTTTGATACTGTTTTAATGGCTGTATAAAGATCATTGGTTGAAAGCAATTTAAAAATTGATGATGTATGAGCATATAAGCAGCTGTTTGATGGAAATGATTTTTACTTTGAAGGCAAAAGCCGTGGTACCGGACTGCATCAGTAAAAAGTTATATCAATCTTTTTCCTGGTGTTCAGTGTGTTTCTTTTGGATTTTAGGACCTGGCGTCTGCTGTTGTCCTGTTGTTTTTACAATATACAACATCTGTGAAGCACATTATTATACACAGGGACCTACTGATGGCTGTATAGGCTGTAGCTGGTACAGACCTGGGCTGTGATCTGTATTCATGTTTAGCAAGATCCACTCTATAGCTCTGTATGTTGTTATTCATTTATGTACTCTTTTTTTCCAGGTCAATTTCTAGCAGCTGTTCCAAACACCTTTCTATTAACTTTTTTCATAGTGTTTTATCTTTGGAGTAAGTGATGGACACATTGTGGTGCATGTAGACACTGATGAATTCTCAGGGGACACAGCTGACGTGGTACTAAGCAGGGTAATTAGGATGACAGATGAAAGGAGGGTTTGAAAGTAGTTTTCTCAAAAGTGATACTTGTGCCAGCAGGTGGCACACTTTGCAAGAAAAGAATTAGGAAGCATAATAACTGACTGCAGTCGAAGGAAAATTGCTCGAGACTGTTAGAGGGATGGGGAACACCTGGGAGTGTCACCAGCCATAAGTCAGGGGTGTACCTTTACACTAAGCTGAAAAGGGGAAGAGAGTGCCACTGAAGCAATATGGGGTTATGTATTTAAGCAATAGACAGAAAGCAAAAACAGATCCAGAGCACAGCAGAACAAGCAAAGGTGGTTGGGTAGTATTAATTTGCAGTGCAGTAAGTCTAAATAAGCAGATGTGGAACTGCAATTAGCAATGCAGGAGGAGAGGATGAACATTGCTGGTGTCACAGAAACATGAGCCAGTGACAAGTAGGGTAGGAGACATATAGAAGTGTGTGGATATAGGTTGCTCAGGAAGGACAGAGAAGGGAGAGATGGGTGTGATGTTGAAGTCTACATAAAGGAGCATACAGATGTGAGGACAGCAAGCAAAGAACATCAAATCAAGAATTGGGCAATGGAGCAGGCAAACTCAGAACCTATGCTATGTGCTGTTGTGGCATTTAAGCTAGAGAAAGGGGGAGAGCTAGTGGAGCTGTACAGTGCAAACACCCCACACCCCAGCCGCATCAAAAAAGGAAGATGACAGATTGAAAGAGAAAATAATGCAGTGGAATATGAGGAAGAAGCTATCCTTATAACACCTTCAATTATTTCTCAAAACGCAGCTCATCTGCACTAATTCCTTGAAAGTATTCTGTTGTGCACACGACATCTAAATACAGATACTTATACTGAAATATTGGCCATGGACTCACATTATTCCAAAAGTAAAACAAGTATTTTTGCAAAGGGGAAGACTCCCTGCACACACACATATGTGAAGCTTTACACTCTGCACCCCCCCAATTATTATTTTTACTCCAAGGTTTCATAAACTAAAATTAATAATAAAATGGGATCCACTATTGCTTCTGGGCTTGCATCACAAAAGTGCAGCAACAGAATCTTATTCATGATGAGTTGGTATATATACACACACACACACACACACACACACACACACACACACACACACGCACACGCACATGCACACGCACACGCACACACACACACACACACACACACATGCACACACTGACACTCATGCACAGACACACACACATACAAATATACACAGAGATATACACACTCATAGACACACAAACACACACACGCACACACACACACACACACACACACACACACACACACACACACACACACACACACACACACACACAAAATATACTCAGAGATATACACACAGACATACACACACATGAAACTGTACATACAAAAAATGCATTAAAGCTTGTCATAATATATGAGCAAATGTCACCAACAAAATGGACATTTTTTTCAAGGAGCAAGGCCCCCTTCCTCCCATGCATTCCCATACTCCTTATTTTATAGTTCTCACACCGAGTGCTGCACATCAGCGAAAGTGATCACTGATAGTCAGTGGGAACACCTCAGTCTTTCTTCAGGAGGCTGCAAGGCTGGACCACCCACTAAACATAAACATATATGAGCAGTATATTCTTCCTCATATGTAAACCCAGAAACTTTTAGGTGACAACTCACAACTGATGTGTTGTGTGTAATTATGGTGCAGGATTGCATCATCCAAACAAATGAGAGCAGGTAAAATAATTACTTTTTCTCAGAGTCAGTGTGGCCTTGAAGAAAGAGCAATAGTTGCAAGAAAACCAAATTGCTACAGCAAGAACTGATCAACTGTAAATTAGGAAATGCACACGTCAAGATCTGTGCTCGAGCTAACCAAAGTCAGCAGACCTTGAAAAGTTGAAGGGAAGCACAGAAGAGCATAGTAATCCTGGAGGATCAAAATCTGACAGAAACAGACTTGCTGACTCCCTACTCCAGGGTAGAGAAGAGCAGAAGTTGACCGATATTTTTGTCCATGAGGGGGATATCCAATTGTTGCAGGACAATAAAATAAAGGATAGAATTCTGTAAGTGGCCTAATCAAGGTCATCATTAGCCAAACGTGGTCATGCCACTTTGTGATTTAGAAAGTGGGAAAGGAAAGAATGAAAGGAAAACATAGTGGTGTGGGGTTTAGTAGACTACACTATGCTACGGTTGGATGAAAGCCAGAGATGAGTTATGAAAATGGGAACAAGTTGAAAGGGTAAACGAGTTATGGGAATGCATCAGGAATGGAGCATCTGGGGGTGGACACATGCTCACACACCCACACTCACACACACACACACACACACACACACACACACACACACACACACACACACACACACACACACAAACAGGCACACACACACACACACACACACACACACACACACACACACACACACACACACACACACACACACACACACACACACACACACACACACACACAAACAGGCACACACACTCACAAAGCAAAAAAGAGGTGAAGGCAATGCAGTTACATTGAAATATGAGAACAATAATGAAGTTAAAAAGCCTATAGGTCGTGGAAGAAAGTAGTTTGGGAGTTGGAGAAGGTATTGTACAAGGAGGACAGCAGAACATAAACAAATGTAGTGAGAGCAGCAAAAGGACAGGTAGCTAATAAGCTTACACACAAGTTCAGGAAGGGGAGCAACAGCTTTTTAGGTATACACTTTGCCAGGCTGAAAAAGATAGGAGAAAAGTCAGAAAAGAATGGGAAAATCAGAAATACTAAATTAATACTGTTTCAGTCTTTACAAAGAAAACCAAGGGAGACTGTCATCTGGGAGAGAGGGGTAACCAAGTGGGAAGAGTAGTGGGCATGCACTCAGATAGACAGGGTGGGCATGGTGAGCAAACTGATAGCCCTTAGGGAGGATAATGTATACGAGCAAAGTATGCTACTTCCCAAACCCCTCAGTAATATGGTCAATATACAGGATGACTCTCTGATAAAAATCTTCAAGAGAGATCAGCAGATCAGTGGTTGGTACAGAAATGACAGAGAACTGAAAGACGACAACTGTAGTGCCTTTGTACTGGGAAGAAACAATACAATGTATGGGGAATTAAAGGTATGTTAGCTTAAGAGAAAGTCAGGTGAAGAATTCTGAGGGGGAAGTCTGTTGGTGTTTCTGGATAAGAACAATCTCCACGACTGTACCAATATGAGTTTATGAGCAGAAGGAGAAGTCAGTCACAGCCAATATAGCTTTATGATTGGTTAAAACTGCACAAGGGAGTGTCAGTAGACAAAGGTTCATAGGTGTGTACTAGGCTAATGACCCTGGAGCCTTTACAAAAATAGCCCATAGGATTACCCTGATATTGTGCCACCTGACCTTAGTTCCCAGTGCCTCTGTCGAGTAGAGCCACTGGATTGATCCCCAGGGTGAACTTTCTATTTCCCATCCACTCATCAAGGTTTCTCTTGAAGACGGCCAGTGAGGTGCTCTGTTTGACATGTATGGGAAGTCTATTCTGTAGCGAGGGCAGTCCCTGGGTTATGAAACTGTCCCTCCAGCATGTTCTGTTGATTGTGGTAATGAGGTTGAGGTCACTGGAGCATGTGGTATGGAGGGATTGGGATTTTTTTAGATGTAGCATTTCTAGTAGAGCTGGATCAGACATGCCTTTATATGTCAAGCAGAGATCGTCTCTAAGTAGGCGATATGAGACAGAATAGTTGGAGTTTTTTGAGTCTGTCCATATAGGACAAGTGTTTAAGGCCTAGGATCCTCTTTGTGAGGTACTTTTGCAGCCTCTCCAGTTGTTGCAGATGTCTAGTGAGGTAAATGCCAAATGGGGCATTGTACTCAATGGCTGGTCTAATGAGGGAAGAGTAGAGGGAGACAATGACCTCTTTCTTCCTGGATACAAAACCCTTAGTAATGAGATGTGCCACATAGAAGGACTTTCTGACCACAGTGGCAATGTGGTGGTCAAAAGAGAGACTGCTGTCAACCTGTGTTCCCAGATCTCGTATAACACCTTCTGTTTTCAGTGGACTACCATCGATGTGGTAATTCATGGGAACTGGGTTTTTCCCAAAGGGGATAATGACACATTTTTTGACATTGAGCTTAAGGCCATGGTTCTGACACCAGTCATTGGTCTCAGTGAGGCCTTTCTGTAGGATGTGAACATTACTTGGGTAGTTAATAATAGCTCCCAACTTGCAATCGTCTGTGAACTTTGTCAGCCAGAGACCCTTTGTGTTGGCCTGGACTTCAGAGAAGTAGATACCAAACAGGAGAGGACCCAGGACCGAACCCTGTGGGACTTCTCTCGTGACTGGTCGGCAGTCTGACTTGGAGTCCACTACTTTCACACTGTGGGTTCTATCTGTGAGCCAGTTTGCAACCCATGCAGTGATATGGGGGTTGATGCCTAGCTTAGTGAGTTTTTTCTATGATTCCTGAATGGGGAATGGTATCAAATGCCTTGGCCAGATCACGGTAGGCTGTATGAACCACTTTGCCTTCATCCACAGCTCTGGTGACTGACTCAAAGAAGTTGAGCAGGCATGGTCTACCCTTCACAAAACCAAACTGTGTAGGATCCAGAGTTTGGAGATTCCCTATATCCTTGTTTATTAGGTCCATGATGATGCATTCCATAGCTTTGCATATCAGACTCGTCAGGCTAATGGGGCAATAATTCCCAGGGTCTGTAGTCACTCCTCTTTTTGGAGAGGGATGACTGTAGCAGTGCACCATTCGATAGGGACAAAGCCTAAGGTGAGGCTGTGAATGAACAGGGCACACAGGTAAGCTGCCTGTTCACTCTGTAGTTCATGTAGAGCACAGTCAGGGATATTGTCAGGTCCCATGGAAGCTGAATTCTTGGCCTTCGACACTGCTATTTTAACCTGTGCAACAGTAATACTGAGTGCCTGGTAATCTACTGGTATTGTGATTGGTCCTTTGGGGGAGGTAAAATTGACACTGAATCTGTCAGCCAATATATTGGCAATATCTGTTGGCTCTGTATAGGAGGTACCATTGTGCAGTAGCTCAGAGCAAATCTGGGTATTGCCATGGAGATTCTTTACATAACCATAGAAGGCCTTGTGGTTGTCTTTACTATCTGCTGCAATTCTGTTTTCATAGCTAGCTTTAGAGGATTTGATGAGAGATCTCAACTTTTTGTTGAGGCTGATAAGTGAGTTTTTCCAATGTTGGGACTTTACCTTATTCTGCATCAGTTTCCTCCTCCTGTTGTAGAGTTTGTTTATGGCAGGGGACCACCAGATTGGCTTCCTTTTTTTGGAGGAGAGCATCTTGGTTCTACTGGGTATGGTGAGATCCATGAATTTGTGCACGTGTTTGTACAGTGCACTGGTGTATGATTCGGCGGTCATGCAACTATTGTCCATTTGCATGGGTCCCATGAAGTTAACCACCTCTGTTTTTAGGAGCCCAAAGTTAACTTTGGAGAAGTTTTTCATGGTGTTTACTTTTGCAGTGGGGTGGGGTGGGAGGGATGTGGATTTCCAGGGTGATTAGTTTGTGGTCAGATCTAACCAGGGAGGAGTTAACTATTGGTGTAGTGCAACGGTCGCCCATGTTAGTAATGACCAGGTCAAGAATGTTGCTACCTCTAGTGGGGCTAAGAACGAGCTGGTCCAGGGCATTTGAATTAATGAATTCCAGGAAACATTGGGCAAGTGTATTGGTACATAAGTAGTTTTCCCAGTTAATGGAGGAGTAGTTGAAGTTGCCAAGTATGAGAGCATTAGGTTGGACCCTAATAGTCTCCAATGTGCTTAGGAACGTGGAGTGTGAGTCTTGGGACATTGTTGGGGACCTATAGCAGGCTACGACTTGAATTGCTGTCTTACCCAATGTTAGCTGCACCTGAAGTATCTCTGATGCATTATGTGGGGCTACCAGTCTGGAGGTGTGCACATCATTTATAAATATGGAAACACCACTGCCTTTGGAGCTTCGGTCCAAGTTCTGGGGCTGAAAGGTGTGGAATGAGTTATAGCCTGGTAGTGCAGGGGTGCTTTCTGCTACCTTGAACCAGGTCTCTGTTAAAGCACAAATGTCGATATTCTCCATTTTAAGGAGTGCTTTGAGCGAGTGCATTTTCAAATTTAGACTTCTAGTATTGAGCAGCATGACCATCAGATTGCATTTGCTTGTAGGTGTAACGGTGGTAATTTGGTCTTTGGAACACCACCTAAAAAGACACTATAGGGGTGGCAAGAGCCTTGGCCAGTATCTAGAAGCCCAGGGGGTGACAGATGCATGCCATCTCTGGCAAAGCATCGATGTCTGTTAATCATGTCATCCCAGGCAGATAGATACTGGATCCCCTTAGAATGATACCAGAAACTTAGCCAGTTGTTAAAATCGATAATTTTCTGCTTGTACTGTGGTATCATTCTGGGTGATGGTAGGATGCTGCTCAGGTTTAGGGTCATACCCACCTAGGCTACATAATTTGAGAGCTCCTCCATGTCTCTTTTCATGCAGTCCAGGGAGGTACGTCTCAGGTCATTCACACCCACATGTACAATGACAGAGCAATATTTGTACCTGTTGTTGAGGGACCTGAGTGCATGTGTTATGTGGTGGATCCTGGCACCTGACAGGCAACTGACTGTTACTTTCTCCTTATTCAACCTAGTGAGTGGGACATCAGTGTGCCTCACTACTGAGTCACCTATGACTAGTGTGTTGGGCATGCTATTCTGCCTTAGGGGCATTGGTTGAGTGGCACATTGTTTAGGAGAGTTATGTGCCTCCTGATTAGTGTTGTGTTGTGGTGGTCAAGTGCGTTTCTACCTTGGAGGTGTCTGCTGTTTGGGTAGATATTTATTGAGAGCCTCCACAAAGGTGGGTGTGTGGTTTATGTTTTTATGTGAAGGCAGTGCTGGTGTATGTTCTGGAGGGCTATCTGTTCCATGTTGTGTGGTGCAAGTGCTGACCTTCTCCTCTTGACCAGCTATTCTGGTCTTAACTGGAGAGTGCGTGGCTTCCAATTTGGATTATAAGTGCATCTCTTGCAAGTCTGAATGTTGGGAGGTAAGAGGAGAGAGTTGTCAGTGTACATGAGGCAGTTGCTACATTGCCTCAAGATGCCCAAGTTCACCAGGTTAATAGGAGAAAGCACAGGAAACTGACTTTTAGACATGCCTAGATGGGTGGGTATTAATAATAAGTACTGGAGATGTTTCCTTGTAGAATATTTAGTGCTGGTAGCAAATGCGGGCTTTTAAACCAGAAGTTGAAAGAGATGGAAAAAACTGCCCAAATGGCCAATACACTTCACTTTCTGGGCCAGTAACCACTCCTCTTGTGGTAGATAGACTACCTAGTGCTTACCACTCCCACTAATAAGTTAGAAGGCTTCCCTCCACCACAGACAGGCTTGGGGGGGCGCAGAAGCTTACATACAGTCCTGCATACAGCAAATCTGTATCTAGACTAGACTAGTTACAGGAAAGGCAGGATAAGCTCAAAAGCAGGCTTTTGGACCAGGAAGTTGAAAGATATGGGAAAACTGCCCAAACATCCAATAAACTTCAATTTGTCGGCCAGAAACCACTCCTCTTGTGGTAGATAGGCTATCTAGTGTTTACCATTCCCAGTAATAAGCTAGAAGGCTTCCCTCCAACACAGAAAGGCTTGGGGAGCTCAGAAGCTTACTAACAGCCCGGGATGCAGCAAATCTGTATCTGGACTAGACTAGTTACAGGAAAGGAAGGAAACAAGTGCAAATATGGCCTTTTAAACCAAAAGTTGAAATAGATGGAAAAAAACTGCCCAAAGGCCAATAAACTACAATTTCTGGGCCAGAAACCACTCCTTTTGTGGTTGGTAGGCTATCTGGTGCTTACCACTCCCACTGATAAGCCAGAAGGCTTCCCTCTGACACAGAAAGGCTTGGGGGGCTCAGAAGCTTACAAACAGTTCTGGATACAGCAAATCTGTATCTGGATAGACTAAGTTACAGGAAAGACACTAGAACAGCACTAAAAACTAATTCAAGATGCTTATTGACTGAAGCTGTCCCCCCCCCCCCAAGTTACTGTGTGTGACTTTTTCAGCTACTCAGTAAAAACTATTATTGGAGGTATTGTTTTTAGTTTTGCAATCCTGTCTGTAAGCAAGATATATACATGTTGTTAGAGGCGTTAATCTAGTTGGTTATAGACATAATATGGCTTGAAAAAGCCCCAATATTTCTAACAACTTTAGAAATAAATGTACTCTTTACAGTACAAAGTGTATGCCTGGCTACACCCTTGAGAACAGAGATTGGAGAACATAGACAACTCGTGCCAAATCATCCAGAATAATATGGTGCTTTTGAGGTAACTAATGACATACCCTCTAAACACAGCCTCATGCAGATAATACAAAGGATTCAACAAAATGAGACATCCCCACGTGTTAATTCCTGACTCACAATGAAAGTGTTTAAGCTAGAATACTTTCCCTTTAAATTTGACTATCCATTAATAGGGTACATGAAGATGTAAAGCAGAAATATGTCTTGCTAATACTTACAAAAAAGTGTTACTATATAAAACCTACAAAATAATCAGACTTAGTTTATGGAAGGAATATTTCCAATTTTTTGTCAACTATATTCCAGCCACAGCAGTGTAGGCAGATACACAATAAACCAGGACTGGTGTTAACAATTTGGATGCCTCCAGCAAGTTTTAATTCTTGGGGCCCACCAGCAAAGATATGAGAGTGTACTGCAGCCCTCACCCCAGCACCCCTTCAGCAACGACACCCTCCTAGTTATCAAGCCACCCTATAACTAGTCTCTCCATCACTATTTTCCATTTTTCTGTTGCTTCATTTCAGTCTCTTCTTCCACTTTCTCAGGATATAAAATGTTTCTTACTTAGATGTCTCTCTCCTTCTCGCTCCCTCTCTCTCACATGCACAATTCCTTGCCAAGTAACAAGCATATAGACAATCATGTGGTCACATTCTTACAAACGTCTGTGCCATACTGAGTAGCCAGCAAAACAGAAGGTGCAGTCACTCAACCATCACTCATATACATTCCTGGAAATAAAGTCCACCTGATCAGTTCCATGGTCTTCTTAAAGTATTATTCATGCCATTTATTGCAGACTCCATCATTTCATTCAGACTGAACAATCCCTCACAACCAGCAATCATTTATAGCATCATTGATATACAAGATAAAGTAATTAGCTGGTATATAATGTTCTTCCCTATATATAACCCCACTAAATGTAAGGAAGCAAAATTACAATATGCACCATGTTGCCCAAATTGATAAGTTTTAATTATAGGTTCATAGGTAGGTAGAAATAGATTGGTAGGTACTAGGCTGTCGGCCCTGGTGCCTATACAAGCCTAGCCACAAGGGTACCCACCCAGAAAATAATTTCCCTGTGCCCCTGTCAAGCAGAGCCACATAGGTGATCCTCGGGGTGAATTTCCTATTTCCCATCCAATCATCAAGGTTTTTCTTGAAGAGTACTAGTGAGGAGCTTTGTTTGGTGTAGCTAGGTAGTTTGTTCCAGACTATAGGAAGTCTCTGGAACAGAAATCTATCCCTCCAGCATGTTCTGTTTATTGTGGTGACCAGGTTTAGGTCCCTAGGTTCATAGGTTGGTACTAGGCTATCGGCCCTAGGGCCTATACAAGCTTAGCCATAACAATTCCCTGTATATTTCTTCCCACAATATTTACTTCTCTGGACCTCTGTCTAGCAGGATGACTGACATGATCCCCAGGGGTGAATTTCCTATCTCCCATCCAATCATCAAGGTTCCTTTTGAAGACGGCCAAGGAGGTGCTCTGCTTGACATGTATGGGCAGTCTATTCCGGAGTATGGGGAGTCTCTGGGTCAGAAACCTATCCCTCCAGCATGTTTTGTTCATTGTGATGACAAGGTTTAGATCCCTGGAGCGTTTGGTTCTGAGGGGATTGGGATTTCTTTAAGTGGAGCATGTCCAACAGCTCAGGGTTTGACATGGCCTTGTATGTTAAGCAGAGATCACCTCTGAATAGACGATATGCCACAGAGTATAGCTGTAGTTTTTTAGACGGTCAGCATATGGCATCTGCTTTAGGCCTGTGATTCTTTTAGTGAGGTATTTCTGTGGCGTTTCCAGCTGTTGCAGATGTCTTGTGAGGTACATACCAAACGGGGCATTATACTCTATAATGGGTCTAATGAGGGATGAGTACAGTGGGAGAATGACCTCCTTTTTTCTGGATGAAAAGCCCTTAGTGATGAGGTGTGCCACATAGAAGGATTTCCTGACTGTTGTGGCGATGTGGTTATCGAAAGTGAAACCACTGTCCACCTGTGTCCCTAAGTTTCTCATCACACTTTCGATGTTTAGTGTACTGCCACCTATGTGGTAATTCATGGGTACATGTTTTTTCCAAAGGGGATAACTATACATTTCTTGGCATTAAGCTTGAGCCCATGGCTCTGGCACCAGGCATCTGTTTCTGTAAGGCCCTTTTGTAGAATATCCACATCATTTGGGGATTCAATAATGGCTCCCAATTTGCAGTCATCTGCAAACTTTGTTAGCCAGAGTCCCTTAGTGTTGGCCTGTACTTCAGAGAAGTAGATGCCAAACAAGAGTGGTCCCAGGAGTGAACCCTGAGGTACTCCACTTGTCACTTGTATGGAGCTGGATATGGAGTTGGCTACTTTTACAGTCTGGGTTCTGTCAGTAAGCCAGTTGGCAACCCATCGAGTGACATAGGGATTTATGCCCAGCTTAGTTAGTTTATCTATGATTCCAGAGTGGGGGATGGTGTCGAAGGCCTTGGCGAGGTCCAGATAGGCTGTGTGAACCGCCTTACCCTTGTTCACAGCTCTGGAGACTGATTTGAAGAAGTCATTCAGATTCAGGAGACAAGATTGGCCCTTCACAAACCCAGACTGGGTGGGGTCCAGTGTTTGAAGGTTGCCAATGTCTTTGTTTATAAGTTCCATGATAATGCGTTCCATGCCCTTGCAGATCAGGCTTGTTAGACTGATGGGATGGTAGTTCCCAGGATCCAAGTTGGATCCCCCCTTGTGAAGTGGAATAATTGTAGCTGTGCGCCACTCAGTGGGCACAAAGCCTGAGGTGAGGCTATGATTAAACATGACACTTAGGTGAGGTGCCAGTTCATTTTGTAGTTCCTGTAGTACACAACCTAGGATGTCATCTGGTCCCATGGATGCTGTATTCTTAGCTTTGAAGAGTGCGGTTTCTACCTGTGTGGCCGTGATTAACAGAATTTGTCAATCTTTTGGTATTGAGATGGGCCCTTTAGGGGGTAAGAGGGGGGGTGAAGTTGGCACTAAATCAATCTGCCAGGATATTGGCGATATCCTTGGGATCAGTATATTTAATGCCATTCTGTTGTAGCTCAGAGCAGATCTGAGCATTGCCATTTAGATTCTTGACATAACTATAGAATGCCTTGTGGTTGTCTTAGGAATCTTTGGCAATTTTATTTTTGTAACTAGCTTTTGAGGATTTTATGAGGGATCTCAGCTTCTTACTGAGGCTGGTGAGGGAGTTTTTTGCATCCTGGGATTTTCCTCTATTCTGCAACAGTTTCTTCCTTCTGTTGTATAGTTTGTTTATAGCATGGGACCACCAAATTGGTTTCCTTTTTTGGAGAAGAGCATCTTGGTTCTATTTAGGATGGCATGATTCATGCATGAGTGGATGTGCTCGTACAGTGCCTTAGTGTAGGATTATGCAGTCGAACTTCCAGATCCCGTCTGCGTGGGTTTTGTGAAGTTTGTCACTTCTGACTTCGGTAGCATGAAGTTGGCTTTGGAGAAGTTTTTTAAGGAGATTTCCTTACTGGGGGTGGGGGTGGGGGTGGGATGTGAATGTCAAGGGTGATTTGCTTATGGCAAGACCTGACCAATGAGGTGGTGACCACTGGTGTGGAGCATCTATTTCCCATGTTGGTAATGACCAGTTCTAGGATACTGGAGCCCCTGGTGGGACAATGGATTAGTTGATCCAGGACATTGGAATTTATGAATTCCAAGAACTGTTGGGAAAAGGAGTTGGTACCTGAGTAGTTTTCCCAGTTAATGGCAGGGTAGTTAAAATCACCCAGTATTAGAGTGTTTGGTTGCATCTTAATATTTTCCAGTATGTTTAGAAAGGTGTAGTGAGAATCTTGGGGGCATGGTGGGGGATCTGTAGCAAGCTACAATTTGGATTGCAGTCTTACCTAGTGTTAGTTGCATCTGGAGAATTTCAGATGCATTTTGTTGGGCAACTAGCCTGGAGGTGTGAACATCCTTGGTGAATATGGACACTCCTCCACCTTTAGTGTTTCGGTCTTGGTTTTGTGGCCGAAAAGTGTGGTAAGAGTTGTAGCCTGGTATTGCAGGGGTGCTCTCTTGAGCCTTGAACCAGGTCTCAGTTACTGCACAGATATCAATGTTCTCTATTTTTAGGAGTGCCTCGAGAGAGTGCATTTTGAGGTTTAGACTTCTAGCATTGAATAGCATTACCTTCAGTTTTTGCATGCTTGTATCTGTTACGGTGGTGGATTTATCCTTTGAACCTTGCCTAAAAAAGGCAATATAGGGGTGGCAAAAGCTTTAGCCAGTAACCTGAATCCCAGGGGTGACAGGTGCAGACCATCTCTGGCAAAGCATCTTGGTTTGTCGATCATGTCTTCCCAGGAAGACAGATACTGGATCCCCTTTGAATGACACCAGAAGCTTAGCCAATTGTTGAAGTCAATCATTTTGTCCTTATACTGTGGTATCATTCTGGGCGAAGGCAGGATGCTACGCAGGGCTAGGGTCATACCTGCCTGGGCCACATGATCCGAGAGCTCTTCCATGTCTCTTTTCATGTAGTCCAGGGAGGTACATCTCAAGTCATTCACTCCAGCATGGACAATGACAGAGTTGTATTTGTACTTGTTGTGGAGTGACTTGAGTGCATGCGTTATGTGGTGGATCCTGGCACCCGACAGGCAGCTGAACGTGTAGAGAGGGATTGGGTATAGAGCGTGTAGCTCAGAGGGATTGGGTTTTCTTTAAGTGGAGCATGTCCAACAGCTCTGGGTTTGTCATAGCTTTGCATGTTAGGCAGAGATCACCTCTAAGTAGGCGATATGCGATGGAGTACAGCTGGAGTTTTTGGAGATGGTCTGCGTAGGGCATCTGTTTGAGGCCAGTAATCCTCTTTGTGAGGCATTTCTGTGGCCTTTCCAGTTGCTGCAGGTGTCTTGTGAGGTACATACCAAAAGGGGCATTGTACTCTATAATAGGTCTAATTACAGTACAGTAGCAGAAATGTTAACATATATGCTAGTCAAAAAAAGATTTACCCACTAGCATGTCATGCCTTTATTAGCCCTCCACCACCATCAACATATGATATATATTCAATCGTTAGAATATGATAAAAGACGCTAAAACATTTAGAATAAATATACATTTATTTTAATTTAATACAGGACAAAACAGTGACAAATGATCATGCATCAAACGTTACTACATTTGATAAAAACACTATTTTTCTTATTTATACTGTCAGAATAAAGCAATGATATGTTAGCTACAAGTAATTTTCTGACTAAATACATCATGGCTGTACTAAGTAGGAGAGCTATTCAGACATTGTGTCACATTAATGGGTTATAATATGGGAAGGGATTGCAGGATCAGATTTACAGTTTTGGGAACCACTGGAGAAATAACAAAGCCACGAAGCCACAGAGGAATAAATGGGATCCACAAAAATATAGCAGAAGCAAATATATTGGGCCCCACCCCTTGAGAAATGACAGCTTTTGGTACCAGAATTGAAAAAAATCAATGTGCCCCTAGCAGGCTTCATGGGGAGGAGATTTTAGCAGGATTAATAGAACTGGAGAGTCTAGCAGGATTAACAGTGTTAGAACCTCAGTAGGAATTAATTGAAATTGGGGGCCCAAACCAGATCAAAAGAATCATAGTAGTCTTGGAAAACTGGTTAACAAGACCCAATGAAGCAAAAAACTAAATAAATAAAAAAATAAAACAAACAAAAAAAAAATAGGTGGCTTCTGAAAGATTAACAGAATCAGAAGGCATCAGGAAGGGTAAGCAGTCAGTAAGGTCTCAAGCAGAATTAGTGGACGGAAGGGGTTACTGATAATATTAAATGAAGTGAGCCCAATCATAATTAACAGGCAGTGCTGACACAATTATTTTTCAATTCTGTCTGAAAAACTGAAAGTCAGTTAGGAAATCTAGAAATCCATTTACAACTCTGAACAGTGGAACTTCTAAAGTTACCACCTCAAGACATCCAGTTTTACAGGTTTATAGGTAAATACTAGGCTAGATGCCCTTGCAGGTCATTTTAAGCCGAGCCAGTTAACCTTTTGGTACTCAAATTAACCTGTTCCATTTGGTTAGAGACTGACTTTACCTATCCCATGGTCGATAATTATATATTATCCCTAATGAGAATAACTGGGATCATACTACAGATAATTTGAGAGGATCCGTGCATGGATAAAGCATTTAGGGACTACCTCTGTCCATTATTAGCACAGGAAGCAGTCCTGGGGTAAAGTTTCTGTTTCCCATCAATCAATCCAAGTTGTGCTTGAATATGGAAAGGGATGAATTTTATGTGGATGGTGTGTCTGTTCCCAGAGCAGCAGTACCCTCTGCAAGATATACCTGTTCCCCCAAACCATTCTGTTGATGTTGCAGAAGAGGTTTCAATCCCTAGGCTGAGAATTTCTGATGCCATTTGACTTGCTGGTGTGCAATAAATTCAAGAGTATTGGGACAGATGATGCCTTGTACGTGAAGACACAGGTCACATCTTAACAATCTTTAGGATACCAAGTATAGTGACAGGGTTTTGAGTTGGTCCATGTAGAACATGTTGTTTAAGGCTTATGTCCTTTTAGTAAGGTATCTCTGTGGGTGTTCCAGTTGTTGCATGTTTCTAGACAGATATATGCCAGTGGGGGTATTATATTTAATGACTGGCTTAATGAGGGCTTAGTAAAGGGGGACAATAACATCCTTAGATCTAGACACAATCCTTTTGTTTATCAGCTGTGCAATATAGAAGGACTTTCTTACATCAATGGAGAAATGTTGGCCAAAAGTTAAGTCACTGTCCACATAAGTTCCCAAATCCCAAAAACTGAGTAATCTCTTGTGGTATATTTTCAATGTGGTAGTTTCCTGGTGCAGATGACTTCCCAAAATATATAGCAATCTATTTTCTGGCATTAAGTTTCAGTCTATGATTTTGACACCAGTTATTTATTTGAAACAAACCTTCCTGCAGGATGGCCAAGTCATTTGGGGATTCAAACACTGCTCCAAACTTGATGTCATCTGTAAAACTTAGTCAGCCAGAGCCCTTTGGCTTTTACTTCAGAAAAGTCAATGTAAAAAAGGAGAGGTCCCAGCACAGAACCCTAGGGGCTCTACTGGTGACTGGTCTCCTTGTGGAGGTAACTTTCCTTATTTTGATTTCCTGCATCCTATCTGTGTGACAGTTATCCAGTGGTTGACATAGGGGTTTATTCCCACTTTATTTAGCTTTTCTACTATTCCAGAAGGGGTAATTGTATAAAAAGCTTTGGTCAGGTCGAGGTATGCGGTGTGTAACGCTTTCCCTTCATCCATTGCTTTAGTGACCTTTTCAAAAAGTCCACCAGGCTGATTAGGTATGACTTGGTTTGTCATTTTATTTTAAGCATTGTTTCAGTGAGAAGTGATTGTGTCTGAGGGAGACTGGAAAAATAAGACAGTCTACTTTCTGCAGACTATGATAAAAATCGTCAGGTATGCTAAGGGGGTAGAGTACACAGGATAAAGGGGAAAGCAAACGTTGCTTTTGCCACTTTCTTTTTTCTTTTTGTCTTTTCTAAATTAAGTGACCTAATTAACAAATTAAAGTGTACAAGGTAGTTTTAATATGACCACTAGAAGTGTTAAACTAAACCAAGGGGGCCATTAATCATGAAGCTTGCTGCATGAGAAAACAAATGCCCGTATAACTAAGTCTGTCACTATAACCAGAATTATCTTTGAATTTTACTCAAGCAGTATCCCCAGTCCTTAGGATTCTTCATCCTGTCAGAGTTACTATTACCCACCTAAACTAAGTATGCAGATTTGCTGAACTAGCTTTTGCTGGTATGACAGACATGTAACAAAATATCAAAATAAGATAACTTTCTGTGATTGTGCCCCCCTGGGACCAGGGGGCCCCCAGTGACTGTAGGGTTTGTGGAACCTAACAATGGCAATGAATAAACAGAAAATGCTTCCACTGGTTTTCAGTGTTATACCACACTGAGATGAAAAGTGCACTGGTTTTTAGTGTTATACCACACTGGGATGAAAAGCGCTACTGTAGAATGTGCAACATGCTGCATGACCAAAATGGATTCTCATGCTGTCTTTCCCCAGAAAATCGGTGTGAATTTCCTAATGTGACGTGCAAAGGATGCCACTGTAGACAGATTGTATGAAGACTGGTACATAGCAGCTTATTAGCATCAGTGTATGTCTCAGATGTAATTTTTGCAGTACATATAAAACTGTTATTAGTAATCAGTTTCTATCCCAAAAATAAAGTAGTGACAGCGTATGATTTTCTGAAAACATCTTTTCTTGATAACACTAAAAAATATCCATGTTTCCAGGAAGGTAAATTTCTGAGCTATTTTTGGCTCATTGCAACTGAACATCAGCTGATCGAAGTGTCTCTCCTTGATCACCAGGTCTACCACACCCCCATCTTCCCCAGACTTTTTCCTAGAATCTTTAGGACTGGTAAGGCATCCTAAGACAATATTAGACTGCTGCTGAAGGACGGTTTAATCTGTTGCTCTCTTCTGTCCATCCAGAGACTCCCTGAGGTTGGGGCATGCAACGGATGTCAGCTATGAAGCTTCAACTCTGCAGGTCAGCAGGATATCCTACTCAACCTCAGGCAGCATCATGTGCTTTTCCCCCTGATCTCCACTGAAGAAATCAAACCATGTGATGAGTCCTGAGTGTAGCACCCCCTTCTCCCCAACAGGATGGACATAACCATCATCCCTGCCTGAGCTGCTGTTCAGACTTGGATCACCTGGGCCATAGTTAGGGTTTTATCTTTGTATGGATCTATGTCAGTGTGTCGTAAAACCACATTGTTGAAACCCATATGGTCAACAAGGCAGTTAATCAAAAAATGTACATAAATCCACACAACACCTGCCAACAACATGAAGTTTTTGCTGCACTCCCATATGCTCTGCTAATATGCCAACTCTGAGATAGCACTACAGTGGGGAAAAAGGGCAAATTCCTCAATCTCTACTCTACTGTGATCTCAGTCAAAACAGTTTGATGAACCAAATTGTCAATCATATGATCTTGACAATATGGGTTTTGACATGTTTTTTTCGACCAATTGACATAGAAGCTCTTCTATACAACCTTTACTACAGAATTATCTTTATAGAAAATTTTGTAAAAATGGAATAAAAGTGGTCCAATAGTAGGCTTGCTAACAGCCCGTCCAATCGAAATCTCAAATGATATGTCCCTCATTGCTGGGTGATTACCACGTATGAGGAATCCTGCTAAAGCAAAGCACTGCCACTTATGTCCCCTTCTGTCAACTACATGAGCACAATACTAGGTGTAGTACAAGAAAAACTGGAGGGTACTAGCAAGTATTTAATTAGCAACTGGATCACGTGTGCAGAGGCTTTGTCCTTAATATTTTCTTATGAAATATGTTTTTACAAGAATCATGAGTACTGCAACTACAAATAACACTGTTTAGAACATACATATGTTTCTGTTAAGTGATTTGTAGTTTAAAATGGATTAGAAGCCAATATTTTTGACATCAAAAGATTTTTTTTGCAGTGCTCTTCCCCTTGCTCAGCATCTTCTGGTGTTATTTACAATACCTATCACCTACTGAAATTGAGTGCAACTTAAAAAATTCACTTTGCATGTCACTGCAGTGTGCTCTCCAAAGCATATTCAGTGTTGATACCATTTGTAAGGTGGAGGGAGCTTCACTTATGCAATGTCTTTATGATGTGGAAAGAACCTGGAGCACATGGCACTCTGTATGAGCATAGGGAAGGGCATGCAGAATCTGTGCAGGAGGCACCACATCCAAGAACCAAACTGATCAACCCAATATTGTGAATCAGCAATATAACTGACATTCCACTGTGTCACCCAATGGATGATGCAAATTAATTTACCGTCTGCTTGAACATTTTATATTTGTACCATACATGCTCAAGTCTACGATTTTAATGTGTTTTTCATCTGCATAATGTGTATTGAGAGGCGACATGCATTCCTCCATTGGCATTGTCATGCTATAGTGTGCCTAGCATGATGATGTTTGTTTACTTTTCAAACTGCATCCAGTGGAAATTTTCTCAAACGAAATATATGAAGATGCACTCTGTCCGAGAACACTTTCAAAACTAACCTGGAGTCTTAATTTCACCATTATCTGTCAAGCTGTAGGTGGAAGGCCTAAACAAATAAACATTAATCAACTTTTGAGAAGACGTTTAGAAAAAAAAAAACTTCAAGATGCAACTCAGAAACACACTACTGCATTTTCAAAGTAAAAATGGTCGAATCATATTCCTGAAGTGAGAAAAAGTGAATTCATGTTTTCTAAACTTGGATTTTAAAGCAGTTATGCATGGGACCAAGTTAACTGCATTAAAAGTAAAAACTAATTTATATGTTTAGAGAAATCAGTTCAATCTCTATAGTCTGGCATTGCATCTATACTTAAACAGCCATTGTAAAGGTATTTCAGATAAAAAATATGCTTCTCTTCTTATAAAGCTGGACTTCTGTGTCCATTCTTTTGTATAAAAACAATAATATTGCACAGACAGACCATTTTACAACTTTGATCTTTATTAAATATGTTGTTATGAAATAATTGCTACATGTTTATAATATCTGCTTACTGCCTCAGGTTTGTCTGGTCTGGTCTGTTCTGTACTGTAACAGTTTGGTGTGCAATGGGCACCCAGCATTTAAACTATAACTGTAAAATCATTAAAGTGATTTAATGCATAGTGAAACTGCAAATGAATAATGATATCAAAGTACATAATATTTGTTGGTTAGGCAGGTATAGTCATTCAGGAAAAGTGCCTCTTTTAGACATGTGATCATAGCCTAGTTAAGTGACTTACTCAGAGTCACAAAGCAGGCATACAGAGACTGAATGAATCAAACCCAAAACTACAGAATAAAGCTTATTAACATCATAAGCTGTCATCACTTGGGATAAACTGACAGACACGTATGTTAACAGCACTTTTGTTAAGAGCACCCTATTTTTATTCATTCAAATCAACATATTTCATCCTATAATTATGAGTTGCAGCAGATCGTGTGCTACAAACACCGCAGTATTCATTGTAAACCCATGCATAGAACAACACACTTGAGATTACGTGTAACATCATTTTTTACTGATTTAGCTTTTTAACTGAAACTCTTTTTATTTAAATATTTCATTGTCATACAAGATGCATGCTAATTAGTCACTTGCAGATCATTATGGGGAATAACTGATAAAGTGTAGCACAAGACATTCTGAGCTGTTTTCCAGTCACACAAGATGAGCAATTGGAACAACCTGACAGGCTTTAAAAAAAAAGTGAATCAGACCATAAGTTCTATAAAGATCTGCAGTATCCCTTCAATGCAGACTTAAGTCAAACTAATCACTATGGTTCTAGATCCCATCTGACTGGATAACATTTCCATCATGTGACATGTCCATGTGCACTCCTTTCCTTTATTTAGATCCTTCCTCTTTTTCAGAGAAGTAAACTTACATATTTTTATCCCCTGTGTTTTACTGTTATTTTGGCAGATTATTTTTTTTCTTTCTTCGTAAAGTGCAGTGAATAGTTAAAAAGTTGTTGTCTTTACAGTTTACAGGATAAACAAATTTAGCAAAAATGTTAACAGGAAAGTGTGAAATCTATTTAGATTGTGTGTCTTTTCAGGAAAACAATATCGTTACAAAGTATTTATATTGAGCAACAGAGGTTGCAATGCAATGGCAAGAAATTCTTTGTCCAAATCAGTGAGGGGGTCAAAAATTAATAGAATTTCCAACACACAAACAAAGCAAAGCAGACACCATCTTCAAATAAGGAGATTGTATTAAATATATAGACATATATGCAATATATATGTACAGTGTAAGAAATTAACATAAGTACACATTTTCATACATAATCAGAGGTACCACCACTTCACATTTCAAAAGCTATATCATTCAGCATCCATGACTACTGACCCTATGCAGCAACACCACTTTATTTGTGTGAGCGTTGTAATTATTAAACAGTTTAAACACCTCAAATGGTCAGAATACAACTACGATTTTTATGTCTCCTACCTCTGCCTAGTAACACTCACGGCACGGGCTGGCTCCCCTCTTTCAATTCCTATCATTACAACTAGGAAGTCTTAAACAGCACTATCCTACTGCATTCTCCATAGGGCATTCTATAGACAAGAAGTAACTGACTGTAGCAGACCTTATTAAGTACTGCCATTTGTTAAGGCACCAAATTGCAGGGTGAGGAGAATATAAAAGAAAGGGAATCTCCTAGAAAACCATGAATGCATAAAGCAGGTTTCATTTGGCTATTAAAAATGTGCACGTTTGCCATGATGGGCTTTCACTTTCTAGTCTAGTATTGTTATTTACTTATTTATGTAATAATATGCATATTTCAATCTATTTGTTGAGTAGTAACACACATTTTTCTGTTTACCCCATTCATTGTGTTCTCTCATCTCTCTAGATGCAGTCTCTAAGGAAAGGAATATTAATCATAGCCAAGTTAAAAGTCTGTAAGAGCACAAGAAAGTTTAGGGTAGAGTTGCAAAGCCATTAGCTAGACCACTTTAATAATGCTGAAGCAGTTAACTGTGTTGAGGAGTGAGGTGTTCCACATGGAAAATATTCTCTTCAATGAAGTATTGCTCTTGTAATAAAGGAATGCAATAAACATGATAGTGAGTTCATGAGCAGTACAAAGGTTAATATTATGCTTTGTGTCAGTACCCACTTATAAATCCAAAAAAAAAAAAAAAAACATGAGCAGAGCTGCGGCTCTAGAACTTTGTTAACAGACTTAAGCACTTTTGTCAGTGGTAATCAGGACTTAATCAGAATAACCAACACTCCCTCCCTGGTTACATTTATCTCTGAAAACAGTAGCATGACTCATCAATTAATGCCTGTTAAGCAAATTAAAATTTAAAAACATTAAATATCCTAAAATGCATGGGTAAAAACATAAACAACAATGCAGAACACTGTAGCAATAAACATGTGACAAAAAACATTAAACAAAGAAATAAGTGTCAAATATTTTGTTGTTAAGACGAATACATAAAAAACAAGCAACATGTCCTCTGTTAAAACCCCAAACTTATACCAAAGAGCCAAATAGCTAAAAAAGCCCCCTCAAATAGCCAATGACGTTTTTAGTTTGAGGACACTATAGATATAATCTGAGATTTTTGTTATATAATATAATATTCCAAAAATAGATTAGTAGGACCACCCCTCATTCCCAATGTAACATGGTCAACAGCTATGAATTTAAAAAATGTGAAGGGTTATTTTTAATTTGTTTAAATGGAGCCTTCCTTTCATCCTCCCTTTGGATATCAAGCTGGTGCTAGTACATCCTATTTTTTAGGGCCTGAATAGTTTTCCCAGTGAAAAACTTTGACATCTTTGGCACTTTGCCACATATACAACACATTTACTATCACAATAGTACCTGGAGATAGGTTTTATAGTTCCAAAATTCTTCAGATATATACCAGACCCCTCAAGCACAAAGCTACAGTGGGAGCAATGGCCCCATTTCCCCATTTTCCCTTCTGTTTTATTCTTGGTAGGGCCTCTATCAAATTCTTAAAACATGCATCTTTTTTAATATACCACCAAGGGGTGCCCCCTACTTTATTTAAATAATCCTGCTGTACCCTAAACACCAATTTTTTTTCCGGATGATGTTGCAATTCTCCTGAAAATGAAATTTGTATGGTAAAACAAGAGATCTCCGAAAATTGGATTGAATTCATAAATTTTTGAACAACAGTACTGTTTTTTTTTTTAGGTTTATTATGGAGGTCCAGGAGGATAGGGTCAACTATTTGGATGTGTATATTATTAAAAACAAAACATAAAGAAAGTCTGAGTCTGCTTTATATAGAAAATCCACTTACTCCAACTCTTTGCTGCACTTTGAGAATTGGCACCCCCTTTACCAGAAGGGATCACTGGTCAAGGGCCATTGTGTGAGGATAGCATGAATGGTGAATGATGACCTTATGTTTCAACAAGAATGTCCTAAGTTAAGGGGTATGTTAACTAGAAGGGGTTATCCTGAACCATTTTTAAATAATATATTTCAGGAAGTTGAGAACAAGAGGAAGAAGGGCATTTTTTACCACTACTTGGAGCAAGTGAGGGTCGCAATGGCAACTTTCTAGGACAAAATGTCCATGCACTGGACAGGCAATCCAATTTTCAGAGCTCTCTTGTTCTCAGACTCTCCAGAAACTTTTTCTTCTCTCTAACCATTGTATCTACTCCCTCAACTGATACTTTATAGCTGGGTTGTGGTAACCCACATGCAATACTTTGTATTCATCTTCAGTGACCCTCATCTTCCACCTTACTGTCTATTTGGTCAGAATTTCAAAATCTTTTTTCAGACTTTTCCACATCTTCTATTGCTGTGCCTGTCTTAGTACCATCAACAAAGATAGTATTGCTGTTTTATGTTTATTCAGATATGTCTTAAATGATCCAATTGAAGAGTACTGAATCTAGAAATGACACATGTAGCACACACCATTAAGCATTTGCCTTATTACTGACACTGTCTCTGTCACCACAACTCCCATAACTGTTCAGTAACCCATTTCCTTAGTTTCAGCCTTACCCCCAACCCACTGCAACTTTCCTTGAAGCCTCTTTTGTGAGAGTGAGTCAAAGGCTCTGATAAGGCTCAAGCAGGCCACTTCTGCTGGTAATCTGTAGTTTCTTTGCTGATGGGTTGCACCCACAATAAACAAAAACAAATGAAATTAAGAGAAAATGTTGAATTATTTGTTATAATCTCCATGGAACATGTTTTAGATAAAGACAAATTCTCTTGTGACAGAATTAATAAACTAGAGTGTATATGACTAATAGCACCTTCTAGCCATGAATCAATCTTAACTGTTTTATTGGTGACTGTTGTAAGAAAAAAAGTCATCCATTCACTCAAGATTGCTTCACTGACATTCCCTGACACTGTTGCTAGGCTAAAGTACCTGAGATTCACAGACTTTTTGTATTCCACCTTGTACAAAAGTACCACACTTACTGCCTCCCAATCCTCAGTCATTTTTGGACTTCCCAGTGATATACTAAAGCTCTTCATCAGGGGATTGGTCAGTATGCCTGTGAAATTCACGAGGAGTCCACCGGTCTATTTGCCTTGTCCTTCCCTTATGGCATGTAACTGAAAATGCAGCATCAGCATTTAAGTCACAACAAAGCCCAAACAACCTGTTGGTTTTATAAATCAGTGCCAGGACACCACCACCATACCACTGAAACCTGCTGATCCTGCCCACTAACAACTTGTGCCCAGGCAGCTGTCCCCTTTGCCCAACCCAATTTATGGCTCTGCACAGAGGTGAAATATTCATTCAACACCTTTCCTTTTGTTCCTGTCTTCTACTCTCCCTACCATCTTTTTCAGCCTGGAAAGGTCCAGCCCTCCCTTTATACATTTCTACTACATTTCTAATAAAGTCCTTCTTCCCATCCTTGACACCTCTTGCCAGCTCACATTGTACTGTACCTTTGTTGTCCTTCTGCTTGCCTCTTTGTATTGCACCTCCTCATGTTCTTGTTCCTCCTTTACACTTTATTGCATACCCTCCTTACTGCCTTTGTTTCCCTTCTGCTTGCCTCTTTGTATTGTACCTCCTCATGTTCTTGTTCCTCCTTTACACTTTATTGCATACCCTCCTTACCGCCTTTGTTTCCCTTCTGCTTGCCTCTTTGTATTGCACCTCCTCATGTTCTTGTTCCTCCTTTACACTTTATTGCATACCCTCCTTACTGCCTTTGTTTTCCTTCTGCTTGCCTCTTTGTATTGCACCTCCTCATGTTCTTGTTCCTCCTTTACACTTTATTGCATACCCTCCTTACTGCCTTTGTTCCCTTCTGCTTGCCTCTTTGTATTGCACCTCCTCATGTTCTTGTTTCTCCTTTACACTTTATTGCATACCCTCCTTACTGCCTTTGTTTTCCTTCTGCTTGCCTCTTTGTATTGCACCTCCTCTGTTCTTGTTCCTCCTTTACACTTTATTGCATACCCTCCTTACTGCCTTTGTTCCCTTCTGCTTGCCTCTTTGTATTGCACCTCCTCATGTTCTTGTTCCTCCTTTACACTTTATTGCATACCCTCCTTACTACCTTTGTTGTCCTTCTGCTTGCCTCTTTGTATTGCACCTCCTCATGTTATTGTTCCCCTTTACACTTTATTGCATGCCCTCCTTACTACCTTTGTTTTCCTTCTGCTTGCCTCTTTGTATTGCACCTCCTCATGTTCTTGTTTCTCCTTTACACTTTATTGCATACCCTCCTTACTGTCTTTGTTTTCCTTCTGCTTGCCTCTTTGTATTGCACCTCCTCTGTCCTTGTTCCTCCTTTACACTTTATTGCATACCCTCCTTACTGCCTTTGTTCCCTTCTGCTTGCCTCTTTGTATTGCACCTCCTCATGTTCTTGTTCCCCCTTTACACTTTATTGCATACCCTCCTTACTACCTTTGTTGTCCTTCTGCTCGCCTCTTTGTATTGCACCTCCTCATGTTCTTGGTCCTCCTTTACACTTTATTGCATACCCTCCTTACTACCTTTGTTGTCCTTCTGCTTGCCTCTTTGTATTGCACCTCCTCATGTTCTTGGTCCTCCTTTACACTTTATTGTATACCCTCCTTACTGCCATTGTTCCCTTCTGCTTGCCTCTTTGTATTGCACCTCCTCATGTTCTTGGTCCTCCTTTACACTTTATTGCATACCCTCCTTACTGCCCTTGTTTCCCTTCTGCTTGCCTCTTTGTATTGCATCTCCTCATGTTCTTGTTCCTCCTTTACACTTTATTGCATACCCTCCTTACTGCCTTTGTTCCCTTCTGCTTGCCTCTTTGTATTGCACCTCCTCATGTTCTTGGTCCTCCTTTACACTTTATTGCATACCCTCCTTACTGCCTTTGTTTCCTTCTGCTTGCCTCTTTGTATTGCACCTCCTCATGTTCTTGTTCCTCCTTTACACTTTATTGCATACCCTCCTTACTGCCTTTGTTTCCCTTCTGCTTGCCTCTTTGTATTGCACCTCCTCATGTTCTTGTTTCTCCTTTACACTTTATTGCATACCCTCCTTACCGCCTTTGTTTTCCTTCTGCTTGCTTCTTTGTATTACACCTCCTCATGTTCTTGTTCTTCCTTTACACTTTATTGCATATCCTCCTTACCATCTTTGTTTTCCTTCTGCTTGCTTCTTTGTATTGCACCTCCTCATGTTCTTGTTCCTCCTTTACACTTTATTGCATACCCTCCTTACTGCCTTTGTTTCCTTCTGCTTGCCTCTTTGTATTGCACCTCCTCATGTTCTTGTTCCTCCTTTACACTTTATTGCATACCCTCCTTACTGCCTTTGTTCCCTTCTGCTTGCCTCTTTGTATTGCACCTCCTCATGTTCTTGGTCCTCCTTTACACTTTATTGCATACCCTCCTTACTGCCTTTGTTTCCCTTCTGCTTGCCTCTTTGTATTGCACCTCCTCATGTTCTTGTTCCTCCTTTACACTTTATTGCATACCCTCCTTACTGCCTTTGTTTCCCTTCTGCTTGCCTCTTTGTATTGCACCTCCTCATGTTCTTGTTCCTCCTTTACACTTTATTGCATACCCTCCTTACTGCCTTTGTTGTCCTTCTGCTTGCCTCTTTGTATTGCACCTCCTCATGTTCTTGTTCCTCCTTTACACTTTATTGCATACCTTCCTTACTACCTTTGCTGTCCTTCTGCTTGCCTCTTTATATTGCACCTCCTCATGTTCTTGTTCCTCCTTTACACTTCTTGCATACAGTTTCTTATGTCCTAATCTTTCACCCCACATTCCTACGCAGGCCAGCTGGTATTTTCTTCTTTCCCTTTTGTTTCTCCCTTGTATCATTGCTCATAGCTCTGAATATCCAAGTCCCTGACCTATTCTCATAGCTTGTTTACTCTTTCAATTTGTCCCCAACCCCGTAACTCATCTTTAATCTTCTTCCCCTGAACTGCATAATTCTCTCTCCTAAAATCCCACACATTCATCATTGTCTTTATATTCTAATCCTCCCCTACTTTAAACCACACAGTGGTATGGTCACTCTTGGCTATATGCACCTTAACTTGAACTTCTTACACTCATCTCTAACTTGTCCTGGACATCCTGAATTCTATCTTTTTGTACAGTATTGTACCAGAGGGGTGAACATTTTCATAGCCAAAGCCATCAGTCAGTTTCATTTCCTGCTCCATGATGGGTTATGGAATCTCTCATTTTGCACCTGGAATACTCGGATCTTCATCAGTATTACCCTTTCATCCTACCTCATTCTTTTAATTTGTCTCTTATTCTTTCATTCTCTTCCAGTGATGTGTCTGGTGATGATTCACTGTAAAGGTTCCCCTTCCTCTAACTTAAATACTACTGGGCATACTATATGTTCTGATCTTATCTGTCCCCTTGCTCAGTTATGGAGTGGTGTTCTTAATTCTCTTTAACCTAATATTAGTATTGTTTACACATCACAACTCTTCCTGCCTCCAGCACTCCATGTCATTCCTGTACATCCAAGCCCCAAGCATCTTTCTGTCCAGCCCTCCATTGTCAGTGGCCCATGGCTTTGTGAAACCTTCAATGTCCACTCTTTCCTCCTGCAATAGTTTTCAGGCTCCCCCATCTTCACATGCAGAATCCTTGCTGCCTGTCTTGCTCATAGTCAGCCTTCTTTGTTCATCTGTTATTTTCTGTGTCTGCTTCTTCTGTCTGCTGACTGACAACCTATACTCCACTTTTGTCTTCTGACACCACTGTCCTATCTTAGTTTGAATGTGCAGGTCTTGAGAAGGTCCATTTTAACCCTGCTGTGAGCACTATTACCATTTCAGGGTTAAGATGGTATCTGTCACAGGCACAGTACTGATTAATCTCTGGGATAGTGCTAGTCACTCTGTTAGATCAGATCCATTTACTAGACAGTCACAAGTCCTTATCCCTTGTTTATTGCCACAGCCAGTCATTACACTTCCTGATTCTCCTGCTTCTGGGCATGCTGCCTCCTAGTACATGTAACACTTCTAAGAATGCTGCATCAATTGCCCTATCTTGGAGCCTCTTTATCAGCTTTATTGCACTGTTTGCTGTCACCTTATTTGCCTTGTTTAACATGTTGTTGGTGGCAGCATCCACTCCCATTCCATCCCCATTATTGTAAACCTCAGGTACGTCTTGCTGTCTGATATTAAGTCTATGTCCCAAGATCATTGTTGCTGTAACCCAGACCCTGATATCGCCTTGACTTCTGTCGGCACCTCTCTGGCTGTTATTAACTTCCTATCCTACCTTTCAACTATCTGCAATCTTTCACTCTGCAGTTGCACTACCCACTAACCCTCTTCACTGACTATGCTGGTTTCCTCGCTCCATGTTCTGTACCTGATCCCTTTCCCATTATTCCCGTAATTTTTCTATAAGACCCCATCTCCTGCTCTCCCATTTTTCTCTATCTCCCCTTTCTTGGAGAATGCCCCTCCTTGTTCATTCTTCTTCTGCTGTCTGTATGGAGTTGGCTCCTGCATGATCACTTCTTTCTCTGCCTCCCTTATTTATTATTCATTACCTTTCACACTTGAACTACCTCCTGGACTTCTGTCTGCCTCTTCTACTTTCTTTCTTTATTTTACTTTGCGCCACCTACCTACCTTTACTCTCATAACCTTAGCCCATGTCCATCTTTCCTTAGCCCATGTCCATCTTTCATTTATCTTTATCCTCTACATTTTCCCACCCCATATCCTGTTAAGTTGTATCCTTTTTCCAGTTCTACTCAAACTTTTCTCATGTAACTATTCAACATATTACCATCTCTAGATCCCATAATCTCCCTTGTAATTCCATATTCTACTCCAGATCCCACACTTTCAGCTCCCTGAGCAAACCCCTGTTCAACATAATATTACATATTTTTACCCTGACAGCTATCCTTAACATACTTAGCCAATTCCAGACAATTGACATGTTAACAGATAACCAAGAGCCACTGAAAGCAATTAAAACTTAATTTACATTAATACTTTACCCAGTTGTAGTGAAAAAATGTGGAACAGTAGCTATCTATTCTAAATGAGATATTGATCATAAAACTGCTCTCCAAATTAGCAAAGAAGTCAACCAATTCACATATTTAAAAATGTAAGTTTTTTTTTTTGCCTTAAGACCTATATCGACATCTCAGAAGATAAGAAGAAAAGTAAAAAATGAGACTAAAGGTCACTTCAAAACTTGAAAAATAAAGGCAAAATCCTAGGCCTAATTCACATCAAGTGTTAAAGGTGTTAAACATACCTTATACTATCTGCCTAAATATTGTATGTTGATTGCAAAAGACAAATTATATAGGAAAATCTCCAATCCAAATATAAATATTATGTACAATAGATTAAACTGCCAGATAGCAGATTTTGACCTGCAAATCAACAACTGAAAAGAAAGATAAGCTGAAAACTTAAAAGTGATTATGTGGAATTCATCCAATGGTTAAAGAAATAAAAAAAAATCAACAATCCCAAAATAGTATGTATTAAAGATATCAGATACTATATGCTAACCATAATTTTGGAATCACGTCTGCAAAGTCTACAAATCTAAATTACTTTGCATTCAATTGGCCTGCAGACACCAGAGCACAGTAATCACTTGTAAGCCAACACCAAACCAACACATCTAAACTCTATGACAGGAAGTTCTTAATGAGAAATTAATTTGAAAGTTATCTGAATTAGCTTAATAAAAATTCTAGTAGCTCCCACTTTAATTTTCACTTCTGATCCCTCAAACATTCTCCTAATAAACCCTATAATGTGTCAGGAAATGCAAATGCTTCCAGTGCCCTACTCATAAAATCTCAGTTTACTCTGCTGGATGTTTTCTCTGTATCACGACCCACCAACAGCGGTATTTTCTTTCCTTCTGTTTCCCTCTGGCTCCTTGTTCTGGTAATGTTGTCAAGTGTTTGCCTTCTCTCTATATCTATCAATTTTTGGCAACAACACCTTTGCCATTCTTGTAGTCATTATAGACATAAACACTTTATAATCATGGTTTAAAATTGAAATGGGATTATGCTGGATCTGATGAGCCTTTAGTCTTTGGTTATTACAGTCACTACAACTTTTTTCCAGGATATTGGTGTTTCCCCCTCCTTTTAAAACACTGTTAAACAAAACCTTCAGGCAGTTATCACTTTCTTCCTTCCTAGCGTCCAAACTTCCACCAGAAAACCATTTATTCCTGAAGACTATCCTGCAGATTGGTTATATGTCACCATTGTTATCTCATCTCCTCCTATCATAACTGTTAATTGTTGAGCCTCATCTACCTGCAACCTTGGCATATTTAAGTCTTCCATAAATATTTTCATTTGTGCTTTTTCTTGATTTCTCCACTTTTCTGCTTTATACAAATTTCAATAAAATTTCTGAAATATCTCTAATACCCCTACAGGATATCTGGTTATTATTGTTATTATTATTTTTTTTGTTATAGGTTCCCTAAGTCTGGCAACAACCCTTCCTACCTTCTGTTGCTTAAGTCATTGTGCCAAAGGTCTGTGTGCCCTGGAGCTATTATAAAAAAACAGTTGCTTAACAACAATCTTTCATGCATATTATACAGGCACTCACTTTTCTCTTTAGCAATCTGCAATTGCCCCTCTTCCTTTTCTGTGAGATTCCCCTTATTATGTAATATTTTAACCTTTGTCATCCCCTCTAAATATTGTTTCTTACTTTTTAACTATATCTCTTTTTCCTTTATTTTTACTCTATTTTTAAACTTAACTTTCATTTTACTGTACTTGCTAGCTATAACTTCTGGAGTGCTTTCTATCTTTCCTAATAACTCCCAAATAATTTCCACTACCCATTACTTTAAATTCCCCTCTTTTTAACAGGTAGGTGGGGTAGCGTTGGTGTCTCATCTTTACTTCATTACCTTACATTTTATTTTAATAATTATTGGCACATGATCTGAAATATTTATTAGATATGTGTCAAAGTTCTGAAATGAATGCACACATTCTGTGAAATGTAATTTCTGTTTAGCCTAGCCCAGTTATTGCACATTAGGGAATAATATGTAAATTCTACTACTGAATTTATATCTTTCATACCAAATATTTTCATAAATGTCTTCATAAATCTACCCTCTTTTGATACATTTTCCTTTCTAGGCCTCACAGTTACATTCTCATTGTTGTAAATCAAATTCTAGTCCCCACCTGTAAGTAATATTTCTTGCTGAAAGCAGATTATTTCTCTCTAATTTTTAAGCTCCATAATAGCAGTTTTAGGTGGAATATAAATACATGCCAGCATAACCATAATCCCTTGCCAGTAGCCCCTTACTACCACAGATCCTCCATTATTTTGTTGTTTTCCACTTCTATCACTGTTGGAGCTCCTCTAGCAATTAATATAAGTACTCATATTTTCTTTTGTCCCTGATATTTTGCTGAATATCCATCCTGAAATCCTTTCTTTATCAAAATTGCATGATCATTTCTTTCCAAATGTGTTACCTGTAGCACTGCTATTTATACTTTGCATTTCTTAATATAATTAAATATTATTTCCTTTTTGTCTATACCTGTGAGACCATATTCCAAGACAATATAGAAAGTGCCACTATTATGCTAAGAAGTCATTATTCACACCTATTATGCATGAGAGGTTTTTAAATGTTTTTTACAGGTTTTGTGATGCACGCACCCACTAAAGTTTGGCAAATGGATCCTTTATAAATGTTTTTCTTATCATTAGCACTGGAACCTATGTTGTATTTTATAAGACTTTTGTTTTAATGAAAACCCTCATAAAACACCCCATAACCTATTAACTTAATGGAAACACACAAAACTATGTGCATCTACAAATATTTAAATTTAACCCTCCTAATAGAAACAATTTTCCCAAATAAGACAGCTGCAAAGACAGGCCTTAACTAACCTAAAATTGAGGTAATCTATGCTAAGATGCATGTTATTGTCTGTGCTTCTACTTGCAGTAACTGATGTCTGTTCTTTCTTTATTTTATTCCCCTCCCAGATGTAAAAAACAACTTGTATGCTTTCAGACAATCTTAACTTTTAGCCCTGAAGAAAAAGTTCCTTGGATTTTTTATTTCCCATACCATCAACTTGACTCCATTGTAACATAAGAGAAAAAGTAATCCTCAACTGCAGGCTTCTAAAGAAGCTGAAACATTTACTGCTGAAGGAAACTTTTTTATTATATTCTGTGTTCTTTTATTTACTTGATTCCACTTAAAACTTGTTATTAGATTAAGCCAGGAATCTTTATCCTGACATTCACCTATGCAAAAGTAAGAGAATACATATCAGCTTTATATATATTATGATCTGTGTACTTCTGCACCCTGTCCCCCATCTCATCAACCCAAGATTACAGCTTATTACCTTAATCATGCTGCAATTTAATCTTTTTTTCTCTTTTTGCATTGTAATGTCTACATTTCTTATTACTAAAAAACAAAGAAAGAAAAAGAAAAAAAATATTTTAGTATATTTATTACTTACAAGAACAACTAAAGTGTTTTACTATAAAGCATGCAATTTATATCATGAAAACTTCATAGAAATACTGTTAAGAACAGAAATTGCTTAACTTACAGTTACTTTTTTCCTTCATCTTCTCCTCCCCGCATTATCTTTTCAAATATTAATGACATGAAGTGAAACAAATGATTTTCAGTTCCCCACAGGTTTAACAAAGTCAGTAAAAGTCCACTTTTTCCATTTTTCTTACATAGCCACATTTCATTAATGCAGTTGATGTTTTGCATGCTGACGTTTATTCACTAACTTCCAAGCTTCTGATCTTCTTCCTGTTTATCTTCCAACTCCAGACTCGGGTTCTGTTCCAAGATATTCCCAATACTTCTAGTCAACTCCTGTGCATTTCTCTGTCTCTCAAGCATTTTCCTTTAGAACAATGGAAAATGTTTCACTGGCAAAGTCACTCTGTGTCCTCTATTATTAGGAGAATGAGAAGCAAAGTCCCCTTCTGTTTGAAGCAGAGTAATGGAGCATATGGCCACTCCCTGCCATGGCAATATCCCATTACTTCGCTGTCTCTTCCTAGTTACAATAAAAACCCATTGTAACCTGTCAGTGTGTATACTACTTTTGACTTTATAAAGATCTCAGAGATTTGGATTTAATTTAAAACTTTCATGAGACTGAAACAGACAAGATGAGAATTTGTAAAGTTCTTTTCTTTTGAAATGCACATTTATTAAAAAGCATCTGGCAATACAGTAAACTACAACAGATGTATAGGGATTAATGGTCAAATAGCATATAGTGAAGCACTAATTAGGGCTATCTGAAGCGTGCAGGAATTCAAAAGACAAATGTGTAACACATTTGTTAACAGCTTGTATCAGACTACTGGACACAAGTGTAATTTTTACGTGGTAGCTGAGACGCACTGTCTGGTGAAATAACTTGGTCAGACTCACACTGGACAAACAAAAGACTGAGCGAATCAAAAACTGCACCGTAGGAAGTGACTTATTAACAGTTCATAGTCTTAACCCATCTGCAATATGTACCAAACTGTTGCAGCCTAACACCCTGTGTTTCATCCACTGTGCCTTCAAAAAACAAGTTTAAATTAAAAACACATTTATAGTTAATATTTTAATATTAAATTCATAGTCTTCATGCTGTGATGTTTATTTGTAGACAAATAAGCACACTGTCAATAGTCAACAAAAGAAAGAAACCAAAGATCCTACCTAAAGAACATGGCTCATATGATGAAGTCCCTGTTTACTACAACTGATTACTTCTTTTACACCATAACTACTCTGGGATGCAGGATACATACACACACACATGTCCGCATATACACACATGTGCACACACACACACACACACACACACACACACACACACACACACACACACACACACACACACACACACACACACACACACACACAAATACACACAGATGTGACCATCAATTATAGTCCCTTGTATGATTGCATACATTCAGATATTTGCTTGTGGTAAAATGAATAAAGAAATACATAAATAATGACTGAGAAGTATATCTCATATCATTACTGTGAGAACTATATAGTACTTCCCATCGCACACATCCCATGCCCTCCCAACCTCTTAACTTAAGAATCAGAGATGAAGACAGGTCACGTTTTCCATTTTTTCTTATATAGCCGTATTTCACTAATGCAATAGATGGTTTGTATTATCACATTTATTCACTAATTTCTGAGCTTCTGATCTTTTTTCCTGTTCATCTCCCTACTTCAGACTCAGGTTTAATTCCAAGGTATTCCCAATACTTCTTGTCAACTCTAGTGCTGTTCTCTGTCTCTGAAGCATTTTCCTTTGTAACAATGAAAACATTTTCACTGGTAAAGTCTCTCTGTGTGCTTTATTATCAGAAGAATGAGAAGCAAAGTCCCCTTCTGTTTGAGGCAGAGTAATGAACCAGATGCCCACCCATCAGCCATGCCGAAATCCCATTATTTGCCTGTCTCTCCCAAGTTACAATAAAACACCATTTTAACCTGTCAGTGTATATACTACTTTCTACTTTACTTTTATAATGATCTCAGAGATTTACTTTTACGACAAAAACAATGACAGCCATTTAATGAACAGAGCACCCTCAGACTGAAAATAGACAACATGAGCATTTGTAAACTTCTTTTCTTTTGAAATACACATTTATTAAAAATGCATTCCGCAATCTAGTAAATTACAACAGACGTACAAGGATTCACAGTCAAATAGTATATAGTAAAGCACTAATTAGGGGCAATCTGAAGGGGGATGGAATTCAAAAGACAAATGTGTACCAAATTTAACAGCCTGTATCAGCCTACTGGAGACAAGTGTCATTTTTAAGTAGTAGCATAGAAGCATAACAGTTAATAGTCTTAACCCATCTGCACAACGGAAGTATATCCCTCATTGGTGAGATCTGATCATAAACTAATCTCACTGGAAATCCACATCCCGCCCCCACCCCAAACAAAAAAGACCACAGTGAAGAACTTCTCTAAAGCAAACTTCACACTACTCAAGACTGGTGTGGTATCCTTCAAGGCCCCTGAGCCAGTGGAAACCACAACCCAAGCTGCGGAAGCCCTTACAAATGTCTTCTATGAACACCTCCAGGACTGCATGGATCAGGCAATCCCAAATAAAACCAAGACTCTTTCCACAAAGGGCAAACATCCAGTCTGGTGGACCCCAGCCATTAACAAACTTTACAATAAGAGGATAAAGCTATTACATGATAGAACAAAATCCATAAAGGGAAGTCACCCCTGATCATTATTAGTAAAAAATACGAGCACTCATAAAATCAACTAAGGCCAATTTTGAGAGAAAATTGCCATGGATTCAAAGGACAATCATAAGGCCTTTTTCAGCTATGTTAGGAACCTGGGTGGAAACTCCCAGATATGCTCAGAATTAGTCCAAAATGATACAAAAATCACTGAACCCACAGACATTGCCAACATACTGGCAGACAGGTTCAGTGCAAGCTTCACCCCCCTCTCCCCCCCTAAAGGAGAGATATCTATCCCAGCGGAGTGTAGCCTCCCAGACATCTCAAATGCGCAGGTGAAAGCTGCTCTCTCTAAAGCTAAAAACACAGCATCAATGGGACCGGATGGTGTCCCCGGCTGTGTGCTACACGAGCTAAATTAGGAATTAAACCCGCACATAAGGCAGCTGTTTAATCTCAGCCTTACCACAGGATACATGCCCAAAGAGTGGCGTATGGCAACTGTGGTCCCACTCCACAAAGGTGGTGCCTGTACGGACCCTGGTAATTACCACCCCATAAGCTTAACAAGTCTAGTCTGCAAAGCTATGGAGAGGATCATAATGGAGCTCATAAACAAAGATATAGGGGACTTGCAGACATTGGACCCGACCCAGTTTGGCTTTGTCAAGGGAAGATCATGACTTTTGAACTTGGTCGACTTCTTCGAAACAGTCACCAAGGCCATTGATGAGGGAAAGGCAGTCCATACAGCCTACCTTGACCTTGCAAAGGCTTTCAACACAATACCCCACTCAGGTATTGTAGAAAAACTTACCAGCTTAAATGTAAACCCATATGTCACAAGATGGGTTGCAAACTGGCTTAAGGACAGAACCCACAGGGTTAGAGTTGCTGGCGCTATGTCAGGCTCCAAGCCGGTCACAAGTGGTGTCCCACAGGGCTCGGTCCTTGGCCCCCTATTGTTCGGCATCTACTTCTCCGAAGTACAGGCCAACATGGGAGGACTTTGGCTGACAAAGTTTGGAGACGACTGCAAACTGGGCGCCATAGTGGAAAGTGCATCGGACACGGATATCCTTCAGAAGGGACTCACGGAAACAGATAGCTGGTGCCAGAGCCATGGCCTGAAGTTAAACGCCAAAAATGTATAGTCATACCCTTCGGGAAAAACAAGGTAACCCCAAGCTACCATATAGGTGGCAATCCACTAAGCACAGAAGAGGTTATCAGGGACCTGGGGACCCAGGTTGACAGTGGCCTTTCTTTTGACACTCACGTTGCTAAAGTGGTTAGAAAGACCTTCTACATTGCCCACCTGATCATGAAGGGATTCACATCCAGATCTAGTGAGGTCATTGTTCCCCTGTACTCTTCACTTATCAGACCAATGATCGAGTACAATGCCCCGCTCGGGATGTGTCTCACCCGAATCTGCAGCAATTGGAGAGACCCCAAAAGTTCCTCACCAAAAGGATAAAGGGACTCCAAAATCTGTCATATGCTGCCAGATTGAAGAAACTCCAGCTCTATTCAGTCGCATACCGTCTGCTCAGAGGTGACATGTGCCTGACATACAAGGCCATGTCCAACCCGGAATTAATGGACATGCTCCACCTCAAAAAATCCAAATCCACGAAAACCACTAGAGCAAGCGACTTAAACCTTAGCATGGATATAAATAGGACATGCTGGAGGGATAGATTTATCACTCAGAGACTCCCTGTGCTGTGGAATAAAATCCCGGTCCATGTGAGGCAGAGCACCTTGCTGGCTCTGTTCAAGAGAAATCTTGACCTGTGGATGGGAGATCGTAGGTTTACCCCGGGAATCATCTCTGTGTCACTGCTGGACAGAGGCACAACAAACTAATGGGCACTGTATTTTTTCATATAAGGGGTGGGGTAAGCCACAAAAATTTGGGCTAGGCTTATAAATGCCTTAGGGCAGATAGCCTAGTATAAACCTATGAACCTATGAACCTATGCAGTATGTACCAAACTGTTGCAGCCTAACACATTGCATTTCACACCACTGTGCCTGCAAAAAACAAGTTAAATTAAAAATACATTTATATTTAGTATTTTAACATTAAATGCATAGTCTTCATGCTGTGAAGTTTATTTGTAGACAAACAAGCACACTGTCAACAGTCAACAAAAGAAGGAAACCAAGGATCATACCTAAAGAACATGGCTCATATGATGAAGCCCCTGTTTTCTACAACTGATTACTTTTTTACACCATAACTACTCTAGGATGCAGGCCACACACACACACACACACACACACACACACACACACACACACACACACACACACACACACACACACACACACACACACACACAAACACACACAGATATGACCATCAGTTATAGCCCCTTGTATGATTGTATACATTCAGATGTTTGCTTGCAATAGAATGCATGAATAAATACATAAATAACGACTGAGAAAATTATTTAATATAATTAATGTGAGAACTATACAGTGCCTCCCAATGCACACACCCCATGCCCTTCCAACCACTTAACTCAAGAATCAGATATGAAGACCCAACAATCAGGAACGGATTTTGCATCTCTTTCTTATATAATTAGAAATTTACATGAGCAGTCATTTTCTGAAGGACACAAAACATTAAACTCACATACCTGACATTTAATGACTGTAATCCAGAACAATTTGCCAGAAAACCACAAATTGTACTAAGATCAGACTAAACTAATTTGTTTCGTTGCTCAAAAATTCTATTCTGGACAAAGTGAAAATAATTTATTAGGGGGAGTAAAAGGGATACATTTCAAATACTAGTTTTATCTATTTATTAACCAGGTAAACTCACTGGAGAAAGTGTCCCTTTTTGGGGGTGACCAAGGAGTACTGCCTGAGTGACTTGCTTTAGGGTCACACCATAAGCACATAGATGTGGGAGGATTCAAACCCTGTATTTTTGACTATAGTAATCAATTCATTAACAGCTCATAGCCTTAAGTGCCAACATTTCTTATTCTCTTTGGTTAACAGAACTACAACAGGTGTTACTCGGATATGCATTTTCTAAACAATGAGAAAACTAGGAAACCCTACAAAAAAGAGAGAGAGAGAAAAAATAGAGTTAAGGAAAGTTTGTTGAAAATGAAGGTTCCAGCTCAAGGGAACAGGGTTTGATTCTCCAGTTGTATAACATTGTGCAAGTCAATTAAACAGAAATACTTACCTAAATAGGGCATTTGAATTTTGTGCACAGATGACTCCCTGGTTCTCTTCTTGGCTGGAGATCCTTCTTTGCAAAGTGTGTATATCCTCCCTGTGTTTGCCTGGGTTACCTTTGGGTGTTCTGTTTTCCTCCCACATTCCAAAGACATGCAGTAGGTGGATTAGAGACTCTAAATTGGTCATAGGTGTGAGTTTGCATGCGTGTCTAGTATGGAAGAACTATCACAGCAGGACTAGCCACCCAGTGGTGTAAACGTTGGGTCTAGATGATTGTCATTGTTGAAGTAGCACTCTGACACCATGAGCACAAATGGGAAAAAAGGGGTTGTGGATGGATGGATTGACACACACACACACACACACACACACACACACACACACACACACACACACACACACACACACACACACGCGCACACACACACACACACACACACACACACACACACACACACACACACACACACACACACACTACTTTCTCTTCTGATCAGCTGCTTGAGTCCCCCTGACTTGGAGTTCATTCAAAATACCTGTGCTGTGTTGCCATGTAGGGAATTTGGCCCCTGTATTACTTTTACTTCCATATATAACTAAAAGGCATTGACACCTCATGGAAAGGGGAGATCCTGACCCCTATAAACATACAGATACATCGTGCTTCTGCCATTTGCACCACAAACATCTGAGTGCTATACAGATGTCCATCTCCTTAAGGAGATCAAGCCACATTAATGTCTGTGTATAGCTATATGAAATAAAACAGTAAATAATAGTATAAGGAAATATAAAACTAACCAAAGGAAGCTATTTCAATTAAATTAATCACTTCTGTCTGGCATTTGGCCATACACATATTAAAGTATTTCTGTATTTTGCTGACAATTTGTGCAGCACTTCTTTTTTATGTAAAATTCTAGGTAGACCAGTTCCCTCCTTGTTTACATATTCTAACCCATGCACACAATCATTATTTATGTTTTAGATGCCATTCAACAATTTTAACAACATGATGTGACATTCAAAGACATGTCATTACTGTAAAAGATTTACTTTCAGTGTGAGTTACTGTTTGCAGTGCAATGCCTATTTAAAAAGCAGCAGTTCTTTGGAGTAACTCACTGACTCTAAGAATAAGTGTATTTATTTTTATTTTATTTTGTTTTTGTTTACTGGATTTGACTGACTGGATTTAGTCAAAAAGTCTTTTTCAGAGGAAGCCCAGGGAGAAAAGTTTCAACATATTACAAACATTTTTTTCAACACCTTTATTGAATTATCACTGAAGACATAGGCAAACATACTTTTAGATAAAAGAATAAAATATTAACATGTTCCTAGTTACAGACATTATACATCACATATTTTTTTTGTATAACTGTCATCAGTTCAACATTACATAAATTAGTCAATTCCAACCTTCCTTTAAATCTCACTCCTTCTCCAAGACATTATTCTGCATTTATTGTTCCCACACTTTCCATTTTTTCTATGTAATTTGCTATTACCTTCTTCTAAATATCCCACACACATTTTGTACCTCTGTTACAATATTCTGTACTTCAAATACAATTGGTTTAGACCTTAGTTTCCATTTTCTAGTAATTGTTTTTTGGCGGCCACCAGAATTAAACTTAGCAAGGCCTTAGCATGTCTAGACAATTCAGTTCCTGTATCCCAGCTCAAATGAATCATTTCCTTAGTTACAACCATTTGATTCCCCCAATATTTCTGTCAGAGTGTTCTGTAGGAACATTATTCTGCATTTATTGTTCCCACACTTTCCATTTTTTCTATGTAATTTGCTATTACCTTCTTCTAAATATCCCACACACATTTTGTACCTCTGTTACAATATTCTGTACTTCAAATACAATTGGTTTAGACCTTAGTTTCCATTTTCTAGTAATTGTTTTTTGGCGGCCAC